>NW_027185653.1:10164724-10266345 GCF_028583685.1 Petaurus breviceps papuanus
TAAAGCAATTGGGGTTAAGTAACTTGCCCAAGGTTACACAGACAGTTGTGTGTGTGTGTGTGTGTGTGTGTGTGTGTGTGTGTGTGTGTGGGTGGGTGGGTGCTAAGTATCTGAGGCTGGAACCTATCCCAGGTCTCCCAACTCTTATTCACTGTACCACCTAGCCACTCTTATCCCTGCCCTCTTCCATGTAGAGAATACATTATATCTACTGAAATCTAAGGAAGATTTTGACAACTTCCACTTCCATCCTGTAACAGCAAATCCTATGAGTGTTTCTTAGGCACCTATTCTAGGCAAAAACATTTAGATAGGCCCTGAGATAAGATAAGACTTGAAAGGTTGTAGGGCTGGAGTTCTCAACTTTTTTCAGTCTCTATGTCAAACCCCTTATTCAATATGAAAAACTTAATAAATTCTAGCATCTTACTATGCATATGCACATAAGACATAACTTTTGTTTTTAAAGCTACACCAACGTTTTTGTGATTTAATTTATTGTAAATCTATGTGTACTTTATGGGATATTTTAATAAGATAACATAGTTAATTAACAAATATTTCCTGTATCCCTGGGGATATGGGGAGAGGGCAGAAACTGATTTAGAAATCTTTGTCTTAAAACCCAGGCAGAGAACTTTGAACTTAACTTGATAGGCAGCACTAATGCACTGAGGACTTTTGCTATAAAAGATTATTCTGGCAGGCGCATAAAGGATAGATTAGAAAAAGAAGGAATGGAGATGATCCCTGGCGGTGCAAAGGCCTGGATGCCAGGGCGCACAGAGGCCCAGACAAGAACTGATCAATGTTGACCCCACCAACCACAAGGGCCACTGCCAGGCCTATCACCACAGGGCTGGGACTGGACGGAGCAGGGTAAGAGTCAAATGCAGGGCCGCTGGCAGGGGCAGCAGCTACTCCTGGGACTACCAGTCCACAGCCTAGGAATTTAAAAAGCCCCTATCTGGACTTCCAGGGACTAGGATGGCACAGTGAACCCTGGCTGCTCCAATCCCCACCTCTGACCCCGAAAACATAGTAATTATTGCCCCAGGGCTAAATGTTAACCAGTAAAGGCTTGGGAACCCTAGAGGAAGAGCATGGCTAGGGCCCTGCCTCAAAATGGGTAAAAAGAAGACTGCAAAGACAAAGACTCTGGAGTACTGCTATCCTGAGAGGGAGGAATCAAATTCAGAGGGAGACAGTGTTGACTCCACACCCACATATCCTCAACAAGGAACTGGTCTCAAGCACAGAAAGCATTCTTAGATGAGCTCAAAAAGAACTTTGAAAGCCAAATTAGAGAGATAGAAGACAAAATGAATAACTCTTTTAAAATAAAAATTGAAAAATTAGAAAAACCATTACAATGAAGAAAACAGCTCCTTTAAAAAGAAAAATGTGTGATATGGAAAAGAAGCTCCAAAAGCTAACCAAGGAGAATAATTCGCTAAATACTAGAATCAACCAAATTGAAGCAAATAACTCCATGAGGAACCAAGAATTCGTCAAACTCTCCCATAAAACGGAGGCAGGTAGAAGAATGGATTAAAAACCACAATCCTACAATATGCTGTTTACAAGAAACACAACTGAAATGTGGATACACACAGGGTAAAGGTAAAAGGCTGGAATAAAATATATCATGACTCAGGTAAAGTAAAAAAAAAAAAGCAGGGGTAGCAATTCTTATCTTGAATAAAGCAAAAGCAAAAATTGATCTAATCAAAAGAGATAAGGAAGGAAACTATATCCTGCTAAAAGGCACCATCGAAAATGAAGCAACATCATTACTTAACATATATGCACCAAGTGGTATAGCATCCAGATTCCTAGAGGAGAAGGTAAGGGAATTAGAGGAAGAAATAGATAGCAAAACTGTACTAGTGGGGAACCTTAATCTCCCCCTCTCTGAACTTGATAAACCCAACCTCAAAATAAACAAGAAAGAAGTTAATGAGGTGAATAGAATTTTAGAGAGGGTAGTTATGATAAATCTCTGGAGAAAACTGAATGGGGATAAAAAGGAACATACCTTCTCCATGGTACATGACACATACACAAAAATCGACCATATGCTAGGAAATAAAAACCTCACAATTCAGTGCAGAAAGGCAGAAATATTAAATGCATCATTCTCAGATCATGATGCAATAAAAATCATATGCAATAAAGGGCCATGGAAAGATAGACTAAAACTAATTGGAAACTAAACAATTGAATCCTTAAGAATAAGTGGGTCAAGGGGCGGCCAGGTGGCTCAACAAGTAAGAGCACGGGCTCCAGTGTTGGGATGACCTGGAGATCGAATCCCGGGCTCAGACACTCAGCACCACACCCAGAAATATCTGGCCGTGTAACCTTGAGCAAGTTACTTAACCCCGATTGCTTAAAAAAACAAGAATGAGTGGGTCAAATAAGAAATTATAGAGACAATCAGTAACCTCATTCAAGAGAATGACATTAATGATACATATACCAAACTCTGCGGGAATTATCAAAGGCAGTTCTTAGGGGAAGTTTTATATCCCTGAGTGAATACATGAATAAATTAGAGAAAAGGGCATGCAATGAATTGGGCATGTAATTGGAAAAGCTAGAAAAAGAGCAAATTGAAAATCCCAAATTAAATACTAAATTAGAAATAATGAAAACCAAAGGAGAGATTAATAAAATTGAAATTAATAGAACTGTTGAATTAATAAACAAAAGTAAGAGCTGGTTTTATGAAAAAAACAATAAAACTGATAGACCCTTACTCAATATGATAAAAAAAGAAATAAGAAAACCAAATTATGAGTATCAAAAATGAAAAGGGTGAATCTACCTCCAATGAAGAAGAAATTGAAACAATAATTAAGAATTAATTTGCCACAATCTCAGTGAAATGGATAAATATTTACCAAAATACATGTTGCCTAGATTAACTGAAGAGGAAGTAAATTATTTAAATAACCCCATCTCAGAAAAAGAAATTGAACAAGCCATAAGTGAACTCCCAAGGAAAATATCTCCAGGGCCAGATGAATTTACTAGCAAATTCTATCAAACATTTAAAGAACAATTGATTCCAGTACTCTACAAACTATTTGGGAAAATGAGTGAAGAAGGAGTCCTACCAAATTCTTTTTATGGCACAAACATGGTACTGATACCTAAATCAGGAAGAGATAAAACAGAGAAAGAAAATTATAGACCAATTTCCCTTGTGAATATAGATGCAAAAATTGTAAATAAAATATTAGCAAAAAGACTACAGCAACTTATCACAAGAATAATACACTTTTATCAGGTAAGATTTATTCCAGGAATGCAAGGATGGTTTAATATTAGGAAAACCATCAGTATAATTGATTATATCAATAATAAAACTAGCAGAAACCATATGATTATCTTAATAGAGGCAGAAAAGGCTTTTGACAAAGTACAACATGCATTCCTATTAAAAACACCAGAAAGTATAGTAATAAATGGAGTCTTCCTTTAAAATAACAAGTAGCATCTATTTAAAGCCATCAGCAAGTATTATATGCAATGGGGATAAACTAGAAGCATTTCCAATAATATCAGGGGTGAAACAAGGGTGTCCATTATCACCCCTCTAATTCAATCTGCTACTAGAAATGTTAGCAGTAGCAATTAGAGACAGAAAAAGAAATCAAAGGAATCAAATTAGGCAAAGAAGAGACCAAGTTATCACTCTTTGCAGATGATGTGATGATATACTTAGAGAATCCTAAAGAATCAAATAAAAAAACTACTTGAGACAATAAATAAATTTGGCAAAGTTGCAGGATATAAAATAAACCCACATAAATCCTTGGCATTCCTGTATACTTCAAAGATATAAGAGATATAAATGGAAATCTCATTTAAAGTTACTGTAGACATTATAAAATATTTGGGAATCTACCTGCCAAAACAAACCCAGGACCTGTATGAACACAACTACAAAACATTTTTCATACAAATAAAATCAGATCTAACTAATTGGAAAAAAAAATCAATTGCTTGTGCCTGGGTTGAGCTACTATAATAAAAATGACAATTTTACCTAAATTAAATTACATATTTAGTGCCATACCAACCAATTTACCAAAAAATTACTTTGTAGAACTAGAAAAAATAGTAACAAAATTCATTTGGAAAACAAAAGGTCCAGAATATCAAGGGAATTAATGAAAAGAAATGCTAGGGAAGGTGGACTAGCTATACCAGATCTTAATCTGTATTATAAAGCAGCAGTCATCAAAACTACTTGGTACTGGCTAAGGAATAGAGCAGTAGATTAAAGGAATAGATTGGGCACACGAGACTCAGCAGTCAATGACTATAATAATCTACTCTTTGATAGACCCAAAGACCCCAGTTTTTTTGATAAGAACACACTATTTGACAAAAACTGCTGGGAAAACTGAAATATAGTATGGCAGAAACTGGGCATAGACGATTATCTAACACCATATACCAAAATTAAGTCTAAATGGGTGCATGATCTAGGTATAAAGGATAATACTGTAAGCAGTCTGGGAAAGCAAGGAATAGTTTACCTATCAGATTTATGGAGAGGGGAAGACTTTATGACTAAACAAGAATTAGAGAGCTGTATAAAATGGAAAGTTGATAACTTTGATTACATGAAATTGAAAACCTTCTGTACAAACAAAGCCAATGTAACCAAGATTAAGAAGGAAGTGGAAAGTTGGGAATTTTTACAACCAATGTCTCTGATAAAGGCCTCATTTCTAAAATATACAGAGAGTTCAATCAAATCTATAAGAATACAAGTCATTCCCTAATTGATAAATGGTGAAAGTATATGAACAGGAAGTTCTCAGAGGAAGAAATTAAATATATCTATAAGCATATGAAAAAATGCTCTAAATCACTATTGATTAGAGAAATGCAAATCAAAACAACTCTGAGGTACCACATCTCAAAGGTCAGATTGTCTAAGATGACAAAACAGGAAAATGATAAATGCTGGAGAGGATGTAGAAAAATTGGAACATTAATACATTGCTGTTGGAGTTGTGAACTGATTCAACCATTGTGGAGAGCAATCTGGAAGTATGCCCAAAGGGCTATAAGTAATTTCATATCCTTTGACCCAGCAATACCACTTCTAGGGTTGTATCCCAAAGAGATCATAGAAGCGGGACAAAGACCCATATGTACAAAAATATTTATAGCAGCTCTTTTTGTGTTGGCAAAGAATTGGAAATTAAGGGGGTGCCCATGAATTGGGGAATGGCTATGGATGTAATGGAATACTGTTGTGCCATAAGAAAGGAGGAGCGGGTGGACTTCATATTTACCTGGAGAGGCTTATACGAACTGATGCTGAGTGAGAAGAGCAGAACCAGGAGAAATTTGTACATAATTACAGACAAAACGTATGTGTGATGATCAACTTTGATAGACTGGACTCTTCTCAGCAATGTAGGATTATAAATCATCTCCAAAAGACTATAATGGAGAGAGATGTCTACATTTGGAGAAAGAACTAGAAAGAACATAGTTGAATGCAGATTGAAGCAAAGTACCTGCTCTCTTTCTTTTTCTCCTTTGGTTTTGTTTCCTCTTTCCCATTGTTCATCCCACCTGTTACAATCCTTCTTCATAACCAGACTAATGCCTAATATGAAAGTATTTGCAGATGTTATACTTGATTGTATGCTGGGGTGGGGAGGGGGGGAGGGGAAGAAAATTTGAAACTCAAAGGACTTGGAAATGAATGTTGCAAACTAAAAGTAAACAAACAAATTAATAATGACCAAAAATATTTTTAAAATAATAAAATCAGATAAAAAAAGAAAAAGAAGAATTGGAGGTGGAAGAACAGTTTGGCTCCTGTAGCAGTATATTTTGGTAGGAATAAAGGCCTGTACTTAGCTGATGACAGGAGGAATAGAAAATAGGGACAGATTTGAAAAGTATAGTAAGAATATGTCTGTATCCCCAAAGAGATAAAAAACAAAAAGGAAAAGGACATATATGTACAAAAACATTGAAAGATAGAGCTCTTTTCTGGTGGTGCAGAATTAGAAATCGAGGGGATGCCTGTCAATGGAAAATGGCTGAACAAGTTATGGTATGTGATTATGAAGGAATGTTATTGTACTGTAAGAAATGAAGAGTGGGATGCTCAGAAAAACCTGGAAAGAATTGCATAGGTTGATGCAAAGTGAAAGGTCCTATGTACAAAATAACAACAGTATTGTAAGATGATCAGCTGTGAGACTTAGCTATTCTCAGCAATACAGTGATCCAAGACAGCTCTGAAGGCCTTATGATGAAAAATGCTATTCATCTCCAGAGAAAGAATTGATCGTGTCTGAATACAGATTGAAGCAGACTTTTTTTTTTTACTTTCCTTATTTTTCTTGAGGGCTTTTTTTTTGCCTTATGTTTTCTTTTACAACATGACTTATGGGTATATTTTGCATGACTGCACATGTGTAATATATCAAATTGCTTGCCTTCTCAATGGGGAGGGAGGGAGAGAATTTGGAACTCAGTTTAAAAATAAATGTTAAAAAGTATTTTTATGTGTAACTGGGGAAAAATTTAAAAAAAACTAAATAAAAAAGGATTTTTTTATTAAATCCAAAGAGGGGGTCACAAAGGAAAAACAAGTAAAATGTGGTGCTGAAACCTTAAAAAAAAAAACTGTGGTGGTGACAGAGTAGAGCCTTTAAAGTGATAGAACTCAGAAACTGAATTTTAAAGTAAGACCAGTTGGAGTATAGGTTAACTTGGATAAAGGAGTCATAAGTATTGAGAAATTGAGAAATAGTGACATTCTTGAGGAAAGTGGCAAGGTACGGGGTGGAGAGGAAGACATTACAGTCTTTGGTAAAATCAGAATTACCTAAAAATTTGCTTTTTGTTGTTGCTCAGTCATTTCAGTAATGTCTGGCCCCATTTGGCATTTTCTTGGGAAAGATACTGGAGAGTTTGCCCTTTCCTTCTCCAACTCATTTTATAGATGAAGAAACTGAGACAAATGATTTTCTCAGGGTCACACAGCTAGTAAGTAGCTGAGGCCAGATTTGAACTCAGGAAGATAAATCTTCGAGGCTCCAGGCCCAGCACTCTATCCGCTGTACCACCTAGCTGCCCCAGAAGTGGGTAGATAGCAGTGACAAGGAGAATGCAGATGATTTCATGTAAACAAGTAGGAAGTAGAAGGAATTCTTCTTGAGAAGTGATTAGAACAGGGATGAGAGCTAAGGAAGAGTCATGTAAAGGAGAGGACCCATCATCATTATGCCTCAGAGAAGGAGTGGAAGGAGATGGGATGAAGAGAGATGAAAATTCATAATTGTTCCATCTACTTATAAAGAAAATAGTTTTTCTTTCTTCCTGTGCCTTGCCTTCTCGCAGTTTTCCAGTTTGAAACCAAAATTTCCTAGTAGCCGTGGATTAATAAGAGGATACAAATGCACACATTTTTTGGTTTCATATGAAATCTTGACAAGAAAATGAGATGAATAATAGTATATCTTGACTCATGAGCAGAATTCCAGGAATTCCTCACTTCACCAAAGGAAATGTCCGATCCAATAGGGCCTTTGTCATCCCATTCAGTTCACCTTGTGCTACTCTTGATGAAAAAGGAGAAAGAGAAGAGGAATAGTTTTGTCTATCATTTCAGTGGGTTTTTTCCATTCAATAAATTAAAAGAAGAAAACTATTTGTGCTGCTTTAGATTCTCCTGAGAAGAAAGAATGTGGTATCCTTCCTCATCCTATCTCTCCTCAAGAACTTTTTGGGAAATTGCACATTTAAATATTTTCAAGATTTATGTTGCTTTAAAATGTTTGTACAGTTAATATTTTTCTTTGTTGGTCTGTTAGTAAATCCTAGAGTTCTTTTGAGCAGATTGTGGAGTTAGATTTGAAAACTGTGGTACCCTGCTGCAGTGGACCCAAAAGACCTCAAGATAAAGTAGCAATATCTGAAATGAAAAAAGACTTTGAGAATTGCCTGGGAGCCAAGGTAAGAGGGCTTTTGTTGGTATATTTCAATGTCATTGGTATTCATCATGCTTTTCTCATTTGATCCCCCTGTCAGGCTATACAAACATCTTATTTTTCAAATCATAAGATCATATAATTACAGCTAGAAGTGACCTTAGAGGTCACCATCCTCATTGTACAGAGGAAGAAACTGAAGTCCACAGAGGGCCACTTGTCTGAGATTCCACAGCTACAGAGGGAAATCTCACGTCAGTGTTCTGCTTCCAAACCTAGCCCTTTTCCACTTGCATCATGCTTTAAGTTATGTTCTGCTTTTCTAATTGGAGATGGATTAAGTGACCAGTAGTCCAGTTACTGACAAAAGCACGTATTCGTATTTTCCCAACAATGAAAATATCTCAGAAATCGAATCACCATGTCCAAAATAAATAATTCTTTTTCTTCTGACTTCCCTGTTTCCGTCCAGAGCACCATGATTCATAGTTACCCATATTTGCAGCATCGGTCAACTTTGATTTTCACTCCTCTCTCAGCTCCTCATATCTAATCAGTTGCCCAGTGTTCTTCCTTCTGTTTCTATAATATGTCTTACATCCGTCCCCTTCTTTCCTCTCATGTGCCCAGAACCCTAATTCTCCATTCTGTTGCCTTGAATATTGAAATAGCTTCCTGCTTAGCTTTCCATTCCCAGTTTCTCTCCTTTCCAGTCCATCCTCCGTATGATATGAAAGTAGAAGTCGACCCGATCAGTTCATTGCTAGGAGGCTCAAGACAGGTCAATGAGCATTTATTTATTAAGTACCTAATATGCCAATCACTGTGCTAAGAGCTGGAAATACAAAGAAAGGCAAAAACAGTCCCTGCTCTCAACAAGCTCACCATCTAATGGGAGAGACCAACAAGGTATATCTACTGTAGAAGGATTGGGAAAATCTCATAGAAGGTGGGATTTCACCTGGAACTTAAAGCACATTGCGGAAGCCGGGAGGTAGAGGGGAGGAGTGAGAATTCCAGGTCCCAGGCACAGCCAGTGAACATGGCCACAATCTGGAGAAGGCCAGTCAGAAATTCAGTCACTGAATCACAGAGTGCATGGAGAGTGGAGTAAACTGCAGTAAGAGAGGAGAGCTGTGAAAGGGCCAGGTTGTGAAGGGCTTTAAAAGACAGAGGATCTTCTGTTTGATCTTGGTCTTAATAGGAAAGCACTAGAGATTCCTCTTACCTTTAGGATTAAATATTAACTTCTGTGTTCAGTGTTGAAACTGTGGAAAGGGTTCCTCAGCGTCTGACTCTGCATTCATTTAATTCTGTAGGATTCTTGAACATGCTCTCCTTTAATCATTCTGTGACCCAAATAAACTGACCTGTTTGCTGTTCCCTACACTCAGTATACTGTTGCAGTTTAAATCCAAGGACGCCAAAAACTGTTGAGGTGGGGGCCCTACCCACCCAAAAACTGTTGCGGTTTCCTGATGTGTTTGGTGGAACCGTCTCAAAGAATTCAGAGTCAGACCACCTCTAATCTATAGGCATTTTTTGAGACTGACTCCTCTCATGAAGCGGGCTAAGTTCCCAGAGGAACCAGCAACTTCAGAGAAAGCCAGATGGGTTTTTATAGGGTAAAGATGCAATTACACAGCAGAAATTTAAATAGAATAGAGGAATATCATTAATATTAAAAAGGCACGAGGAATTTGTTAAGGGAATGGAGGAGGGGTCCCATCTATGGTTCGGTGGTTAAACATTCTGATCATTCTGCCCTCCAACTGGCTATCTACTGTGGTCCTGTCTTGGGTTAGATGGATGATGTGAATTGTGATTGAATATAATCACACACCTGTTTCTGTGGGAATGGGTCTGGGGGCACTGACCAGGTAGAGGCCGTAGCTGGGTTTCCATCATAGAGAAACACCTGCTTTTTCTGGGGGAACTGAGAGTTCAGCGACACACCTGTTGTTCCAGTGAACAGTGAGGCATATACAAAGAAGTTAGGACATTGGGGGGGAGGGTGACCTGGGGCTAGGTAGGTGCAGTGGGCCTGCTGTTCAGTAGGGCCAGGCCTAGAATGAAGTTAGAATAATGGGGCTGGGGGCAGCTTTATTAGGATCCCATCAATGCCATTTCCTACCTTGTGCCCCTATGCCTGAAATATTCTCCTTCACCCCAAAGAACCTTTAATTTCCTGAACTGAGCTCAAATGTCCCTTCCCATGGGAAATCCACCCTGATTTCCCACCAGTTGCTAGTGTCCCCCCTTCCAATTTATTTTATATGTATTTTGCATTTAATTTTCTAGGTTCAATTCCCAATTCCTCCCTACCATAGACTATAAGCTCCATTAGAGCTGGGACTATTTCATTTTTGGCTTTGTATCTCCTACCTAGTAGAATGTCTGACATATAATAAGTGATGGGGGTGGTGGGACCTGGACCCCAGGACTTTCCTCATTGCAAGCACATACAGAATTGACCCCATAATTCCTCAGATAAAAACTACCTCAGGGATTCCTGATCCCCAAAGACAGTGCTCTGGCAACTGTTCTATCTTGTCCCTTCAGCAAAGCTATCTCTCTTGACTTGTTGAGTTTTCTCTTTTAAAAAGATAATAAATTTTAATTAAAGGGCTATCCCTTGACTCACTTCTTAAAGAGGCCTATCTACTCAATGGGCATTATCTCACTCAAAGTGAGAATCTGAAAAGGCCTTAGCCTAAAAGGGCCATGGTCTCCCATTGCATCCTGGGCCATCTCCACTTATCCTGATGAATATCTGGCTACTGGACTCAGATGGCTCTGGAGGAAAAAATGAGGCTGGTGACCTTGCCCAGCCCACTCCCTCAACTCAAAGTCAAGTCCTGTCGTCATCTCTCTGGTGCCATGGTCCTCTTCGAAAATGAAGGACAAACATAAGAACAAGAAGGACCAAGTTTTCTTGTACATTCCAGCAGCCCAGCACCCCCATTACTGACATATGCCGACCAGCCCTAATCCCCTCCCATCCACCCCTACCCCACCCCCATTGCCGAGCACACTGGGCATTTGTTGACATTTCCCTGTCCCTTTTCTATGAGCTTTAGTTAGGATCAGTTCTAGCAGGTTGCAAGTTCCCTAAGGAACTGTTGGCTTCACAATAAACTTCACCACTTGGCTAAGAGGATGGTTTGAATGTGCGAATTTGTTCTAGGCAGCTCCACCCTGTACCCTGACATTTTGGGGGTTCCTAGTACCCCTAAATTGTAACAGTAAGTATACTCTTTCTTCAGTTCTCTAATTCACACAGAGCATTAATGTACATGATAATAAGACATATTATTTATTTTGTGAATGAATATACCGTTACTTCCAGTGTTCTGTCTTAAAGAATATATGAGTCTGATTTCATTAGTAGAGGTAACTTCCAGTGAGGCAACTCCCTATACCAATGTAATTCTGTACCTGCTTTATCCACTTTAAGTCTCAGAGAGTTGTTGAAAGTACTGAGAGGTTAAGGCTAGAATCACATGGCTCATTTGCGTTAGAATTGATGCTTACACCCATGTCTTCTAATATCCAACTTCTGTCATGTGGAACTGGGATATGAACTGACCTATGATTTCACTAGCATGAACTACTTGGGGAAGAAAGTTCCTCTACCAATGAAAGTTGGCACCTTCCCTGTTATTGCAGTCTTAGAGAGTTGCCTAGAGGACTGAACGATTAAGGGACTTGCCCAGGTCATAAGTCAAGTTAACAAGCAGTTATTAAGTTCCAGTTTGTGCCAGGCACTATGCTTAGTGTTGTGGGTACAAAGGTGTCCCTGCTGTCCAGGAGGTGGGTAGTCTAAAGGGGGAAGACAATATGTAGACAAGATACATAGAAGATAAATTAGAGACAATTAGAGGGATGGCACAACAGAGGGGGATTGACCAGGTTGTCAGAGGTGATTCTTAAGCCCAGATCTTCATCACTTCAAAGCCAGTGCTTAACCGTTATGCCATGCTGCTTGTTTTTTTTTCATGATAGCATAGACATAAAAAATAGAAATATCCAGAAGTATTGTCATTCGTGTATGATTTAAGAAAAATACATCTCTTTTGAAAAAAAAAACTCAATATTAGTATCAGTAACTTTGGTTTGAATCAGCTGTTTATAAACATGTGTAGTGACATAATCTGATGGTTTCAGCTTTTCCACTAATCTTCTAGGAGACAGAGAAGCAATTTTTAATCATCTCAAAAGTAATTGAAAAAGCAGAGTTGGCCTCAGACTTCCTAAATGCCTTTTATGAAGACTTAAATAAAGAAAAGCAAGATTTGCTTTCTAATTAATCTTTAAATCATCACTTTCCTAACTAAAATATGCCTATTTATGTAAAATTACACTTAGAAAAGTAGTATCACTTGCATTGTGACTAGATTTAGAAGAAAATTTTCTGTTCCTCTCTTTAGCAAGGATTTAAAGGATTCCAGGTGTCTCCAGAACATCATGAGGATCACGTAGAATTTACGTATAATAATAGTGGATTTACACTGTCCCATGGCTCTGTTGTTATTGCTGCTATCACCAGCTGCACCAACACTAGTAACCCTTCAGTGATGTTGGGGGCAGGTAAGTATATTAGATTCTTCTGCTCAAAGATGCTGTACAGATTTGTAGAAGGCTGGCTTTTACTCTGAGTTTTCTTGAAAGTGAGGAGTCATTTCATCAACTATAATTCTGGGAGTCACAGTTCTAGAAGATTCTAGAGGTTTTCAGCCTTAGAGCACTCAAAGTCTTATGAGAGTTTGAAAAAAACACAGATGGCTTAAGATTGATGCTAGTGAATATTTTCTATGGTTAAACTAATTAAACGGAAGAGAGGCAATTCTGATAGTTATACAAAAAAGGAAATTGAAAGTGTATAGGGTATTTCAAAAAGGTCAAATACAAGACTGTTCCTTGCAAAAAAAAAAAAGCTGTACTTGCAAGTTCTCTTTGGAATATTTGAACCACAAAGGATTTCTGCCATAAGAAGCTTTAGAACCAAGAAATTAGAAAGCTTTTTGTCAGATAAACTGACATAGCCATTAACCATTCAGACCAACCGAGTTCTGCAAATCACCTATTCTGTAAGAGGGTGGAGGTGGAAAGACAAAAATTAAAAAAAAAAATAAAACAAACCATTTTTTCCTTGGGATAGAACATTTGTGCATATTAACAAGTACAGAGCAATTCGAGCATGTACGAAACAGGAATTTGAGGGAATTAGGAAAGCCCTCTCCTATCTATCTATCATGTGATACTGGAGCTTGAAGGTTTCTAAGAGGCAGAAGCAAGCACATGAGGAAGGAGTCCATTTCTGGTTCTGTGGGACAGGCTATGCTAAAGCACTGTGACAGGAGACGTAATGCCAGAGTCGAGAAGCAGCAAGTAGATTGATGAGGTATAAATAGCACATGTGGACATTCGGGGCAGATTCTCTGAATGTGCACATCTTGTGTTTATTTTGAGCTGTTTCAATTCTGCTTTGCTCATAAAGTAGTATACTGTCATCTTTTTGGATGAGAGCATGCCATGCTGGGCAGTTCTGTGCCAGTGTCTCCCATGTCATGGAATCACTTCCAAAGTTCTTCAGCCAAGAGTGTCCTTGCATCACTTCTTTTTTTTTTTTTTAAAGCAATTGGGGTTAAGTAACTTGCTCAAGGTTACACGGCCAGTTGTGTCTGGGTGTGGTGCTGAGTGTCTGAGTCCGGATTTGATCCAGGTCATCCTGACACTGGAGCCAGTGCTCTTATTCACTGAGCCACCTGGCCACCCCTAAGCAATTGGGGTTAAGTAACTTGCTCAAGGTTACAAGGCCAGGTGTTTCTGGGTGGGTGCTAAGTGTCTGAGCCCGGGATTCGATCTCCAGGTCATCCCGACACTGGAACTGGTGCTCTTACTCTCTGTGCTACCTGGCCGCTCCCTTACATCACTTCTTTGTATCACCATGAGAGCACTTTGCCTTGTGTGAGATCTCCCTAAAATAGTCTTTTAACTAAGTGTATATTTGGCATTCAGACAGCATGGCCAGCCAATTGTCGTAGCGTTCTTGAAGAAGAGTTTGAATGATTGTCAGTTTAGTTCGAGAAAGGACCTCGTTGTCCAGTACCTTATCCTCCCAGATGATTTTCAGAATCTTCTAAAACAATCCAAATGGAATTCAGTTTCCTGGCATGTGCTGGTATACTGTCCATGTTTCATGGGCATGCAACAATGAGGTCAGCACAATAGCCCTGTAGACCGTAAGTTTGGTAGTCAATCTGAAGGTTCTTCTCTCCGACAATTTCCTTCAGAGCCTCCTAAATGCTGAGGCAGCCCTCACACCAGAGATACTAGTCTTATGAAAATACCCTACATGTCTGTGAAGGGCTTTTAAATGCCAAGCAGAGGAATCTGTAGTGGCAGTAGGGAGCCACTGAAGATTGTAGATCAGGGCAGTGGCATGGTCAGACTTGAGCTTTACTAAGGTTAGTTTGGTAGTTGTGTGAAGGACAGATTAGAGAGCCACTTAAAGCCAAGAAATACATTAGAAAGTTATTGTAGTGGCTATGATAGGAGGTAATTTCAGCTTGAATAACAGCAGGGGCCATGTAAGTAGACAGAAAGAAACAAGACATAAAAAATGTTGCCTAATTATGTTACAAGGACCTGCTGAGGAAAGCAAGTTGAAGGAGATACTCAGATTGAATTTGAATTTTGAACTGATTTCAAATGAAATTCTATTACTTTATTTTTCATGTTCCTCCCCCCGCCCCAGGGTCTGTGTTTTCTTTTACATCATGAGTAAAATGAAAATATGACTGCAAGTATATAACCTATACATTATTTGCCTTCTCAATGAGGGGGAGAATTTGGAACTCAATGAATATTAAAAATAGTTTTTACATGTAATTGGGAGGAAAGGAAATATCAAGTAATCTTTTTAAAACTTAAAGTCTGATGTGCTTACATGAAAATCAGACCTTACAGTATCCAGAATCCTTTGTCGTATTTAACTTTCCATGCTTCCCCTATTAGCAAAGATAGCTAAGAATTAATTATAATTTAAGGAAATTAACTCTGGCTCATCTGCAGTTATTGGGGGTGCAAAAATCTCATAAAGGAACACAGTTATATATGCCTATGGAAATGTATCTTCTCTTCAGTGTATTATAATGATCTCTTTGCTCAGGCTCTTCTATAGGAACTGTAGTAGTGGTTCTGTCTACAGAATAATAACAAAAATAGCAATTTTATTGTGTGTATATATGCACATGTATATATATTTTTAGATCTATATCCATGTACCACTTTGAAGTTTCCAGGGTGTTTTACATGCTATCTCATTTGATCCTCACAATAACCCTATGAGAATGGTGCTATTACTATCCCCATTTTACAGATGAAGAAACTGAGGCTGAGTGGTTCGATGACTTGCCCAGTATCATACAACTGGTAGCTATCAGAGGGAAACCCAGGCCTTATTGACTCCAAGTCCCAATTGTAATAATAATGATAATGGATTCAGTCATTTCTTCATTATTTTTGCTGTTGGGAGACTGGGCATAACTTAAATATATGAAGACTCTAGAAAAGCCCACTGCTTAGTTTTTACCCCTTTCCTCAGCCAACCCTTCCTGGAGTTGTGATTTCTACACCTCCAAAATGGAATGGTATTTAAGTGGACTATATAAGGAATATAAAGCTATTACCAAAAAGGACAGCAAACTGAAAGGGAAAATTTGTGATCTCGGATAAGCTCCAATCTGAATAATCCAACTTTAAATGACTGAGTTGACTAGTAGAAACACAAAACCTTGTATCTACACAGGCAATCTGCAGTTTATACAAATGTGTATAAACTTTTCTTCCTACCTTCCCTCACTGACTTTTTGTTCCCCAATTAAGAACAAGTGGACCATGATCTAGGGTCAAAATATCATCTGGGTCAAAGATTTGGCCCAGAAGTAACCAAAGAGGTCATTTAGACCAACCCTGTTATTTTAGAGATAGAGGGAAGTGGGGCCCAATTAAGTTACTTGCCCATGATTTCATATATAGTAAGTGACAGGTAAAATTTGAACCCTAGTCTTTTGTCTCCAGTGCACCAATCCAGTGAGCATTCCACTGTACCATTCCCAGAACTACTTTCTTTTATGTTTATCTGAAGAATTAGCAAGTTATTAGTGCATTAGAGTGTCAATTCTATTCTTCTTTCCCTTGTCTAAAGCTGTTGTTGCTGATACCAGATTTTGTAACAACAGTAGTGGTGATAAAAGCTTGGAATTAGTAGCATTTGCTTATTAAAAGAAATTTTTAAAGAATGTTTTTATTTTTTTCTCAACTACATGTAAAAGCAATTTTTAACATTCTTTATTTAAAAAAAATAATTTCTGAGTTCCAGATTTCCCTCCTTCCTTCCCTCCCCGCTCTTCCTTGAGAAGGCAAAACACTTTGATATATATTATACACATACAGTCATGTAAATTATATTTTTATATTAGCCATCTTGCAAAAGAGAAGACAGACCCCCCCAAAAGGAAGAAAAAAACAGAAAAAAGTTTAAAAAATATGCTTTGATCTGTGTTATAAAATGTTTTTATGTAACCTAATTTCACCCTTATATATAATCCTACAAAACTGATAATGCAGGTATTAACCCTATTTCACAGATAGAGATTAACTGAAATTTGAGAGGCTAAGTGCCCTTGCCCAAGACAGTAGGCTTAATTCACAAGGGACTGAGTGAGGTCTTCTACTCTTAATTCAGTATTCTTTCCTTAAGACAATGCTACCACCAGGCGGCTAGGTGGCACAGTGAATAGAGCACCGGCCCTGGAGTCAGGAGGACCTGAGTTCAAATTCGGCTTCAAGACACTCAACACTTACTAACTGTGTGACCTTGGGCAAGTCACTTAACTCCAATTGCCCTGCCTTCCCCCCTCCAAAAAAAAAAGGAAAAAAAGAAAAAATGGTCCACCATGAGTCTAAATGGTTTAGGGACAGTACCTACTGATTAGGGAATGGCTAGATAGTGGTATATAAGTTAGTGGACTATGATGAATTGATAGAAAAGATTTCTATGAATTGATGTAGAAAGAAATGAGTAGAACCAGAAAAACAACACACATAGTGAATTGCAGAGAAAATGAGAAGAAGAATAACATCAAGGCAGACATGTTAACATAACCTAGCTGGGAAGCAGGGAAGAGCTGAGATAGCTTTTGCACCTCCGCTCTACCAGATTAGTGGGGCTAGGAGTGTATGGAAGGCTGTTGGATGCTTCTGATTTGTTGATGTTCCAGAAGTTTCCCTCCTTTTAAAAAATCTTTGTCCAAAAGATGGTTCCCTGGGGAAAAGGGAGATCTATTTGGAAATGACTGTTTATGTTTATTATGATGTTTAAAAAGAACATCAGTGAAAAAATGTTGGAAAAATTGTTCTGTTAGAGAGACTTCAGTAGGAGGAGAAACCTGACTCTCCAGATAAATCAGGGGAACCCGAAGAAAAAAATGAACATTTAAAAAATGCTGGACTTTCTTTATTAGATGAATCAAGAAGCCATGAACCTTTCTGTTTTGCTGTTCACAGGACTATTAGCAAAAAAAGCTGTTGAAGCTGGTCTCGATGTGAAACCTTACATTAAAACTAGTCTATCGCCTGGAAGTGGGGTAGTCACCTATTATTTAAGGGAAAGTGGAGTTATGCCTTATCTGTCTAAGCTTGGGTAAGGAAGCTTTTGTTGGTATCCTCACTGCTATTGATGTATGGTCACTATTCTTTTCCATTTCTCATATATACGGTTTAAAATATCACCACCTTGAGACAGAATTTCCTTTATGGAACATACTATAAAATTCCTTATCCTCGTTGTTTTATTCAACAAATCTTAATTTAAAAAATCTCAACTTTACCTTAGGAGCAAATAAATTTTCCATTTAATATCTAATCGCCAATATTTATATTGTATCTGAAGGTATTTAAAACAGTTTACATATAAATAGCATTACTTCTTTACAACAGTTATTTGTTGAGGTAAGTGCTGTCATTATCCTCATATTGGCACAATGGATAGGTCACTGCTCCTAGAGTCGGCCAGATCTGAGTTTAAATGTGGCCTCAGATGCATGCTAGATGTGTGACCCTGTTTGCATTCATCTTCTCATATGTAAAATGGGGGTGATGATAGCAGCTACCTCCCAGAATTATTGTGAGGATAAATAAGATCATAATTATAAAGCACTTAGCTCAATATCTGGAACAGTGTAACTGCTATGTAAATGTAGGTATCATCATCATCATTTTACACATGAGGAAATGAAAACTAAAAAGTTAGATGACTTATTCAGGGTTACACACTACTTTAGTGTTTAAAAAAGGATTTGAATTTAGGGTTTTCATGACTCCAGGTCCAGCACTCTATTTTAGCTGCCTGCTTATTATTAGCTTTTCATTGTTAAAGAAATTATATATGTTTTTATTTGCCCGTGACCTCTTTTATAATTTAAAAATATTCATTCTGTGTATTTTATCAGTTTATTCATTGGCATCTCTCTGTTTGTTGAAAGAAATTAAATATGCATTTACTTATCAGGTATAGTGTTTATAAGACTGGATCCACTTAACAACAGGAGGTTTCATATTTAATTAAGTCTTTCATATTTACTTAAGTCTTACTTTTCCTGACACCTAGGTTTGATGTCGTGGGGTATGGCTGCATGACCTGCATTGGTAACAGTGGACCTCTGCCTGAGCCGGTGGTTGAAGCAATTACACAGGTGATTACAGAGAGGTTCAAGCTAATATAGTTAGTCATACTTCAGAGGCCATCTAGTCCAACGATCTATCTCACAAATAGGATTGACAAACAGGTCAGAGTAGACTGTTCCTATTTAAACAGAAATAACCATTTAGACACAGGAATTAAAGGAATAAATACAAGGAAGGGAGCCCCTCAAAGAGGATAATAAGTCTAAGCAGCAAAAGTATCTTCCCTTCTGTTCTGTTATACACAAAACAAGACTGAATCCAGGGGTCTGGTCCAACCCAACATGAACCCTTTTCCCTGACAGAAAATGCCTTTCCCCTGAAAAAAATTAATTGGTAAAAGACTCTCTGCTACTAATAAATACTTGGTTCTAAATGTAAAGCCCTGTTTGACTTCTTTGCCAGAAGAACATTCCTAATTGCTAATTTCTTCCCTCATCTGAAAAATCTTTTCATTTCTGTTATATATCTCATTCCCCACTTAACCAAAGTCTTGATTGAATTCCTCACCATCTTTTAGCAAATGCCATTTTGTTTGAGTTGCCGTAGACTGCCTTGGATCTTATTTATTCTTTCATCTGATCATTTGGGACTTCACAGACCCTTCTAGCTTTCACCATTTAATTCTAAATTTATTGACTACCTATGTAGTACTGCATGCTACTATACATGTTACTATGGAGTGGAGAGGAAAAATTGTTAAAGGTGTCCTTTCCTTCAGGAAGCTAACTACCTAAGGAACTCCATGGTCACTAGAAAGTACATGTGACAAGAACTTTGGATCTTGGCTTAAAATTCTGGTTCTGTAACTAAGTAGCTGTTGACTTTGGACAAAGTTATTTAACTTCTTAGTGACGTCTAAGGTCACCAACAACTCTGACAAACTACAAATTTATGTTTAAATGAATTTTAAGTGACATTTTCTACCGGTTCACAAAGAGATTTAGTTAAAACCCAAATTGGTTTCTTTGCTATTCTTGGAACAAGATTCTTAGTAATTGGATGTGAATCTCCTCACCAGATAATTTATCATTGAACTTAGAGGAAAAATACCTGTGCTTTACGTACCTAATGATGCATGGAGAATCATGATGGGTTTATCCAGGGAAACTGGGCATTAAATTTATAATTAGGACACTAGTGAAAAATGAGGTCATTGGCAACTTAATCTCATGATAATGAAGTTACATCAGATATAGACTTGTTTTAGTTACAGTTGTGATTTTAGCTTGGAGAAATACTTTTTTTCCCCATAGTCTTGAACTATGAAATATTAGTCATGAATGATTTCTTTACAGAATAGCTGACATAGTACATTAAAATGTACAAAACCGTTTGCAATCATTATTTTATTTGAGCCTCACAATAATCATGGGAAGTATTGTGATAGGTATTTTCCCTGTTTTACCAATGAAGAACCTGAAGGTTAAGGAGTAAAACTAGGTTAGGTGACTTGCCCATGGTCACAGAGTTAGTATGTGGTAGGCAGGATTTGGATCCAGACTTTCCAGATTCCAAATCCAGCACACTATTATGAAAACACTGCCTCTCAGGAATATGAACTTGAGTCATTTTGGATAGATGTGACTTTCAACTCTATTATCTTTTGCATACTTTTACAGCTTTGGAAACAGTGACCAAGGAATTACTTCTGACAACCCACCAATTTTTCTCAGTCTTTTGATAACTTATAAGTAAAGATAAAGATAGGTTTGTAGTTTGAAGGCCAAAAACGCATGCTGGAGTTTGTGTGGGGATGGTGCAGTCTGAGAAGCTTTGGATACAGGAGGATATGAAAAGGGAATAAATAGTCTAGAGGAAGAAAATGTCCTAATTTTACTGGCTCCAGGAGATCCTTCAATGTCTGCGCTGTGGCAGGTACTAAAGATACAAAAACAAAAATGAAATGGTTGTGCCCTTGAGTCACTTAAATTCTTCCTGGGGTAGAGAAATATAGCATGTACATATCAAGATAAATGCAAAATGAATACTAGTTAGGTTTTCTTTTGGGGGTAGTGAAGGCAGTTGCACTAGCCTCTGGGGAGATCAAGAAAAGCTTCCTGCAGAAGGCAGTTCTTTTTGTGGGGTTTATTCTTTGTTCTGTGTGTGATCATCAGATGGACTAGAGGCCATTATTTAAGAAGCTTTAAAAATAGACTTCCATTGTCTTGAAATGATTTTTCTTCCTTTCCTTTGTCCTTGTACAGGGAGATCTTGTTGCAGTGGGTGTACTCTCTGGAAACAGGAATTTTGAGGGTCGTGTCCATCCCAACACACGTGCTAACTATCTAGCTTCTCCTCCATTAGTAATAGCATATGCAATTGCTGGAACCATCAGGATCGACTTCGAGAAAGAGCCACTGGGTAAGAAGCTCAAGTTATGGCATTTGTTATCATAACTTGTGTTTGCAAGCTACTGGAGAATTTTTCTCCTCCTTTCCCAAACTCCCTTTCCCAGTGATCACTTTCCATACCAACCCCACTATGCCATTACTGCTCTTTCTGAATTGCTATATGTTACGGGATGATTTTGTATTTGATTTCTTGCTGCTTTATAGTACTCTGTGGTTGATAACAGATATAAAACTGGGGGATATTTCTTAAAGGACAAAGATAACGTACCGCTTTTTTGAATCCTCCCCTGTTTCAGGGCAGCGTGAGGCATCCAGGGCACATCTGTATTCAGAAAGCATATTTCCCTGACTGCTAGTATCGTGAAAGTGAATGCAGATTGGTTGTTGTTGTTTTGGGTAATTTATTTATTTTTAGTTTTCAACATTTCCTTCCATAAGTTTTACAGTTTTCCCCCTTCCCTCCCCAAGACTGCCTGCAATCCAATATAGGCCGTACATATACACTCCGATGAAACATATTTTCACATTAGTCATGTTGTACAGAAGAATTCTAAAGAATGGGAGAAACCATGAGAAAGAAACAAAACAAAACAATATAAAACAACAACAAAAAAAATAAGATAGTCTGCTTTGCTCTGCTTTCAGATGCCATAGTTCTTTCTCTGGATGTGGATGGCATTTTTCATCATGAGTCCTCTGGAATTGTCCTAGGTCCTTGCGTTGCTGAGAAGGGCTAAATCTTTCAAAATCAGTCATCACACACTGTGGCTGTTACTGTGTACAATGTTCTCCTGGTTCTGCTCACTTCACTCAGCATCAGTTCATATAAATCTTTCCAGGTTTTTCTGAAGTCTGCCTGTTCATCATTTCTTATAGCATAATAGTATTCCATTACATTTATGTACTACAACTTGTTCAACCATTCCCCAATTGATGGAAATCCCCTTAATTTCCAGTTCTTGGCCTCCAAAAGGGAGCTGCTATAAATATTTTTGTGCATGTGGGTTTTTTTCCCATTCTAATGATCTCGTTGGCATATAGCCCTAGAAGGGGTATTGCTGGGTCAAAGGGTATGCGCATTTTTATATCCCTTTGGGCTAAAAGTTCCAAATTGCTCTCCAGAATGGTTGGATCAGCTCACAGCTCCACCAACAATGAATCAGTGTTTCAACTTTCCCACATCTTTTCCAACATTTATCATTTTCCTGTTTTGTCATGTTAGCCAATCAGATAGGTGTGATGTGGTATCTCCGAGTTGTTTTGATTTGTATCTCTCTAATCAATAGTGATATAGAGCATTTTTTCATATGACTATAGATAGCTTTAACTTCAGGAAAGGCAAATTGTTTCTGGAGTAGTATTAACTTGCAAGTGCGTATAGTGTTGGAATGTTGAAGTAGTGGCAGGGTGAAATCAGAGTGTTTAGTTGCTCAGTGATACACATAGGAACTCAGTTATTTAAGCAAACATGTTAAGGTCTTGAAGCACTCCATTTTCTTAAGTCAGTGAAAAGAGGACAATTTCCCTTGTGAAAATAGTAAGAAAGCAACCTCTTCAAGTGCAGGATATCATGAGAGGTGCTTTGAATTATGATTTCTAGGTGCAATATTCATGCAATAACGTTCCTTTAAATATTTTAAGTAGACACAATTTGCAGAATAGGATTTGATTGAGTTTTTTCATTAATAAACATTTCGTTTTCTTTCAGGTATAAATGCAAAGGGACAAAAGGTTTTTCTGAAGGACATATGGCCAACTAGAGATGAGATTCAGCTTGTGGAATGCCAATATGTTATCCCTGGGATGTTTAAGGAGGTCTATGAGAAAATAGAGGTAAAGCCTTCTAAAAATGCCCCAAGAAACTCACCTTTCACTATATTCTACAAATCCTGGGCTTGACAATTTGCTCATAGGAAGGAATGTTTTTTTTTTCTCATGTGGCTAGATTGGCATTTCGAAAAGGCTGTCCTGTTTAACTTGAAATGGACATCTAAAAATACGAAAATAGACCTTCTAGAAGTAAGCAAATTGGTAAACAGAAATATTAGGCTAAGGATTGGGGGAGAGGGGCTGAAGGGGAGCTGTTGGAGAGCCAACTCTTTGAAATAATGCTTTTCTGCACATTTTATGTGTAACATTATAATGAGGTAGGTCTTAAATTATTAGATCCCCACCCAATACCTTAGCACCGCATTAAGGTATATGCCTCCCAAGTAAATGGCACCTTAGAATTTTCAAATAGAGTATTCTAATGATCCTGGCTTTTCCAATAGACTGGAAATCAGGACGGCTTGTGTAGAAATCCAGTTTGCTTTTTCGCTCCAGCTTATAACGCTTGGTCTTAGTATAGTGGAACTGTTGTTTGAAAAATGTCACTTAGTCGTCTGAAAGGACACGTGATGGAGTTTTGGGAAATATTGGCATCCCCCACCCTCTGCTGAGAGTAAGTGGTTTATGCAGTGGGAGACTCTGGATCATTATTTGCTTGTGTAGAGAGAGGCAATATGGTCAAGTGGATAGAGAGCTGACCTTGAAGCCAGGAAAATCTGAGTTCTAGGCCTGCCTCTGACACATTATGGCTGTGTCACATAGTATTAACTTTACCTTCCAGTGGCCCTGGCAGTTCTCTAAGATTTCAGGTTACAGAGAAAGTTGTGATAGGCATTTGTAGAATGAGTTTCCTCCTCTGAGAGCTCCCTATACCCATGGAATCACATGCCCTGTCCCTATTCCCCATATAATTTAGAAGGTGAAATATCATGATATTGTGTTAAAAATCAATGATTTAATGTAAATAGAATTCATTTTTGTTTTCTTTAAACACCTAGATCAGCAAGCTTCTTTGCCTGACTTTATGTCTGATATTTGTATATTTAACCTTCTTCTGAGGCTCTTAACACTAAAGCGGTAAAATGTGATTATATCTATTTCATTTCTTCATTTAGACAGTGAATGAAAGCTGGAATGCTTTACATGCTCCATCAGATAAACTATATTCCTGGAACCCCAAGTCTACATACATTAAATCTCCACCCTTCTTTGAAAACCTGGTATGTCTTAAAAACAAATGCTTCCAAGAGTTTCTTCTAATACCTCCTCTTCTTAGGTTTAATACCTCTGCTCAGGCTGCATATCACATTAACATCCCTGCCTACTTGCCAGTAGCTAGAACTAACCGTGGATGAAATACAGTTTAGATATCAGCAGTAAAAAGGAGTCCATGGGACTCACACTTGGTATATTAGAATTGATTGTCTTTCCCTTTAGAATGTTAACTCTGTGAGGCCAAGCAATATTTTTGCCTTTATTTTTATCCTTAGCACTTAGCATCATGCCTGGTTAGATAAAAAAAAAATATTTATTGATTGACAGGTTAACATTTTTCCTTCTCTAGATGCATCTATCTATCTTTAACTTATTTTATGTAGAGTCCTTTAATAAAAGGATTGATTCTGTGAAACTTGGACCCCAAAGGCCAAACCCAAGGACCTAGAAGGTTACAAGGGACCTTGAGGCCCCAGGTTCCCCACCGCTGGCCTTAGCAAAAGGCTTAGGGACAATTTCAGGGGCGTATCTGAAGAGGAATATTAAACTCCTCCATACTTAAACCCACGAGGAAAGGAAGTTCTTTTCATGGCTAATGAGCAAATTCAGTAGTCATCACTTTATGAAGCACCGTGTGCAGAGCCCTTACTGGGATAAAAGGTTAAATTTAGACACAGATCCTGTCTTTAAGAAGTTTATACTCATGTAATTTGTTTCTCCCTCGTCCTTGGGTAAATCATAGATAACTTGCAACATCCAATCAGATGCTAAGTCCATTGATTCTATCTTCAAAACATCTGTCCTCTCCTCTGCACTCACAGAACTAATCACCTTCATTAAGACTCTCTGCCTCTCATCTGGACAGTTGCCACAGCCTCCTTCCTAACTACACTTGTGAATTCCATTCTCTTCTGGGTCTAACCCATACAACACATAACTGCCAAAATAATCTTAAAACACTAACCATGTCACTTCCCTGCTTGAGAATCTTTAGTGGTTCCTGTTGCCTCAAAAATGGAAGGCAAATTCTTGAGCATGACATTTAAAGCCCTTCATAATCTAGGTCAAATTTATCTTTCCAGGCTTATTCAATCAATAAGAATTTATTCTAGTAAATACTATAATATACTAAGTATATACTAGTATATAATAGTATATACTAAGCACTGTGCTGGATGCTAGGGATACAGTAACAAAGACTCTACAGTCCAGCCATGTTTTTACTTCCTCCTTACCTCTACCTTTCTGAATCCCTAAATTCCTTCAAAACTTCTCTGAAATGCGACTAACTTCTACTTGAGGCTTTTCCTTCTCCCTCCCAAAGCAGCTGCTTATAGCTTTCCCTGCACCCATAAAAATTAACTTTTATAAACATACAGGTATGTATGTGTTCATATTGTCCTCACCAGCATAGTATGTAAGCTTTTTTAAGTCAGAGACTGTTTCTTTCTGTGTTTGTATCTTCAGTGCCTGGGACATTATATAACACAGAGTACACACTTAAGAAATGCTTGTTAGATTGGAGGTGGTAGAAGTCAAATGAAGAATCTCAATTTTCCCATGTTATATGAGCTCTGTTGAGCTCTAACTTTAATTTTTTTAACTTTTGACCTGCTTTCCTCTTCTGATGCTTTTGGAGGTGCATATTTTGGCAAAGCCAAAAAAGCTAAGTGTCCGGTATACAAATATTTTATTTAATCATTTACATAATATTTTTAGTATATATTCTAATGAGAATTGTTGGGGGGGGGGAAAGCAGCAGAACATTGTACTTGGTGCCTTGATGCGATGGTGGAAGTTGTAGTTGTTTTAATATCTGTTATTATTGGTGACTAATGATGACTTGTTCGAAAAAGCTTTAATACAGTGTTTTGTGATTTTTTTTTTCTAGACTTTGGATATCCCACCTCTTAAATCCATAGTAGATGCCTATGTCCTGTTAAATTTGGGAGATTCAGTAACAACGGACCATATTTCTCCAGCTGGAAATATTGCAAGAAATAGTCCTGCTGCTCGATACTTAACCAATAGAGGGTAAGTATGTTTGAACTAAAGAGGGACAGTGAGGAGAAAAAGATGTTAAATAAGGGTGAGAATTTCCCTTGTTGATACCATGCTACTTTCCATTCAGTGAATTTCATAATGCATTGATAATCCACTACTTGTTCATTTATAGAACTTTGTGCTTGAGAAATCAACTCTTCTTTATTTGATTCTTAAATCCCATGATTCTATGATCCTATCAACTAAGGAGCAGCTGTAATGCTGACTCAGCAAATGAACTAACTTCTTCTTAGTTTGCTTTATGCTATTCCTGATGTCTCTCAAACCAGCTTATGTAACCCAGAAATTAGGCAAGGCAAGATGGCAGAACTCCCTACTCTTTTTACCTTGTATATCTAGCATCTGAAGGCCAGCTTAGGGTTCCACCATACCGCTAGTACCAGATATGTTCTCTTCCCTACCCTGTTCCCCCTCACCACCCCCCCCCATTAAAATACTGCCTTTACTTATTGGAGCAAATGACTGAAGTAGCCTTTGGAAATTACGCTATCATCGCTTCATGATGCAGGAGATTTTATTCATTCAATTTTTTTGTATGAACCAGGTCCCTTCCTTCTTTTCTTGTCCATCTTTTGGGTATTTTTTTTTAGTTGGTTTGTATTTCTGCCACAGAAATGACCAAAGGAAAGAAGGTAAATATAGAAGTATCAAGATGCTCTGATCAGCTCTAATAAAAGTTTTTGGAGGGGAGAAAGTGATAACTCTTTTTTTTATGCTTTATGGAGTTAAGTGACTTGCCCAAAGTCACACAGCTAGTGTGTCAAGTATCTGAAGCCGGATTTGAATTCAGGTCCTGCTGACTCCAGGGCCTGTGCTCTATTCACTGCTCCACCTAGCCACCCCTTGAAAGTGATAACTCTTGACTACAATTAGATTTTGGGAAGAATCATCAGTAGATTCCATTTATCAATCTTTTCCCTACATGTTGAGTTGTATCTAAGCTCATACCAGGGAATATAACTTAGTAAAAAGGGATCTCCATCTATTAATTGCTGTGGCAAAAAAAAAAAGATATTACAAGACAATATATGATTAAGTGCTAAATGATAATGCATGCTATGAATTCAGAATAGGAAGAAAGAACCATAGTCTACTAAATTTAAGAAGGTTTCAGGGTGGAAAGTAGCACTTGATCTAGTCCCTAAAGAATGGATAAAAGATACAATCTGCTAATATGACATATCCTTCCCAGAATCTTCAGAAATAGTTATTTGGGTCCTCAGTCTGCTTGATTAATATGCTGTGTTGTGGTTTTTTGGTGGGTTATTTTTGGCCTGGTTGCATAAACCTGGAAGGACTGAATATGGGAGTGAATTTTATAGCAAGGAATAGTTGTCATTGTAAACCAAATTTTAGACCTTTTGGAGTTTATCTTGAAAATTACAGAATCTAATGTCATTTTAGTGAATCACACGTAAACATGGAACCTCCATGTTTCTGAAGAAGCTTAAAAGATAGGCTAGATTTCCCTGAAAGTAGCATTTTTTGTATCTTCCAAGTCAACCTAAAATTTCATCATCAGTCTTTTTCCATCAGTGCTTCCAAGTGGCTAATGTCAGTTCAGACGCTGAAGATATATAGTGTCAATACTCCGGATTCCATTCTTCGTTAAGTTCACTTCTTGTCCACAATTGAAATCTCCCATATCTTGGCTTGTGGACATACACTAGTTTTCCTCGCTGCCTCAAAGCCTCATTTATGGCTTATATTTTTAAGCTAATCTTATTTTTCCTTCCTTATGGTACAAATTGTCAAAGAGAATTTACTTTTAAGGTACCTCAGTCAGTCCTGTTCCAGAGTTGATATTGTTCACAGAATAGAACTATGCTCTGTCTAACAATTCCCTTCAGGAGAGTGTCTGTAGAAGTGTGTCAGAGGATCACTTTTAGTTTTAGTAAATTATTGTAGTCTCTTCTTGTCATTCTTTCCTTCTCCAGGCTTGACCTCATCTTTACCTACAGAGTAAATAGACAATTGAAATTGTCTTCCCTAGTCTGCTGAACAAAATAGATTTAGAGGAATAGCTAGGTATTATTTCCTTTTTTTCCTCGATTTATATTAAATGAAACTTTTGCTCACTTTCAACTCCCTCTGTCTTTTTTGTTGTTGTTTTAATATTTTTAATATTAGTTGTTTTAATATTTTTAATATTAGTTTTTTAATATTTTTAATATTAGTTTGACTCCCAGAGAGTTCAACTCCTATGGTTCCCGAAGAGGCAATGATGCCGTCATGGCTCGAGGAACATTTGCCAACATTCGCTTGCTAAACAAATTTTTGAATAAACAAGCACCACAGACCATACATCTGCCTTCTGGTGAAACTGTAAGTATCCTCTTCCCTCCTGCATTGAAATAGGGCTTTTCAGACTATAATCAATAGTCAGTCTTCAGAGGAGCTGGCTTCCAAACTCACCAATGACAATATTTGGGCAAGAGACTTAACCTGGGGTTTGAACTAGATCAGAGGTTCTTAACCTAGAGTTCATGGATTTTTTTTTTTAGCATTAATACATATTTATGGCATAAAATAAGCATTTCCATAACAAAGTACAATAAAAAAAGATGGTTGTTCATGAAACTGCAAATCTGCTAAGCAAAATTTGCTATTCCTTTCAAATATACAACAAAATTATCTTGTAAATTTTTTAAATTGGCTGTTTAAAATATTTTGTTAATTGTATTTCTCTATAATTTGTTTTCCTTTTTAAAAACTTTCTATTTTATTTTACACACTAAAAATCATTATTCTGAGAAGAGGTTGATGGGTTTCACCAGACTGCCACAGGAATCTATGACTCAGAAAAGGTTAAGAATCCCTAGACTTAGATAGATATTCTGTAGGGTCTCCTACAGTTCTATATCTATAATAAAATGATACTTAGTGTCTTATGTGGATATTTTCTTCTTAGTTTAATGTTGATAAATGATGAATGAATAAACTGGATAATATATTACATAGAATTCTAGGCTTGGAGCCCAATGACTTGAGTTTGAATTTTGCCCTAGACACTTACTAGGTGTGTGACCGTGGACAAGCTGCTTAACCATTCTCAGTCTATTCCTTCTTCTCTAAAATGGTAATAATAATAGCACCTACTTAATAAGGTTTTTGTGAGGATCAAAGAATATTATGTGCAACTGTGAAATGTACTCCATAATGTTAGCTGTTATTGTTAGTGGAAGTTTCCTCACCACGGAGTTTCCAATACAGGTCCTCCATTATATGTCCCAAATAACATATTTACAAAACTCCTGTGTGTAAAGCACTTGACTTTGTTTGCAGAGTGTTGTCAAGTCCTTTATGAAATTTTTCTGCATCATTTTCTGCAAGATGTTGGCACCTGAACAACAATTCTGATCTGTTTGCTTTTCCTTGTTGTGAACACTTCAAGGCAATGTGGTCAAGTGACCCCTACGAAATGGCTTTTCTGGTGGCCTTTTAGTGCCCAGTGAAACCAATAATGCCAGTTCATGAACTCATAGATCTAGAGCTACCAGGGAGGGACCTCAGAGGCTTTGGAGGGCAGTTCCTTCATTTTATTTTTTGTTTCATTAAGGAATTTGATATTTTACAAAGTGATTTAGGAGACAAAGAATGTAGAAGATGAATGAACGGGAAAGCATTTATTAAGTACAAATTATGTACTTGTAGTGTTAATGCTGCTTGCAAATGCTGTGGGGGTCTAACACCAATAATACCAGTGCACAGGCTCTTTGATCTGCTTTTCTAAAGGAAAGACAGCTTCAAAAGGGGCAACAATCTTACTTTAATTAAACCATACAGACAGAGAGTAGAAAGAAGTGAGCATCCAAGAAAGAATCTAATAGACAGACAGGGCTCCAAATGTCTAAACAAAGTAATAGATAATCACCAGACCAGGGAGCTCTAACAGCTGGGTTCACAAAGCCAGACAATGGCTACCCAGAGTCTCATCTGGCCAAATCACAAAGAAGCATTCTTCCTTGAGTATTCGTTTTAACTAGTAGGCTCAGAGCCAGAAGGAATCACAACCCACACGACTCTCAGTGCCTAATTGGCTTAGTACCAAAAGGTATGAAAGCCTTCCAGCAAGCAAGCCTCCCCCTAAGCAAGCTTCCCCTTAGGCAAGTTCCTTCCTCAGTGGGCTTTATGTGATTCAGGATGTATCACAGCTGTGAACTGGGCCAGAGCTCAAAGCACCAAGACAACTGTGATTGAAATATATGTGTACCTTTAGACCTGGGAACACATGTCGTCACATAGCCTATTAATGGACGAGGAAGATCTTATATTCCATTAACCTTACAGTGCCAAGTGCTAGGGAGCTGTCCCATTGTTTTGCAGAGGAGAAAACTGAGGCCTCAAGTGGTTGATTTGTATGAAGTCACATAGGTAGAAAGCATCAAAGCTAGGACTTGAACCCAGATCCTCTGCCTGCAGAGACAATGCTCTTACCGTTGTACCACACTGCCTCCCTACTATGTCACTCCTCCAAAGAGAATTTGTGAACTTTCTTTCTTTTGAATTGTAAACTTTTAAAACGTCTTCTAGTTTCATTTAGAGGTTGCAGCTAGTTGACTTAATGGATAGAGCACTGGACCTGAAGTCAGGAAGGCCTGAGTTCAAATTTGGTCTTAAACACTTACTAGCTGTGTGACCCAGGGCATTTCAGTTAACCTCTGTTTGCCTTAATCCACTGGAGAAGGAAATGGCAAATCACTCCATTATCTTTGCCAAGAAAACCACTGGGATATAATTGGTGTGCCGTTGTTCACAGGGTCATGAAGAGGTAGACATGACTGAATGACTGCAGCGGCGTCAGAGCAAGAATGTCAGTGGCCATTCCTCCCATAGCATATGGATCTTCATTTTTTTTGTCATTGATATAAGTTAAGAGCACTAATATTTAAATTAATGATGAGATTCTTACCATCCTCCTCTCCCATTTTGCCATTATTGATGTATAAACAGAAGGGAGATGTCCAGATGGACCCATGGGCCATTCTCTGCTTTTTCACCATAATGACCAAAAGCTGGTGGCCATCCCAGTAGTGATACTTAGACTGACCCCAGAGAGTGGTGGGTACAGGCTATTATAGACAGCACATGTGAAGCTTTTTGAGGTGTTCCAAGTAGAGAACTGAGTCTAATATCTGTGATCTACTAGGCTCTTGAGATCTCAGGCTCATTTCCATACCACAGTAATGCAAGGACAAGAGCTTGAGTGTGGGATAGGGACTAGATCTGTGCTTTCATTAATAAAGGACTCACCTAGATGAAGAAACTCCCTCTACCAATGTAGTCAGCACCAACTCTGAATCTTATAGCCTTAGAGCAGAGGTCTTAACTGTTTTTATGTGTTATGAATCCTTTTGACAGTCTGGTGAAAGTAATTGACTACTTCTTAGAATGTAGAAAATAAAATACAGTTGCTAGGTGGCTAGGTGGCACAGTGAATAGAGCACTGGCCCTGGATTCAGGAGGACCTAAGTTCAAATCTGGCCTCAGACACTTAACACACAAAAAACTAGCCGTGTGACCTTGGGCAAGTCACTTAACCCCAACTGTTCTCAAAAAACCAAAAGAAAAGAAAATACATAGAATCAAAAGTCTTCTGACTGTTCTTATTGTGAGCTCTGCAGAATTAGTTTTATCTTCTTCATAGAGGTGAGATTAGTGCTTTACATAGAGTTGGTACTTCATAAGTGTGTGTTGAATTGAATTTGTTGACTTTTCAGCCTTCCTCTGAGATGTCAGGCTAGATGGTCACATGAATTGCTAATTTATGGAATTATGAAATGGCACTAGGCACACCTAGTTCTTTGGGTCCTTGCTGGTAAAGTCTACATGTCAGTGGGAAGTGATATTACAATCAAACTTTATGTTTTTTTAATAATATATATATATATATATATATGTTTAAATATTTGATTTTAAAACTTTGAATTACAGATTCTTTCCCTTCCTCCCTCATCACCCACCCTCACTGGGAAGATAAGCAATTCAGTATAGGTTGTACAAGTGTAGCTTTGCAAAACATTTCCATGGTGGATATACTGTGAAAGACTGACAATATTTCCCTCCATCCTATCCCACCCCCCACTTCTTCTATTCTCTGCTTTGATCCTGTCCCTTTTCAAAAGTGGGTGCTTCCAACTTCCCTCCCCCCAGCCTGTCATTTCTTCCATCATCCCCCCTCTCATCCCCTTCCCCCCTACTCTCCTGTAGGGTGAGATACCCTATTTAGTATGTATATCATTCCCTCCCTAAGCCAAATTCAGTGAGAATAAGATTGACTCATTCCTTTTTGTGTTCCTGTTCTTCCCCTCCATTCTGACAGTTTTCCCTTGCCTCTTCTATATGAGATAATTTACCCCATTCTGTCTCTCCCCATCTCCTCTCATTTTATTCCTCTCTCACCTCTTAAATTTCACCTTTTAAGTATCATCCCTTCCTATTAAATTGATCCTTTGCCCTCTGTCTATGCATACATGTACATATATATGTACACACACACTCACATATGTATTCATATACCCATATGCCCTCCCATTTTGACATATATATATATATATATACGTGTGTGTCTATATATATAGACACACACATATATACACACGTCTATTCCCTTCAACTATTCTCATACTGAGAAAAGTTTAACAAATTACAGTGATCATTTTTCCATGTAGGAATGTAAGTAGTTTAACTTTGATAAGTTCCTTATGATTTCTTTTTCCTGTTTATCTTCTCATGCTTCTCTTACTTCTTTTATCTGAATGTCAAATTTTCTATTCAACTCTGTTTTTTCATCAAGAATGCTTGAAAGTCCTCTATTCCACTGAATGACCACATTTTCCCCTGAAACATGATACTCAGTTTTGCTGAGTAGGTGATTCTCGGTTTTAATCCCAACTCCTTTGACCTCCAGAATATCATATTCCAAGCCCTTTGATCCCTCAGTGTAGAAGCTGTCAGATCCTGTGTTATCCTGATTATCTTTCCACAATATTCAAATTGTTTCTTCCTGGCTGCTTGTAATATTTTCTCCTTGATCTGGGAGCTCCAGAACCTGGCTCTAATATTCCTAGGAGTTTTCTTTTTGGGATCTTTTTCAGGAGGTGATGGGTGCATTCTTTCAACCTCTATTTTGCCCTCCGGTTCTAAAACATCAGAGAAGTTTTCCTTGAGAATTTCTTGAAGGATGATTTCCAGATTCTTTTTTTGATCATGGCTTTCAGGTAGTCCTATAATTTTTAAATTATCTCTCTTGGATCTATTTTCCAGGTCAGTGGTTTTTCCAATGAGATATTTCACATTGCTTTCTATTTTTTCATTTGTTTGGATCTGTTTAATAGTATCTCGATTTCTCCTAAAGTCACTAGCTTCCATTTGTTCCAATCTAATTCCAATCTAAATCTAAATCTAATGATTTTCTTCAGTGAGCTTTTGAAATTCTTTTTCCATCTGGCAAATTCAGCTTCTACTCATTGCCTTTTTGAGCCTCTTTTGCCATCTGGGTTATTGTATTGTTTAAGGTGTTTTTTCTTCAGTCAGGTTGTTGGCTCTCATTTCATAATTTTCTTGCATTGTTCTCATTTTTCTTCCCAATTTTTCCTCCACTTCTCTTTTTTGGTTTTCAAAATCCTTCTTTAGCTCCTCTATGGCCTGTAATCAGCTCGTATTTTTCTTGGAAGCTTTTGGAACAGAAGTTCTGACTTTGCTGTCTTCCTCCTTTTCCATGCTTTGATCCCTTTTGTCCCCAAAATAGGAATCTAATGTCGGATTGCTCTGTTTTCTTTGCTTCCTTTGCTTGCTAATGTTGCCACTCAATTACTAGACTTTTGAGCCTTTTGCCACAGTAGAACCCTGCTACCAGAGAGGGGAGCTTTGTCCCAAATCTCTGGAGTTTTCTCAGCTGCTGGAGCTATTATTTGGGTGTCTGATCTGATGCCTCCACACACTCTCTGGCAAGTTGTTCACCCACCCCAGGACCTCCACCCAGGACAGTGATCCAGATATAAGCAGTTAAAGTAAGAACGATTACCCCTCAGACTGGTTGCTTGGTCCCCTTACAATCTGTAGGCCAGGAGCTCTGTAGCAGCCATGTGGTGGGTGGTACATGCCCATGGAGTCTCAGCTGTTTCTCACCCAGGGGGCAAAGGCCAGATCATGCTCCCAAGTTCCCTGTTCCTGCAAAGTCTACACTGGCCTCTCACTTTGTCCTTTGCATTTATGGGTTGATAATTCTGGAAACCACCACAGCTGCTGGTGATCTGAAATCCCTCCAGGCTAAGGCTGGTCAGACCGCCCTTAGGCTAAAACCTCTGGCCCGCATGGGGCTGGGCTCAGCCCCCAAAGCCCTGAACTGGCCCCTTCATGCCAGCCTGCTGGGCTGTCTTCAGTGGTAGGTTAGCTTCTGTCTGTCATTTTGTGGGTTCTGTGGCTCCAAGGTTTATCTAGAGTAATTTTTTTACATGAATTGGAGGAGGGGGAAGCTGGAGCCCCATGGAATTCCTGTTTATACTCCTCCATCTTGACTCCGCTACAGTCACACTTTAAATAGGCACAGGAGGTATAGGGGAAACAGCACAGCAAGTAAAGGCAGATGACATGGGGATGGGTTTGGGGTAGTAAAAGAAGGCAGACAGCATGAGAGAGGATGGGGAGGTGAAGAGAGAATCACTCCCAAAGCCACTGATTAAAGCTGTGGGCATTCAGCAGCATGGACTAAGTGGAGATGAAGAGTGCTTGGTGGGGAAGGATTTTGAGGTCCCATTTTATAGAGTTTTGGAGGGGAATGGACTAACTCTTATTTGTGCCCCCTTGGGGTTAGTTTATTAAAAATTATTTCAGAGTTGTTAGTAAAACTTTAGAAGTTAACATGTCCACATCATCTCAAAATTATCAGCACTATTTGGTGTTCTGATGGTCTTACAGAGAGATCTAGAATTTGTCTGAGCTTTCCATCTCATAGGACCAGAAGGCCCTGATAGCCAGGCCAGATGGTTTCCCCTGACTCAGCACACATTAAGAGGATGTGATTTTTGTTTAATATATGATACAATTTGTAAATTATGCTCCTCTGATCTTTTGCATGATTTGTACATACTTTACGCATTCCTCTTTGCAATCTTATTTTCCGCTATTGCTACTATATGTTGGCTCTTTATAAACTTACTACACTGACTAGAAGGGAAAGTGGGTTGTCAGGAGAGACCAAAATGAGATACAATTTTGACACACAGCATGTATGGTTTAAAAAAAGAATCTGAAATAAAGGTCCCTCAGAAAGTTAATAATAGACCTGGGATTAGACCCTCCTGTCTAGGGCCAGGATACCTGTGTAGTCAGATAACAGCTTATTTAGTGAAATGGGAACTCAGTGAATAACTAAAACTAACTTGAAACTGTTCTGTTCTCTTCTGTGGGGAAGGTCACATGAGAGTAAACGAGAATGCACTTATTGATGAGCCATGTCCGGCAAGACCAAGTGTGGATTGGCTTGCAGTCATAATTGCTATTCTTATGAGCTGTGTGATCGAGGCGACTCACTTAACCTCTGTTGTTTCCTCACCTGCCAGGTGGGAATGATAAGACCACCGATCACCCAGGACTGTTGTGAGGAGCATTTGAGAAAGTATCTCTAAAGGGCTTAGCACAGTGCCTGGCACATAGGGGGTGCTATAGAAATGCTAGCTAGCATCATCATCATTATTATTAACCCCTAACTTATACATGTCACAAGTGAAGATGATTACTTAGCTTAATCCTCTTGTTTGGGAAGTTTAATCATTTTAAATTAATTTGACCTAAAAGCAAACTGGCAATAGAATTTCATAACTAATTCAGAGACATTCTATTCTGACTCACAATTATATTGCTTTACAAATATTTCATATCATGTTCTCATGTGTATAGTCATTCAAATGAAATATGAACGAAGTATTGCCGTATCTTTTATGGTGTGCTTTAGTTAGATAGCTAGATAGCATTTCTATAGTACTTTAAGGTTTCCAAAGCACATTAAAAAATATCTCATTTGATCCTCACAATAGTCCTAATTGGTAGGCCCCATTATTATCCCCTTTTACAGATGAGTAAAAAGATAATTGATGTCTCCATATTTGGGATACTTTGTGTAACTCAGCTCTTCACACTGAAAGGAAATAATGGCTCTGGAAATGAAAGATGAGAAACTTCTGTTCTTACAAAGAACTGGGGACAGAAGTTCCTATCAATTGGGGAATGGCTGAACAAATAAGAAAACAGTCAAATGATTTGCCCACCATCACACAACTACTATTCAGGTTTCCCTGAATCTAATTGGGTCCAGCACTTTATTGATTACACCACTTCAGTGAGTAATTGGAGATGCATTAAAACTAGACATAAATATAAAGTATAAATATGTTTGAAAGCCAGGTCACATATTTAAGAGAAGAAATAGAGTTGTTATCATCATCAGTCCTCTGGAATTGTTTTTAGTCATTGTGATGATCAGAGTTCTCTAGTCAATTCAGTTGATTACCTTTACAATATTTTTTAGTGTATTATCATTGAACTGTTTTCTGGTTCTGCTAACTTCACCCTCCATCAACTCATACAAGTTGTCCCAGGTCTCTAAACTTGTCCCTGCCATTATTTCTTATGGTACAATAAAATTCTGTTGTATTTCTTTACTATCATTTGTTCAGCCATTCCCAATTGTTAGGAACTTCTATTCCCAGTTCTTTGCAAGAACAGATGTTTCTCATCTTTCGTTTCCAGCGCCATTGTTTTCTTTCAGTGTGATGACCTGAGTTACACAAAGTACCCTAGGTATAGAGACATCAGTTATTTATAAAACATTTATTAAGTATCTACCTACTGAATTCTGTGGGCTAAGGGTCTAAGAGTAGTTCAGTTTGTTTGGAATGCAGAGTGCATAGAAGGGGCTGGTGGTAACACTAGATTGTGAGTCAGTGAATGAATGAATAAATAACACCATCTCTCTCAATGAGGATTGTTCTGAGAAATTAAGCAAAGGAGAAAGATTATGGAAGAACTTTTAAAAATTTAAAATCATTTAACATGTGTGAGATGTCATTGTTTGTAAGTAATATGTATGTGATCTTAATGTTCCAAGGAGGTCATAAAGACTTCTTTGAAAGTGTTAAGGAGATTGTTTTTCATTATTATTCCAAATAGACTTTGGGAAAATTCAGGCTTTATTTGACCATAGGATCATCTTTTTGGCAGTCAGTAAATAATAATGTTTCTATAATGCGTACAATAATTTTCTCTTTCCATCTGAGAACAGCATCATACCTAAATTACTGTAATGAGGCATGAGGTCACCACAGACTATTAGTCTCCCAAAACGCTGATGTGAAAAAGCTTAGTTGATACCTTGGACGTACATTTTCATTTAATTTCTTTCTTATAAAGCACTGTCTGTCTCTTAAGGGATTTTATTTTGTGGTTTTCAAAGCCACTAAGAATAATTGCTTCATTGTTTAGTCACCACAGATTAAATTTGGCTCATTTGTGTAATCTCAAAACAGAATACTTCATGTTCTCCTTGAGAATTATATTTGAATCTTTTGTCTGTCACCCACACCTGAATGTCAGTAATTTTTTCCCTTCCCCTGGTCTTGATTATATAGTTGATATGTAAAACTAAAAGGAAATGGGCTTTTTATAATTTCAAAACATTTTTTGACTAGTTTATGTTTAGTTATGTGTCCACAAAAGATATGCTTGAGAATTTCTGCTAAGCTCCTGTCCGGGTTGGGTAGATCGAGAGGGAACTCTGCCTTTCTACTTATCCATATCTAGGTCCGTGTCCATACACATAAATGCCTCAGGTCTACCCGGCCAAAGTAACAGGCCTCTCGTGTCTACCATCTTCATGAGGGTTCCTTGAAAGTGAGTGTATGTACTCTCTGCCCTGAATAATTTTTTTTTCAGAAACATTTTTCTGTTTCTCTTTCAGCTTGATGTATTTGATGCTGCTGATCGCTACCAGAAGGCAGGTATCCCTCTGATAGTACTGGCTGGAAAAGAGTATGGATCTGGGAGTTCCCGAGACTGGGCAGCTAAAGGCCCTTTTCTGCTGGTAAGTCACGCAGAGGAGAATGAGCTAACTATGTTTGTAGCAGCCGCCTTCGAACAATCATGGCAGCCATGATCTTCTTCTACAAACCTTTGAAGACTAAGACTTCACAAAATGGCAGATTCAGACAATCAAGTTTAAAAAGTAAAAGCCTGACATTTATTTTAATTGAGGAAGGGTAAGAATATCACTGCCCTATTAAAGAAGCTTCCCCAATGATTCTAGGATAAAATATAAGCTTCTCTCTTTGTCACTTAAAGCCCTTCACGGTCTTGGCAGCTCTGACCTTGTGACCCTGGGAAAATCAAGTAACTTCACTCAAACTGTTTCCTCCTCTGTAAAAGAAGGATAATATAGCACCTACCTCAGGCAGTTGTTATGAACATCAAGAGAGACAATATAGACAAAGTACTTTGCAAATTTTAAGCACTATAAAAATGTCGTTCACCTGCATTATCTCCAAATTTATTTCATATTAATCGCTTTCTCGTGTACTATAACCAGACCAGCATCTTTACTGTGCTTTGTGTATAACATTCATCCCCTCCTATTCCTTCAGGTAGTCTGTCTTCATACTTAGAATGTTCTGTCTCATCAGCTCCATCCCTCGGAATACCTAGCTTCCTTCAAGGTTCAACTCAAGAATGATAAATTATATGGGGCCTTTCCTGATCCTCTTAGTGTTTTAGCACCCCACTGCCCCCCACCCCGCCACTCTACCTCTAACCAAAGTTGTTTTTTTATTGTGTATGTAACATGTGTATAATGTATGCAAACCCTATGTAAGATAAATGGTTTATCCTTAAACCTGATGTTTGTAAAATTCTTATGAAAAGATCTTAAAATATATGTGTATATTATAGATTGATAGAGTTGTTTACATTCCTTGTAACATATAATATATAACATATAAACTCCCTGGGGGCAGAAACAGTTTACATTTTTGTTTTTGTATCACCAACACATAGAAAGTGTATAACAAATAAATGCTTATTGAATTTTAATAAATCTCATGGGCAGCATATCCCCTGGCCAGAATATAAGGAATTACATAAGCCACATTCCTTTCATGTACAGATGCCTGGAAGAAAAAAAGAAATGTGTTAAGTATTTATCTTGGCACAGGATGAGTTTTCTGGCTTGTGAATTATCTTTAAGGGTACATTTTTTCAAATTACCTTTAATCCTAGTCTTTGTAAAATTCTGCTTATGAAAGGATTCTAATGGAATTCTGAAACCTAGCCACAAGGCAGCTAATCTGTATTTGCTAATACACATGAACATGAAGAAACAAGGGTATAATACATTATAAAATAGGTTCCATTAGTAAGACATTTAAAAAGTGAAAGTTTTATAAACCATCAGTGAGCTGAAATATTTGCTTAAAAAATCAAAGTTTCCCCAGGACTTTGAATCGTCAAGTTTTTACTTTAATAAGCAATGTGATGTAATGGGTAGAAAACAGATATTAGAGGCAAGAAGCCCTGGCTTTAAATCCAATCTGACTTGTACATGGCACAGTGGATAAAGTGTTAGGCCGGGAGTCAGGAAGACCCAAAGTCAAAAATGGTCCGAGACACTTACCTATAAAGAATAAATGTAGAAGAGTTATGATGAGGGGTATCTAGGTGGTACAATGGATGGAACACTGGTCCTGGAGTTAAGAGGACCTATATTCAAATCCAGCCTCAAATCCAGTGATATTAGCCATATGACCTTGGGCAAGTTACCTCCCAATTGCTTTCCTTCCCCCCCCCCCCCAAAATGAAGTTGTTTAAAAGAAAAAGGAATCAATTAAAAATGTTTTAAAGAAAGTTATGATGATTTTAAAGAGGTGTTTAATTCATATAAGAAGCTTTCTGTGTCCTTGTATATTTGATGAGGGGAAAAATGAAATGTGAGACTTTTTTCTCTCCTCATCAGGGAATCAAAGCTGTCCTAGCTGAGAGTTATGAACGAATTCACCGCAGCAACCTCGTAGGGATGGGAGTCATCCCTTTGGAATATCTCCCTGGGGAGAATGCTAGCATGCTTGGACTCACAGGGCAGGAATGTTACACTATTATCATTCCAGAAAACCTCAAGCCACGGATGAATATCCAGATTCAGGTAAACTGGACTATCTTGGTTCATGTTGAATATAGTGTATTCAGATTATGATCAGTCTTCCTTTCAGAAGAGAGTTGTAGCATATCGATCCTTAGGGCTCAGAAACTAAAACTACATCAAGGATTTTGAGTAGTCATAGATCCATTACGGAAATCCATTTTTCTTGTTCTGCCTATATAACATTATAGGTCAAGCTAATACCTACTGTTTTTTTATTTTTGTTTTTTTAATTTATTTTATTTTTAATTTATGGAATAAAACATTTCTATAGCATAATATAATTTTTAAAATGCACTTGAAACTGAAAATCTATTGTGTACAATTCACTATTCCTTTTAAATATATTATAAAGTTATGTAAATTCCTTTCTTTTCTTTCCTTTCTTCCCTCTTGCCCTATAGATGGCTGCCATTAGACACAAATGTGAATATATCTTAAAATCATTCTTACATACTTGTATTTATCAGTTCTTTCTCTTGAAGCAGATAGCATCTTCCTTTGTATATCCTTTGTAGTTAATTTGGGTATTTATAGTAGTCACACTTTCAAAGTTCTTAAAACAGTATGGCTATTTACCATATACGATGCTCTCTTGGCTTTCTCATTTTTCTCTTTACTGTTTTGTGTTTTTCTAAGATCATCAAGCTCACCTTTTCTTATAGCACAGTATTATTCCATCACATTTGTATGCCACAACTTATTCAGCCATCCACCAATTGATGGGCATCCTCAAAATTTCCAGTTCTTTGCCACCACAAAGAGAGCTGCTTTGAACATTTTTAGAATATATAGGTTCTTTTACTTTCTCACTAGTCATCTTTAGAAATAAACCTATAGTGTTATTGCTAGGTCAAAGGGTATAGGCAGTTTAACTCTGGGCATAATTCTAGATTGGATCAACTCACAATTTCACCAACAATGAATTAGTGTCCCAGTTTTTTCACATCCCCTCCAACATTTATTGCTTTCCCCTTCAATCATTTTAGCCTATCTGATAGGTGTAAAATAATATTTCAAGGTAGTTTTAATTTTATTTCTCTCATCAATAATGATTTAGAGCATTTTTTCATGTGACTATAAATTGTTTTGATTTTTTTTATCTAACAACTGCCTGTTCATATTCTTTGACCATTTATCAATTGACTCATATTCTTACAGATTTTATAAAGTTCTTTATATATTTGAGATATGTGACCACCTATTGATTTTGTAAATTTATTCCTGTAGTATACCTTGGATTTTGTGCTAACCTTATGAAATGGTTTTGGATTCCCCTCATACAAACTCATTTCACCCATCCCACTGTTAACTGTTGCCTCTATAAGCCTGGCTTCCTGTCTCATCAGGCCAAGAGAATGTTTCTCATAGGCCATATATTCTAAGTTCGCTCCTCAATACCATGAAAACCCAACCGAAAAGGTTTTCAAGAAAGAAGAGTATTTATTTAGTTCTTTTGAGATCCATTATTAATTCTAATTAAGTCCACTGCCTGATTTTTCTTTGGCCTTTTTTTGTGGTTGCTGTATACCATTTTCCAGGGAAGTTGATTTAAAAATTTTAGCAGGGTGCACAGTGACTGCTGGATAAATATACCTTACTGCTGCTGATAATTAAATGCAAACTAAGCTTTTCACTCCATTCCATTAAAGTGTGCTTTTAAACAAATGACAATTTTTGTTCATAGGAAAGCTATACTTTGAACAGCAGACGGATTCTCCAGCTTCTTTGATTCCATTAGTCTGATTTTTTTTTTTTTTGCTTTGAAGACATATAGAGCCCGTGTTGATTTGCCTTATTCAAGGCAAGGTCATTGATAACTATGAAATATTTGTGAAGAAATCTTTCTGGCAACTCTTCTGAAAATGGCAATTTATGTCATGCAGAGAAGTTCCCTAGTGAGGGTTGGCTGAGTCCTTATCCATGATTTTCTCAACAGACATTACCCTGAATAAGCAATCTTTGAGAGTCTCCTTTATGTTCTTTTGTCTCAGACTCAGAAAAAGGGAGTTTAAATTTAACCAGATTCACAGTGCCCACTCCCACTGAGGCAATATAGAGGCAACTCCTTTGTCTAAGCCATGGTTACCTGTCCCTTAGAATGGTGTAAGTGGAACCTCCATCAATGTTATCAGAAAAATAGAGCTTTATCTTTAGCCTTTCCTCCATATAGCAGCTGAAGGGATATACTTAATTCTGACCACTGGACCACTAGACCATGAGTTCTTGAGAGCAGGGACTGTCTCTTTCCCTTCTCTGTATCCCCAGGACCTTGCACAGAGCCTGGTACTCAGTAATCACTTGATAAAGGCTTCTGGACTATCTCACTCCCCTGCTCAAGGACCATCACTTGGTCCTCATTGTCACTGTTTGACTTTTAAGCCCTTCTTCACAATTCAGTCAGCTCCAGCCTGTCTTTCTAAGCTGATTACACTTTTACTTCCTTTCATGTTCTGCTCCAGACAGACTGTCCTGCTTGCTGCTTCTTATGTACAACAGTCCACCCCATCATCTCTGACATGTTCTTTTGCCCTTTGGAACCTGTGACTCTCCTGGTTGTTAGGCTCCTCCTCGCTCCCATCAAGAGCTATGTGTTTATTTTATGTTTAGCTAGTTTCTTACTTATCTGTATACATATTGTATCTTCTTAGAAGCATATGAGTTCCTTAAGGTCAGGGACTCTTCTCACTTTTATCTATATACTTAGTATAGTGTGGTATAACATAGGGGCTTAATAAGTGCATGTTAATTTTATTTTTTATTTTGATGCTTAATAAATACATTTGTTTGTTTTTTCGGTTTTACTTCTCTGAATGACCCTTTTCTTATTTGATTCTCATAGCTGGATACAGGAAAGACCTTCCAGGCCATCATGAGGCTTGACACAGATGTAGAGCTCACTTATTTCCACAATGGGGGAATCCTCAACTACATGATTCGTAAGATGGTCAAGTAGGTCTGTGCACCCATCAAGACTCATCTCCTGTGATCAAGACAAAAACATGCCATAATCACTGGCCCTAGATGCATATAAACCCTAACATGAATATTGCCTTCTGATGGAGCATACTATTTTAGTTTGTGACACTGGGTTAGAGTGAGTGTGCATTGAGGTGGGTTATTTTTGTTGTTTTATTTTCTCATTTCTCAATGCACAAAATCTGATTCATTTAATTTTTTTTTCCTTTTTTCAGATCTGGTGGATAGGATAAGTTTGAGTTAGTGTTCTTAGTGTCAGGAAACAAAATTGAGTTCCCTTGGAGCCACTATTTTTGTTTGATTGTGTGTTTGATTGATTTTTACTCTCATTCTCTTTGTTAAAATGGACACACACACACACACTCTCTCTCTCTCTGAACTTTCACTATCTCTTCCCAGTAGCTCTGTTTTGCATTTTGTAAGAATGGGCATTGACGTATGTGGGAGTGGATGTGGATGTGTTTATGAGATGGGGGGGATGTTGAAAGAGTGGTTGGGAGGGAAAGAGAACATTTCTAACTTGAATAAAATTAAATCTATTTTTAAAAAAAATTTGTTGACTTTGGAAGCAAATTTTCTTATGTGTTGCTGTATCCCTGGAACAAACTATTTAGGGTGAAAGTGAGTCACTATCTCTCAACATTTTGAACCCTAGATGACCTTCAAGATTCTTTTCTTGCCAGAAGAGATGAAATTTTCTCCTATTTCTATAACCATATTGCCAGTGTGCAAAAATTGAAATATCAAAGAAAAACAATAGTCTGAAACACTATCAGAAGTAGAAGGGACTTTAGCCTGTATTGCTTTACAGATTAGGACAACAAATAAAAGAAGTGAAATATCTCCCAAAGTCACGCAGTTAAGTAGTTAGAAGCCAGACCCACACCATCATGTTGTTTAGTTCCAAGCCCAATGTTCCTCCTCCACCACCTTCTTTCCCAGTTTGCTTTGGTCCTTAAGTGGCCAGGAACACTAGAGCAGAGCTTCCATCCTATTAAATTTATCTGCCCACTTTAAACTTGCAAATGGAGCTATTTGGGACAATACTTTTCACATGGTCATTGTAATGGAGCTTTAACCTCAAATTCACCATTCTGTTGTTTAATTAAATTTTGACTCAGATCACCAGAAATTATATGCATACACACTACTTGGTAGTTTGCATTTAAATGTGTCTGCTGTAACCAATTTTTATAATGATTTTTAGGGCCCCTTGAGTACATGACCGATTTTCTGCATGCCTTCAGTCTACTGACTGTATAAAATGAGTGTTTCAATATTTCTATAGACTATTGCAGATATAGAACTGGAAGAAACCTTAGAATATCATCTATTCCAACCCTCTCATTTTATAAAGGGGAACCAGAGAGGTTTATTATTTACCCAGGAATACACAGGAAGTTTTGGAAGTGCTAAGATTAGGTTTCAGATCTTCTGACTTCAAACCCAGTACTCTCTCCACTATATCTTGATGCAGACACATGAAATGAGATGGTATTTCATCTTTACTCTGCTTTTCTCAGAGCAACTCAGAGCTTTAAAACAAACAAAAAAGATCTGACATGTTTATAAATACTAATAGGGCTAGTAGTTAATAGCCCTGATGAAAACGACCAGGGTGTTCTCCTACAAGGGGTTCTTTGACACCCTCAGACAGGTATTCAAACCATAGGCTCTTAAGAATGGGAGTCCACTGATGCTGATGGCTTGCCTCCTGATAGGTCCAAAGGTAAATGGAAAGAAAGTATTTATCTAAAGTATAATCTGATAAGTAACATTATCCTTTCTCTAGCATGGTGCTGTTGTCTAGATAGAGAAGTAGGAAGAGTTAAAAAAAAGAAAAGACCAATGTTCCATTATTTTTTTCTTATTCTAGTAAACTAGCCCATTCAGCACCTATTCTGTGACCAACACTGCATGAGATAATCTCTGCCTTTAAGGAAATTATATACTATCAGGGAACACAATACACACATATATACAAAAGATTAACAGGATTTTACTGAGCTAGGCTCTAAACTGAGAATGACAAAACAGCAGGTTAGAAACAAAGTGCCAGTAATCAGATAGCCATTTCATTAAATCGTTTCATTATGAGGAACGGATTTGCAGATGAGGAATTCTCCTGATCAGAATTCCACCTTGCTGAAGTGCAGACAGAGAGCATAATACATGAATCACAAATGGGAAGGGAGAAGGGAAAGTGGATACAAACAGTCCTTCCCAGGGCCAGAGTGGTTTCCCATCAACAAACCCACAAATACGATATAACAATTGTTACTCAAATCCATGGGGTTTGTTACTTAGTGGCTAACAGGACCAGAATTCCGTGATGGGAACAGTTTCTACAGCCTTTGGTTTGCTTCACTTCAGATATGTAGGCAGAGGCATACCAGTGATTGTGAGCCTTGTCAAAGTTTGATCAGTTCAAGCTGCTTGAGTCTGATTCACAAGCTGGAAAAGGCAATTCTGAAAAATCTTATCCATTAGTACATTCATTACACACATCTATTATAAAAACCAGAATTCCCTCCACAAACCAGGCAAATTAGAAGAGAGAGGAAACAGGTCTGGGAGGATCAGGAAAGACCTTGTGTGGAAGATATAACGAGAAAAGATTTGAAGAAAACAGGGTTCTAGGGAGTGAAAGTGGGGAGGATGAAGGTGAGTATTTCAGCTATAGGGAAGAAATACTACAAATGCACAAAGAGTGGAGATAGTGTCCCGTGAAGAACAGAGAGAAGACTAGTTTGGCTAGATGGAGAGTAACATATAATAAAGTTGTAAAGGATGGTTGAGGACAAATTGTGAAGATCCTTAAAAACTAAGAAGCTTATGCCTGATCATAAAGAGAGTAGAGAGCCATTGGAGTTTATTGAATAGGGAAGTTTCCAGAGGGGAGTGATATCATAAAACCTGAAGTTTAGGAAAACCATTTGGCAGTGTCATGGGAATGGGCATTTGAAGATCTTCCCTGCCCCCTCATAGGCTGAATGTAATCATATGGTGCCTGTGGTGGGAGGAGTTTGCTGAAGGGTGGAGCGGAGCCCACAGGAAGCTGGGAGCCAGAGCAGTTAGAGATGGAAGGAGAAGAATATGTGCCCAGGCAGACAGCTAGGCTTGTGAGCGTTGGTTTGTGGGAAGGCTAAAGGATGGTGTGGCTCCCTGCTGTGCTATGGCTTATTAACTTCTTTGCTGTTATGATGGATTTGACTTTCTGGTGTCTGAATAAGTGTGTTCCTTCTGTCTTCTATATGGAAAGTCTGTTATATTTTGCAATTGAGCACTATGCCAGCATATTCACAGTCACCATCAGCGCTGTGAATATTGTGTAGGTGCAACAGAGAGCTGTGTGGAAGATAGATTGGAGAGGGGAGGAAGAAAGCAGCAAAACCAATGAGGTTTGTGCAGTGGTTGAGATCAGTGTGATGAGGGCCTGAACTAGAGTGGTGCCCATGTGAGCAGAGAGAAGTTGAAATATTAGGGACAGAAATGATAAGATTTGTCAGGACAATCGGAGTGAAAAAGGAGTCGAGAATAATGCCAATATCGAGAGCCTGGGTGTCTGGAAGGATTGTAGCGCAAAAATAGGGAAGTTTTAGTGTAGGAGAAGGTTGGGGAAAGATAAGGGGTTCTGTTCTGGATTTACTCAATGTGAGATGTATAAAAGCACATCCAGTTTAAGATGTCTAATATGCATCTGGAACTCAGAAGAGACTGGGGCTAGATCTATAGATTTGGGGTTCATTTGTTTATAGATAATCAAACCTATAGGAACTGCTGTCATCCATCTTTTGAATTCCAACTCAAATGAAACCTCTTCCCTGGAGTGTTCCCTGATTTCTTCCCTTCCCCCATTGCCCAAAGTGGTAATGACCTTTCATTCTTGACCTCACAGAACTTTGTTTTTCATTTCATTAATTCATTCATCATGCAATATTGTGTATGCCTAGGTGATACAGTGGATAGAATGCTGGACCTGAAGTCAGAAATATAATCTTCCTGAGTTCAAATCTGGCCTCAAACACTTACTGGTTGTGTGACCCTGGACAGGTCACTTTACCCTGTTTGCATCAGTTCCTAATCTAAAATTAGCTGTAATGACAAGCAAAGTGGTACTTTGCTGCTTGTTTCAGCTATTCAAGTGCCTCTGAGGCTCGCCTTTGATTGTCTCAAAGTCTTTATTGGAAATAGTATATATTATGTTGCCCTTAACTGGCCTAACTCATCACATGGAGCCCACAGTGGGAAGAGCTTGCCAAAAGGAAGGATGGAACAGAGAAAAGCTGGAGCAGAGCTGGGACCAAGCAGAACTGAGAGGGAGAATGCTTGTGATTTCAGCACACTGTAGCACTGTCTGTTAGTCTGTCAGATAAAAGCACAGTCTGTTGTTTTTTGACAGGAGTCCTTAAAGAGGACTTTATTGCTGTTACAGAAGTCCTGGGACTTTACTGTTGATTTATATTTGATTTCACAGACAGAAGTCTTGTCTGTTGATTTATGTTACTTTGTCAGGCAAAAAGTGAATTGAGATGATAATGCCAGCAATGTATGTGAATATTGTTGTAGCTCTGCTAAGCTTTATCTTCGTAGAAACAGAAATTTTGAAGAGCTTGGAGTGGAGCAGTAAGGTGAGGTATGAAACAGTAGCAGAGAGCTGCCTATGTCTGAGTCCAGGCAAGAACTGGGAATGGTCAGCCCATGGAAAAGATTCCCTGGGTTTTGGGAGTTAGTTAAGATGAGAGAAGACTTTGCTTGGGTACTCTGTATTGACTGATGAGATTGTGACTTACTATGACCTAGGGGTGGGTGGTGTTACCCCTCAACGATGATTGGAAATCAGTCTTGAAGTCAAGATGAAAGAAGACTTGACTTGGGTACTCTCTATTGACTAAGGAGATTGTAACTTACTGAGGGATATGTTTTGTTTAAGACTATGTAATGTACCTTAGGAATAAGTTATATTATATTGTTGTGAATGTTGATCTTTAGTTTCTTAAATGTTATGCTTTAATTACTGAATAAATAGAGTTCACTATTAGATCCTTAAAGTTATTCCCAGAAGCAGTTCTCAGAACAGCTGCTAGTGATTGGCTTTACATTAGCTGAAGAAGGAAATGGCAAACCACTCAAGTATGTTTCCCAAGAAAACTCCCAATGCAGTCGTGAATGAGCAGCTAGGTGGCAGAGTGGAGAGAGTGCCAGACCTGAGACAGCTGCTGTGCGACCCTGGTTTTCAAAATTCTTTTTGAGCTCTTTCATGGCCTAAGATCAATTCACGTTTTTCTTGGAGGCTTTGGATGTGGTAGCTTTGACTTTGTTATCATCTTCCGAGTGTGTTTGGATCTTCCTTGTCACCATAGTAACTATGGTTCTATGATCAGAATTGTTTTCTGCTGTTATTCATTTTCCCAGGCTATTTCTTGATTTTTAATTCTTTGTTAAAGTGGGGCTCTTCTTCTTGGCTGAGGGGGGGCCACACTGTCCCAAGCTTTAGGGGTTTTGTGTAACTGTGTTCAGAGATATTTCTAGGGACCAGTAAGTTTTCAGTTCTCTCTGTTGTGGTGGTATGATCTAAGGAGAAGTGCATTCACTACTCTCCTGGACTATGCTCTGGCCTGTGAGTGATCATAAGCACTCTTTTCTGCCCTGGAACTGTGAGGCTGGTCTTCGTTCCACTGTGGTCACAAGCTCTGCTGTGCCAGTGATCCTGCTCACCCAGGGACTGCAACTCAGATTTGAGTGTGGGCAAAACAACAGAGTTCTGCCCCCAATGCCAGTAAGTAGACACTTGTAATCTCCTTCTGATCAGTTGTTTGATTCCCTTACTGTCTGTGGGCTCAAAGCTCCAGAAACAGTTGCCTGCTGACTCAGTGACTCCCAAGGCCTGCTCCTGGTTTGCTGAGGCTGGGTCTATGCTGGCACAGCCTGAGATGGACTGTGCTGTACTCACCAGAATTTGAATCCTGACTGGAATATTTGCTAGGTTTTTGTTTGTTTGTTTGTTTTGCTTTATGGAGGGGGAAGGTAGGGCAGTTGGGGTTAAGTGACTTGCTCAAGGTCACACAGCTAGTTTTTGTGTTGAGTGTCTGAGGCCAGATTTGAACTTGGGTCCTCCTGACTCCAGGGCTGGTGCTCTATTCACTGCGCCGCCCTTATTATTTGCTAGTTTAAGCACAAGTGAGTCACTTCCACCTCTGGGGATCAAAGGAAATCTTGTGTATAAAGTAGTTCATAAACCTTAAAACACTATATTTAATCACAACTATTCTTTTTGGATTCAGTTTTCAGAGGAGGGAGGTTAGGATGAAAAATCCAAACACAAGGCTATGAATCAATATGCCTCTACCCTATGTTTAAGAATCGATTGGTCCAGCCATCATGGGAAGCAATTTCAAACTATGTCTAAAAAGTCACTTAAATATATACCCTTTGACACCTCATTGACATAATTGCTAGGCCTATATCCTCTAGTCACCACAGTCCAGTGTCAGGACAGAATCAACTCTGCAACTTGGATGTTGTTTGAATGCAGAACATAAACTTGCCAAAAGACGGTTTAATGGAGAACTCACACAGGGTAAGCGGTGATCATGGTGGTCAGAAGAAGCAGTGCGAGGCGACGCTCGAGAATTTTGGAACTGACTGGGGAGTGAAAACTTCTCAGAATGTGTCTTAGAATTTGGTGGCATTTTGGACTGTCAGCTTCCCCCTTCCCCCTTCTTTTCTCTCCCTTTCCCTTGCTGTCAATTAGCATTAAGCTCTTAGCCCCTCCCTTCTTTACTTTGGCATTTCCCAAATAAGGATAGGTACATTTGAATTGGCTATCCCCTATTTCCTTGATCTTTGTAAGCCCCCACCCCCTCCCCCTCCCCCTCCCCCCAGCCACTGAGGGGTAGTGGCAGGCTTTCCTGTTATTGGCCATTGGGAAGATTTTTGCTCTGAGACTTGAGCCCACCTCTCAGCGAATGGGAGAAGGGACAGCTGGGGGCAGAGGCGGGGGAGGGGGCTTGACCACATTAGGGTATAAATTCTTGTTCTTTTGTAACAGCCTCCTCTCCCTGATCCATCATGGGGAGGACCGCCCTCTTCTCCCAGGGGAAGAAAATAAAATTTCCTGTTTATATCCTGAGAAATCTTCATGTTCTTGATTAAATTTGAAATGGGGTTTTTCATCCCACAAAACTGTGTGACATGGGAGACACTGGCACAGGATTGCTCAGCATGGCATGCCCATATCAGAGAAGGTGCTGTGCTCTATGAGCAAAGCAGAACTGAAACAACTCAAAGGAAACACAGGATGCATAAATTTGGAGAATCCACCCCAAACGTTCACATGGACTATTTGTCCCCAACCTGGGCTAGAGTATTCTGGGTTCGTGTTGGTCAGATCAGCCATAGTCGGACACACTGAAACTTGACTTTAGCACAGTGATGTCATTCTGGTCCTCTTCAAGAATGAAGGGCAATAAACCAAGGTCTATATATCCCAAAGAAATAAAATAAAAAAGAAAAAGATCCATAGGTATGAAAAAATTTACAGCAAGATCCCAATTAAGGAAAATAACGTATTTCTTGAAGTGGTTGCATGTATCTGAATTTGTGCTATTAAAAGTTGTAATTATGTGATATATGGTGATTGATTCCAATGGAATATGCAGTACAAATTTCAATAATGGAACTACTTTGCTGGATTCATTATTAGCACTTCTCAGAACCTGACACCCTTTTTGAGATGGCAAACTAGAAATGGGAGATTGGGGTGGGATGGAGTGGGGAGGTACATATCAGATGGGGAATAACTGCAAATTATGGTACGCTGAGAAATCACTATCTTTACTTAGCAAAGCAATTTTTAATGAAAGGTGTACAAAGAGCTTTTGAAGAATTGAGAATTAGAACATGTTAGGCACTTTCAAGACTATCTATAAATTAACTATTCTCTGGAGTGGAATCAACAGCAGCATCAACATTAGCTGGGGAGTGAGAGAACCCATCTTCAATTGGACATTTCTCTAGCATCAAATGGGATCATCATAAAATTACAATGCTTCCATTTGGAGTACAGAGTCTGACGTCCAGTTTCAACATCTTCCACGACAAAACTATCAATTTTTATGACAGGAACATCAAATGTCTTATATCTTGCAAATATACCCCAGTCATGATGGCAGCTAGGTTCTGCACAGAATATTTTTCCTCTCTTCTCCATGAACCCAAAACATTTCGGTTTGGGGTGTGGTTCAGTCACAAATGATTTTTTAAATGCATCCCCTATCACAATGTGATGAGTGTCCTAAAGAACAAAGAAGAGAATAATGCACATAAAAGGGAAATGTAAAATAGGAACATGGTCTATAAAGAAACTTGGGTCATACCCATGCAGGGACAGGGAAAAATAGCATTATTACCATGTTACAGAAGTAAATCTAGAAAAGACTATATGTGGAGTCAGAGGACCTTCATTCATCTCCCAGGCTAGCCATTTGCTGCCTGTAAGACAGTGGGCTAATCAATAAACCTTTCTGGGTCTTGGTTTCCTCAACTGTACATCAAAGGAGTTGCTCTACATATCCTCTAAGGTCCCTTCTAGTTCTTAATCCTATGACTTAGTCTAAATATCCTCCAACAGGGAATCCCACCTACAAAGACTGGTGCTAAAATATAAAGAGGAGGGAGAAGAGTTATTTGGAAGATAGATTGCCTTCTAGAACTTAGGACTAAAACTCTCAAATTCTTAGATATCTGTGTGGCCTGAATCCACCTAAAGCCACATAGATCTGTCTAATAATCTAAGAGAATAATAACAATAATCTAATAATAGTCCAAGAGAATAATAATCTAAGAGAAATGATGAAAAATGAATGTGCATCTGAGTATATAACATCCTATAGGGAATCACAGAGAAGCAAAATAAAGAGAAATGCTAAAATTTTTGTGACAAAACTATACAAAAATAGTTGTACAGTCATTCAATTAAAATTTGATCCATTTATTAAAATTTTCGTTTTAAATCAAATTGTTGCAAAGAAACTATTTTGTAGACACAAAGGCCAATATGATTATAGAATTTAGAAAGATGGGAAGAGTAAGTTATAAATGAAAAAGCTTGAATATTCTCAAATTCGCATAAGCACCTTTATTATTTACAGGAGTGCTGCTGCTCTCAGAGGGCTTCCTTGCTTTGCAAGCCTTCCTGGGTTTTCATTACTATGGTATTTAGGCCCAACCCCATATTCTCCTTAATTAGAATGCTATCTAGTTATATTCCATTATTTTATAGATGAGGAAATTGAGGCCCAAAGAAGTAGTTTGTCAGTGTTAAATAAGTTACCCAGCATAATTTTTCTTTATTACTTTTATTCACCAGTAGTTAGAATGATTTTGGATTCCAACTTGCTAAGCATTACCATGACACTTTTGGATGCAGAAGGAAACCTCACTCAACACAGATGATACAGTGTTTAAAATACTTTAGCAATCCATAGGGAGAGTGCGGACCTTCCTTTTATTAATGCACATCTCAACCCCTCCCACAGGGCAAGTGGGAGCTAGGACTAGAAGCTAGTCTTTGAAAGCTGAAAAATATCACTTTTAAAGCCAACCGAAGGATGAGCCTCCAATGACCCAGTTCACATCCAAAACTTTTTCAAATAGGTAAAATGGCAGGCCTTGCACTGCTGACATGGCCTTCCCTGGAGGATTAAAAAAAAAAACCAACTTCTCTGGGGCAGCTAGGTGGTGCAGTGAATAGAGCACCAGCCCTGGAGTCAAAAGAACCTGAGTTCAAATCTGGCTGGCCTCGGACACTTCACACTTACTAGCAATGTGACCTTGGGCAAGTCACTTAACCCCAAATGCCCTGCTTTCCCCCTCCAAAAAGAAAAAAAAAGCAAAAAAATCCCCGAACTTCTCTTTTCATTAGGGATATGGGGGATGGTGGGTGTAGATATGCTGTCAGACACTCTTAATAGGCTGTCTGGTCTCCCTTCCCCCTTTTTAGTCTATACCAAGAGAAGTCTTGCTGGACAGAAGGGTGGTGAGTTTTACATTCAGAAACTTAAAAACAAAAGATTTAACTATGCAGCTTCCTACATATATATCAGGTACCTTGCTACTAAAAGGTTTATAAAAATTAAACCAAAGTAGACAAATAGGAAAGATAGTATTCTTGCTATAAATATGCTAAAATATATGAGCATTTCCCCAAGAGATAAGTGGATAAGGGATATGAACCAACAGCTTTCAGAATAAAAATTCTGAATGACCAATATCCATATGAAAAAATATTTCAAATCATTAATTAGAAAATTGCAAATTAAAATAACTGTTTTCACCTTATACTGATCAAATTGGCTAAGATGACAAAAACTTTTAATTTTTAAATATATATTAACTTTTTTTTCTTCAAATAGAATAACGAGCTATTAAAAACTTGGAAACAAAGCAAAAGTTACATTATAGTTACAAACAAATAGAATCATTAGGTACATCAGACCTACTACTCTTTGAAACTGAAAATATTGGAGGGGAAATAAAAAGACAGACACTGTTGGTAGAGCTGTTAATTCATCTAACTAACTATTCTAGAAATCACTCGATTGTTCAAAACCCTTTGATCCAGTGATCTCAATACTGGACAAATGCCATAAGAAGGTTAAACACAGAAATAAAGGTTGCAAAAATACAAAAATATTTATAACTACACCTTTATAGTAGCAAAAAACAAAGTGAGTGACCCTTGATTGGGGATAGCTGAACAAATTATGGTAGATGAATGTAATGGGAGAGAAATATACTGTAAGAAATCATAACTATGAGAAATTCATAAAACGTGGGAAGACCTACATGAAGACCTGAAGCAAGAAAAGATGCAGGGCCAGAGCAAGATACACAAAGTCCATAGTAACATACATGAAAATCACAATGAAAGGCAAAGGGATTCTGATTAATTGCAATGGTCAGTCTCGATCATGATGAAACCCAGTTCCCTCCTCTCAGCAGAGAGGTGATGCACAGTTAGGTGGTGTCGGAGTGCTTAGAGTGTCGGGCCTGGACTCAGGAAGATCTGAGTTCAAATCCAGCTTCAGACATTTACAAGCTGTGTGACCCTGAGCAAGTCTCTTCACCCTGTCTGCCTCACTTTCCTCATCTATAAGATGAGCTGAAGAAGGAACGGCAAACCATTCTAGTATCTTTGCCAAGAAAAACCCAAATGGGGCCATAAAGAGTTGGACATGACTGAAACAGGGCCCGAGAGTAGCATCTCCCTCACAAGAGCTGCTGTGAGGTTCAAGTAAAATAATAATTGTAAAGTGCTTAACACAGTGACTGACATAGTAAATGCTATGTAAATGTTAGCTATTTATATGCTTATTATACAGTCAGTCATGGTCACTGTATTGCAGTTTATGCTTACCTGCTTTTTTTGTGATACAAGGGACAATTCAGTAGGTGTTTAGGAGAATTGAAAAGGTCAGGAAATTACTGTTACATAAAAATAAAAGTCAATAGAACATAAAAGCATTTTTAAATAAATGAGCATGGTCAGGCTTTAACTGACTACTGAAATAGTAATGGGGACAAATTAGTGAAATGTTGCTTACCTCTACCACTCTGATGTCAGCTGTATGACATGCAAAGACTTTGCATTTTCTACAAAGGAGTCTTTTCTTGCTCTCCTCCAGTTGTGGTTTAGGTGCTATTATATTATCTCGGACAGCTTTTTCTTGAAGTTGCAAATAATGGATCTAAGGAAAACCAAAGCATTGTTTAAATACATATTAGTCCTCAAGATAACTGAATAGCCCTATTCAGCAATGGCATTGGAAAAGATAAGGCCAGGTAGCAGTCTGGCTAGACAAAACAGTCTTAGCACATAGTATGTGCTTAATAAATGCTTACTGATGGGGCCTGTGTCATGGGAGAAAGAAGTGATCAGGCTCAATATTCCTGTCCCTGGTGACACATTTGGCATTTCACAGTCCTGCTATGGCCCTCCAGGTCTGCACATCCATCTTCTAACTCAGCTTTGGAGGAATACTGAATGCTCACAGCCTATACCCTTATTAAGATTGTACAATTTTGCGTACTCCACCTCTTCTGTTGTGCTAAGGATAAAGGGATGGCAATGTCTGGTTCAATGCCTGTATTCCTAGTTTATTGACCAGATTGAAATAAATCAGAGATCTGAGACCAGAGATCAGAGACTCTATTAGATTAGGAGTCAGAGGATTCATTAAAAGCATAATTAGGATTCCATGCAAATTCTACAGAGAAAGTCAACCCGAGAAAGATGGAAAGCTCTCCAGAATTAAATTGTGAAAATAAAAAGATCACTCTTTTTAAACCATCTGAGGAGCTGGGGACATTTAACCAAATAGAAGGTTAGATGTAAAGGGGCCATGGCTGCTATTTTCAAGTAGCTCAAAGGCTACAAAGCAGGATTCTGATTGGTCTCAAAACCAGAACTAGGAGCAATGAATATAAGATGCAAATAGATATACAGGCTTATTGTAAAGAAAAAACTTATTGATAATTACAATTATCCAAAAGTGAAATGGGGTGGCTTAAGAAGTACTGGGTTTCGCCACACTAGGAGGAAAAGCTGGATAGCCACTTCCTGGGTACAATGTAAGATGGACTCTTGTTCATGTTGAAGTGGACAACTGAGTAAAACAGGACAGCAATGCCAATTACAATTTAATAGGAGTGTTTATTAGCTGGGCCAGTTGGCAACTGCCTCCCAAGTAGGGAAGAAAGCATTGAGCCTTCTGCAGAGCAAATTTTTATAGAACGAGACGTTGCTAACAACAAAGTATGATTCCAAGGGAGTGTGATGCCATTCCTAGCAAAGCCTTGATTACCTAGCAAAGCCCTGGTTACAAACAACGCTTTGGGCCATTTCTAGCAACACAGGTGGAAATTCCCCTAACTAGTATGGCCTAACAGGTGCTTTCCAGAGACCCTGGTAGGGGCCCCTTCTTGCAGGTACTGGGAGGGGGCTTAGGTGTATAATTTCTGGTGGACACTTCAATGTAAGGCCTCTGAGTCTTTCCCAATTCTGAGATTCTGTAATTATGGGAATCCCAGTTCTGCTACTGACTACCTAGATTACTTTGGGTAAATCCATTCACCTCTCCAAGTCTTAATATCCCCAACTGTAAAAGGAGGGGATGAAATGAGATGATCTCCAAGGTCACTTTCTTTCTTTCTTTTTTTTTTAGATAAAATATGCAGAACAAAGTCTACTAGATTTTAATTATTTCCCTTGCCCCCTGCAATCTAGTTCTATAAATAAGTAATTGGCTGTAGTCAACTGCACTTTGAGGAGTCATTCAGACCAATTTTGGGACCATACTGAATAGGTCTTCCTGCATTAGAAAGATTCAAGCTTTGCACAAATATTTAACGAAACAATCACTACCTCCCCAGGAATATCATTCTCAACAGAATTGTAAATGGATGACATCTTTCCTATGTCAAGTGCAAGGTGGATGGGAAGAAAGAAAAGTCTAAGATACTCTCTCTACATAACAGTGGGTTTACTAGGGAAAGCAACTTTGCTCAGATGAAAAGGGAGCTTTAGAACCTTGTAGGAGTCAACACATTTGTGTCTCTTGGTTTGATGTTGTGGGTTCATGGCGGTTGTTTCTTTCCTTCCATCACTGGACGGTCCATCTTAGGTGGCTTGAAGGCTACTGGGTCTTCTGCAAATCTAGTAGCCTGAACGCAAATGAACTCCATTGGTGATGGCTTCTGAGTACCTCTGTAAGACTGGACACTGAAACCCGAGTTGGATTTTTGAAGGATTCTTGGTCCAAAAAGGTTTCGTTTTTCAGATGATGGTTTATCTCTGTCTCCATTTCAAAAGTCCATGCTGCTGACATCTAGGCCAGGTAAGCAAGTAGAAGATACAAAGCCACCTTCTGCCCTCATTCTATGACCCAGGGTCCTCTACTGTGTCTAGAAGGTAACGTTTGATTCCAAGTGATGATAATAATGATGACAGTTTGTCTTTAATGTCAATACACTAAAATGTCACTATATGGCAATAAAACTACATGGAAAAGGAGTTTCCCCTGAGTAAAATCAAAAAAAGGTAGCAAGGATTTCTTTGATTGAAAATAATAATTTTTAAAGTGCATATGTTTCCAAATTTTAGGGAGGCTTTTTAAATGTTAGAATTTGTTATGAAGAACACTTTATAAAAAAAATATATTTCCCTCTACCGCAAAAAGACTAATCCTTCCAACTCCAGGAGCTCTTTGCTTCTCAGTGCTTCTCTAAGCATCAAGACCTCATTTTTGAAGCAACAAGAGTGCTGATATTCATTTCCTGAGGAAGGGAGTATCTCAATGGTCAAAAGAGCACTGACTTTTGAGACCGAGGATGCCCAGATGAAAGGTAGAACAACTGTGCCCCAGAGGTCAAGCCAGTATTCAGTTATTCACAATTTTACCTGGATCTACTTAAATGTTATGGTGGGAGGGGGTCAGAGGCAAGATGGCATAGTAGAAACAGGACTTCTGAGCAGCTCCTGCTCCCACCTCCTCCAATTCATGTAAAAAAAATGACTCTAAACAAACTTTAGAGCTACAGAACCCACAAAATGACAGAGAGAAGCTAACTTCCCACTAAAGACAGCTTGGCAGGCCAGTAGAAAGGGGCAAGCACAGCACTCTGGGAGCTGAGCCTAGATCCACAGGAGGCTGAGCCCGAGGTTTTACCATCAGGGCGGCCACAACCAGCCACTGGCTGGAGAGATTTCAGATCACCAGCAGCTGTGGCAGCTTCCAGAATTATCAACCCATAGATGCTAAGGACAAAGTAAGAGGGTGGAGGTCCCGGGGTACGTGACCAGTTTGCCAGAGCATGTGGAGGATTCAGAAAGGGCACCCAACTAATAGCTCCAGCAGCTGTGAAAACCCTAGTGATTGGGACAAAGCTCTCCTCCCTAGCAGCAGAGTTCTACTGTGGCAAAAAGCTCAAAAGTCAAGTAATTGAATGGCAATATGAGCAAGTAAAGGAAGCAAAGCAAGCAAGTATAGCAACCCAACATTAGACTCCTATTTTGGGGACAAAAAGAATCAAAGCACGGACAGGAGGAAGACAGTTAAGTCAGAACTCCTGCACCAAAAGCTTCCAAGAAAAATATGAGTTGGTTACAGGCCATAGAGGAGCTTAAGAAGGATTTTGAAAACCAAATAAGAAAAGTGGAGGAAAAATTGGGAAGAGAAATGAGAATGATGCAAGAAAAGTATGAAATGAAAGGCAGCAACCTGACTGAAGAAAATAACACCTTAAAAAATAGTTATCTCAAATTGCAAAAGAGGTTCAAAGATGCAATGAGGAGAAGAATGCCTTAAAAAGCCAAATTTGCTAGATGGAAAAAGAATCTCAAAAGCTCACTGAAGAGAATCATTCCTTCAGAATTAGATTGGAGCAAATGGAAGATAGTGACTTTATGAGAAATCAAGATACTATTAAACAGATCCAAACAAATGAAAAAATAGAAAGCAATGTGAAATATCTCACTGGAAGAACCACTGACCTGGAAAATAGATTCAGGAGAGATAATTTAAAAATTATTGGACTACCTGAAAGCCATGATCAAAAGAAGAACCTAGATATCATCCTTCAAGAAAGTCTCAAGGAAAATTGCCCTGATGTTTTAGAACCAGAGGGAAAATAGAGGTTGAAAGAATCCACAAATCACCTCCTATAAAAGATCCCCCCCCCCCAAAAAAAAACTCCTAGGAATATTATAGCCAGGTTCCGGAGTTCCTAGATTAAGGAGAAAATGTTATAAGCAGCCAGGAAGAAACAATTTGAATATTGTGGAAACACAATCAGGACAACACAGGATCTGGCAGCTTCTGCACTGAGGGATCAAAGGGCTTCGAATATGATATTCCAGAGGTAAAAGCAGCTGGGATTAAAACCAAGAATCACTTACCCAGCAAAACTGAATATCCTGTTTCAGGGGAAAATATGGTCATTCAATGGAATAAAGGAGCATTCTTGATGAAAAAACCAGAGATGAATAGAAAATCTGACATTCAGATACAAGAAGCAAGAGAAGCATGAGAAGGTAAACAAGGAAAAGAAATCATAAGGAACTTATCAAAGTGGAACTATTAACATTCCTACATGGAAAAAATAATTGTAACTTACAAAACTTGTCTTAGTATGAGAACAGTTGAGGGAATAGACACATATGTGTGTGTACATACATATGTATGTCTACATAGGAGGGTATATGGCCATATGAATACATATGTGAGCATGCGTATATGTGTGTACAGGCATACACAGACAGGGGCACAGGACCAATAGAATGAGAAGGGATGATACCTAAAAGGTGAAATTAAGAGGCGAGACAGGAATATAATGAGAGGAGATCGGGAGAGACAGAGTGGGATTAATTATCTCATATAGTAGAGGCAAGGGAAAACTGTTACAATGGAGGGGAAAAACAGGAAGGCAAAAGGGAATGAGTCAACCTTCAATTCTCATTTAATTGGGCTTAGGTAGGGAATGAGATACAAACTAAATAGGGTATCTCACCTACAGGAGAGTAGTGGGGAAGGGTATGAGAGGGGGGATGATGGAAGAAATGGCAGGCTGGGGGGGAAGTTGGAAGCACCCACTTTTGAAAAGGGACAGCATCAAAGTAGAGAATAGAACAAGTGGGGGTGGGATAGGATGGAAAGAAATATATTCAGTGTTTTGCAATATATCTACTATAGAAATATTTTGCCTAGCTACACATGTGCAACGTATATTGAATTGCTTATCTTTCCAGTAAGGGTGTGTGACGACAGAGGAAGGGAAAGAATCTGGAATTCAAAGTTTTAAAATCAAATGTTTAAAATATATACATATATACATATATATATTATCATTTTACATGTAAATGGGAAATAGGATATACAGGCACTGGGGCATAGAGATCCACTGTGCCCTACTGGAAAGTCAGAGGAGATATGGGGGAAGACATGGGAAAGAGCAGACTGGGGGAGGGGACATTCAGTGGGATTGCTGTTTTGGGGTTGTGGGTAGGGGAAAAATGGGGACAAAATTTGTAACTCAAAATCCTGTGGAAATGAATTATGTAAACTAAAAAAATAAAAAAAGAGAAAAAAAGTTATGGTGGGAGAAATTAGCCCGTGAGTGTATGAAATGAAGTATGAATGATTCTGTCTGAAAGAGACAAAGAGTGTTGAAAGAGAAGTGAAATTATTCTCTACCAAAAAAACCTGTAAGTAGTGAGGGCCTGAAATTCCTTCACACCCTCAAACACACACACACACACACACACACACACACACACACACACTTAATCATATATAAAACAAGGAAGTAGAACATGATGTCAGTGAGAATTTCCTGCTCTAATATTCTGTGGGCTAGCCAGTGCGCCCCCAAGAAGGAGTTAAGTGTCTTTCTAGGGATTCTTTGAATGAAATTTCACAGACACTCAGAAGAAATATTTTTTATTAGATTGCTCCGAGGTATTTTCATAGGTCTAAAGAGGCATTGGCTGTTTAAGCAGAAGTCATGAGACACTTAAAACACAGTGATTATTCAAGTTTGTCTTCATGATAGACAAGGAAGGCCCTAGTCTGGGTAGATACAGACACTCTGGCTTTGGGGGAAGATGATTTCAAAGTTCAGAGGCAAAATAAGAATTGTTCTTTTCTCATTATGCAAATTCTATAGGGAAGGTCAATCTAAGAGGAGTAGCATGCTATTATTTCCCAAGAAAGTTAGTATGGTGTAATGGATAGATTGCTGGATTTGCAGCCAGTCATTCATCCACAGCTTCATAACATGGTCATACTTCCCCTTAGTGACAAATAGGTCTAATCTTTCCCTCATTATTCTCTTTTCCCCACTCCTTTCTTCTTCAGTCCAATCTATCTAACCACTCATCAATCAATATAATATAACTCGGAAGATATCAGTTACTCTTTGGCCTATGTGATAAACTCCAAAAGCCTTAGCTGGACATTTTCCCCAACTCTAGAAAACAAAGGTTAATACCTTCAATTTTAATACTTTTAATACCTTAAATAAGGAGGTAATAGAAGAAAGATCCTTGTAGCTTCATCAGGACCACGATCACCTGTGTTTAATCTGGGCTAGTTCTTGCCCAGATCTTTATCGCCTCAACCACTAGCCAGAGAAGAAAACTCACCTTTCTTATAAATACTTCTTCATTCCATGTCTGTATTTCTTCTATGGCATCATTCATCATTTTTTCTTTATATATATTGGCTTGTTCTTTTTCAATTACTTCTTCTTTACTGGACAGAAGGAAGCATTTGCTCCCTCTTGCCCTTCCACGACCTGTAAGATGGGATATGCCATTTGTTATGTTTTCAGGCTTTAAAGCCGGAGTGCCATCAGAAAAGACGAAAACAAAGAACAATGCCTATAGGTTTCTTTTGCTTATGGGGCAAACAAGCTCCCTATTTCCAGTTTGGGAAAATAAAAAATTCTTAGTGTGGCCTTTCAGGACCACCACAATATGGCTCCAACCTACCTTTCTAACCTTGCTTCCCATTCCAGCCAAACTAAACCACCAGCTGTTCTCATCTTCTACTGCTTGTCTGGGCTACTTCCTAAGCCTGGAATGAACTTGTCCCTCATCTCCACTTTTCTTTTTTTCTTCCATCTTTTCCAGTGGTATCAGTATTCAGGGTTCATAGTGTTCTTTCCCCCCTCAAGTATTCCTAGAATGTGATGTCTGGATAGCTCCTTTGCTCCCATCACTGAGTATCTTGTATTTTTCTTATCTGTGTGTAAGTGTGTGTGTGTGTATTTCCTCTAGAATTTTATATGCATATATGTAAGCATATACGTATATATTTATACATAGGAAACAGAAATTTATACATATATTTATAAATATAAATATATATTCACACATATACACATAGAGAGGTATGCATATATTCACATATATATATATACACACACACACACAACCTATATAAATTCACACACATATACACATGGAGATTTACATATGCAAATATTCATATATACACACACATACATGTTATATCTCCCTTACTAAAATACTAGTTCCTATAACGTCAGCAGGAAATGTGGCATGTTTTAGGAGGTGGCCAGGTGATACAATGGATGGCAAGGCAGGCCTGGAGTAAGGAGGACCTGAGTTCAAATCTGTCCTCATGCACTTACTAATAATATGTCGTGACCCTGGGCAAGTCACCCATTTTCTGTTTGCCTCAGTTCTCTCAATTATAAAATAAGGACAACAATAATAATACTGCCTACCTCCCATGCTGTTGTCAGGATTAAGTGAGATAATAGTTGTAAAGCATTTAGCAAAGTGTGCTATATAAAGGCTTGTTCCCTTCTTCTCCACCTTTTATCTCTATTTCTACCACAGTACTTAATTGTTTCTGGGTTGGTTTGTTGCAGGGGCGGGGAAGTTGGGGAGCTAAACAGTCCAGATTACATAATATTTAATTTCATTAGTGTGGGCTATCTTCCTCTACCAATGCAGAACATTACCTTCCCTGCATCTTACCTCTTAGATAGTTCTAGGAGGCCCTGAGATAAAAGTCTTGCTCTGTGGTCACCTAGCCAGAATTTGTCAGCCAAGGTCTTCCTAACTCTGAGGTGTGTTCTCCACCACTATTACATGCTGCCTCTCAGTACTGACACATGGCAGACACTCCATGGCAGCACAGGATATGGGGAAGAAGACGCATTTGTTTGTCCATTTAATTATTTATTTGCTTTCTTCCTTTCTTTCTTTACAGCTTCATCATTTAACATCTATGTGATCCTGAGGAATTCCCTTAACCACTGTAGGTTTCAGTTTTCTCATATGTAACGAACGTGCAGTGGTAAAATTAGATAATTTCTGAGGTCCTTTCCAGCTTTAAATCCAATGAACTTCCTAACAATTAAAGCTGCTTTAAAAATGGAATGAGTTGCCGGATGATGTACTGACCTTTCCACTTGAGATATTTTAGCAGAGCCAGAATTATCATCTGTCAGGGATGTAGAAAGAACTTATGTTTCCTAAGAAGATGGACTGGTTAGCATTTTCCAACTCATACCATAATTAAACTATGTGTTGTCACATACAACCCTGTCTCTTAACCTTTAGCCTAGGTGCCGTGGTTCCCTATGGCTCAGAAGGCAGGGGCAGGAGCTAGAGTGAAATGTGGAGCATGACACAGGAAAAATCAAATAAAACACATTTACTAATTATTTATTTTGTGCTAAGTACTAGGGATACAAAAATAGGCAAGAGAAACAAGAGATGAGTCAGGGTTTTTTCTTTTTCATTTCATAAACGGCTCCCGGTTTCCACCTTCCCCAATTCATGTAAAAGGGAACTCTAAACAAATTTTGGAGCTACACAACCCACAACATGACACAGAGAAGCTAACCTCCCGCTGAGGACAGCCCAGCAGGCCAGCAGGAATCGGCCAACCAGCTCTCTGGGAGCCAAGCCCAGCTGCACACCGAGGTTTTAGCCCCAGGGTGGGCCTGACCAGCCTCCAGCTGGAGGGACTCTAGATCACCTGCAGCTGTGGTCCTTTCCAGATTTATCAACACATAAATTTGAAGGACAAAGTGAGAGGCCAGTGCAGTCTGGACTTTGGGACACAGTAGTTGGTAGTGCCTCATGAGGGCTGCGGTACAACCGCCACTGCCACGTGGCAGCTTCAGCTCCTGGCCTGGAGAGTGTAGGGGGACCAAGCAACCAGTCTGAGGGGTAATCGCTCTTGCTTTAACCTGCTTGGATCTGGATTGCAGTCTAGGGTGGAGATCCTGGAGTGTGTGTCCAGCTTGCCAGAGGGTGTGGAGACCTCAGAGAGGGTACCCATCTAATACTTCTGGCAGCTGAGAAAATCCCAGCATTTGGGATGGAAGCTCCCCTGTCTGATGGCAGAGTCCTACTGTGGCAAAAAGCCCAAAAGTCAAGTAATTGAGTGGCAACATGCCCAGGCAAAGGAAACAAAGCAAACAGAAGAACCCAACATTAGAATCCTATTTTGGGGAAAAAAGGATCAAAGTATGGAATAGGAGGAAGACAGTGAAGTTAGAACTCCCGCACCAAAACCATCAAAGGAAAATACGAGCTGGTTACAATCCATAGAGGACCTTATGAAGCAAATAAGAGAAGTGGAAGAAAAATTGGGAAGAGAAATGAGAACAATGCAAGAAAATTATGAAATGAGAGTCAACAGCCTGACTGAGGAAAATAACACCTTAAAAAACAGACTAACTCAAATGACAAAAGAGGCTCAAAAAGGCAATGAGGAGAAGAATGCCTTAAAAAGCCAAATTTACTAGATGGAAAAAGAATCTTAAAAGCTCAATGAGGAGAATCATTCCTTTAGAATTAGATTGGAGCAAATGGAAGCTAATGACTTTATGAGAAATCAAAATGCCATTAAACAGATCCAAACAAATGAAAAAATAGAAGGCAATGTGAAATATCTCATGGGAAAAACAACTGACCTGGAAAATAGATCCAGGAGAGATAATTTAAAAATTATTGGACTACTTAAAAGCCATGATCAAAGAAAGAACCTAGAAATCATCCTCCAAGAAATTCTCAAGGAAAACTGCCCTGATGTTTTAGAACCAGAGGGCAAAAGATCCCCCAAAGAAAACTCATAGGAATATTACATCCAGGTTCTGAAATTCCCAGATCAAGGAGAGAATATTATAAGCATTCAGGAAGAAACAATTTGAATATTGTGGAAACACAAACAGGATAACTCAGGATCTGGCAGCTTCTACACTGAGGGATAGAAGGGCTTGGAATATGACATTCTGGAAGGCAAAGGAGCTAGAATTAAAGCCAAGAATCACCTACCCAGCAAAACTGAGTATCATATTTCAGGGGAAAATATGTTCATTCAGTGGAATAGAGGACTTTCAAGCATTCTTGATGAAAAAACCAGAGTTGAATAGAAAATTTGACATTCAGATACAAGAAGCAAGAGAAGCATGAAAAGGTAAACAGGGGAAAGAAACCATAAAGAACTTATCAAAGTGGAACTATTAACATTCCTACATGGAAAAACGATAATTGTAACTGATGAAACTTTTCTCAGTATGAAAATAGTTGAAGGGAATATATATATATAATATATAATATCAGAGAGTATATGGGCATATGAACACATATGTGAATATGTGTATATATGTTTACAGGTTGACATATATAGAAGGCGCAGGACCAATTTATCAGGAAGGGATGATACTTAAAAGGTGAAATTAAGAGGTGAGAGGGCAATATCATGAGAGGAGATGAGGAGACACAGAATGGGGTAAACTATCCCATATAGAAGAGGCAAGGGAAAAATGGTTGCAATGGAGGGGAAGAATAGGAAGGGAAAAGGGAATGGGTCAACCTTATTCTCATTGAATTTGGCTTGGGGAGGGAATGAAATACACACTAAATAGAATATCTCACCCTAGAGTAGAGGGGAAGGGGATCAGAGGGGCGATGATGGAATGGAGGGCAGCCTGAGGGGGAGGGAAGTTGGAAGCACCCACTTTTGAAAAGGGATGAGATCAAAGTAGAGAATAGAACTAGTAGAAGGTGGGATAGGAGGGAGGGAAATATGGTCAGTTTTTTACAATATATCAACTATGTTAATGTTTTTTTTTTACAATATATCAACTATGTTAATTAACACATGTACAACTTGTACTGAACTGCTTATCTTTCCAGTAAGGGTGGGTGACAAGGGAGGAAGGGAATGAATATGGAATTCAAAGTTTTAAAATCAAATGTTTAAATATATATATATACATATATATACATATATATATATATACTATTAATAATACTATTTTACATGTAATTGGGAAATTAGATATACAGGCACTGGGACATAGAGATCCACCATGCCCTACTGGAAATGTCAAAGGAGGTATGAGAGAAGATATGGGAGAGAGCAGATTGGAGTAGGGGATATACTGTGGGACTGCTATTTTGGGGAGGTTGGTAGGGGAAAAACGGGGAGAAAATGTGTAACTCAAAATCTGGAGGAAATGAATGATGTAAATCAGAAGTCAATAGAGCATTTGAAAAATGAAAAAAAAAATAGAAAAGATACGGCATGAAATTGAAACAACTCAATCCAGAACTATTTAAAAAAGTAATTGGTAATGAAAAATGGGACATAGCAGAAATGATATCAACATCAATTAAAATAATTTTATATCAAAGCTTAACCAATGTAAATCAATTTCCCTAACAATGAGAATTTTAAAAGTCTAGTAAGAAAATAGTTAGAAAGAAAATACTTGCCTTACTTTTGAAGCAAAGAGAGATTGTAGACAAAGGCAATAATGATGCACAATATACTTGCTTATAAAATTTTCTGAAGATGTATTAGTAGGAGCAGCATCGCCTCAATAAGCAGAGAAAATCAGTAAAGGAAAAACAGTTTAAAGAAAACTTGGTCAGAGAAGCAACTAAGCAAAGTGAAAGGACATGCGGATGAAAATGAAAGGAAGATGAGCAAACAAGAGAAAAATGTGAACGATCTGCAAATATTTTTTTCCAATTTATAAAAACGTTTTTATTTAAAGTTTTGAGTTCCAAATTCTCTCTCTTCTCTCTCCCCTCCCTGAGACGGAAAGCAATCAAATATAGATAATACAGTATATTAATCATTTTGTACAAGAAGACTTAAAGAAAAGAAAAAGAAAGAAAAAAAGTGCCCTTAGTTGTAAAAGTTTTCCAGAATTCTAAATATGTTCAGCAGAGATGTGGTAAACACTGGACTACATGACCCCTAAATTCCTTCCAACTCTGAGATTCTTTATATTTAGAAAGGTTGGATCATATCACAGGTACAATCCTACAGAAGTCAACTAGTTAGGTTCAAATCCTAAACTTGGGTTTTTTTCTCACAATAAATTAATCAAAGGTGCAGGGACTGGATAGCTAGACAAAATTGATATGAAAAATCATATGGGGATTTTACTGTACTGCTAACTTGATAAAAGCCAACAGTATGACATGGCAGCCAAAAAAAAGTCATTCTGATTTTATGTTGCATTAAAAAGAATGTAATGTTTAGAATGAAGGAGGTAAAAGTCTCACTATTCTAGTGAGATCTTATCTCTCCTTGTATAAGTTTCACTTCTGGGTACCATATTTTAAGAAGGATATTGTTATTTTCCATAACAGTTGAAACACTACATTGATTATTTAATGCTTTTCTTGATTTTGTTACTTAGCAAATCAGTAAACAAATTGTTTCTATGGTTGTACATACCATGGAGTCCCTTATGAGCTTAACAAAGGTGTGAGTGAAACCTTTCTGAAGGAAAGCCTTTAAAGTTGAATTCTGGTATACTTAGTAAATTTTTAAAAGCGACAAACAACAAATACTGTGGCACACTGTATTCTCAGTATCTCTCAGTCAACCATGTAATAAGATGTGTTGCAAAAAACTAATTCACAAAATCTTGTCTAATCTCATGTTTTTATTAAGTCACCTCAAGTTAGTGACAAAATAACAAATTTTGGGAGAATTAGTTAAATCATACTAAAGAACTTTGAACAGAGGCAAGGACTAGCAAGGAAAACCAAGCATTAATTTATAAATTCTTACCATCTGGGTTAGTTTGGCTAGAATTTAGGGTGTGTCAGCTTTGTGATAAATGTCCTCAATTTCTTCCATGACCATTGGGTCATAAAGACCCAGATGTTGTCAAGACAGTTTTTTAAAAACTTGAGACAAACATAAAAATTGTAGAGATTAAGTCGGGTCTAAGCAGGAGAATTAGTAGAAACATTGAAAATCATGACACCAAAATTTCTCTGACCTCTGGTTTGAATCATCTTGATGACGTTGCCAACATATTCATACAAAATGACCAGATTGCATTGTGCAATATCAATGCCTTCATCAGCAACTGAAGTGGCAATCAGAACCTTGTTCTCTCCTCTGTTTCTGAATGCATCCAATACACCCTTCTGTGATGGGAGAGTCATACCTGTGTCAGTGTTAGAAGTAATGGAGTAAAGAAAGTTCAAATTTGGAATGCCATGAAACAGACAAATACAAAATTGACCCTCATAAGTGAGAGGACCCAGTTATGATAATGGTGAAGAGGTCAAAAAGAGGAGGGGGACATAGGGTACTAATAATCACATCTACATTGTTAATTTAACTCTTGAAATCTTAAATGTGAGACTTTTTTGTCCAGTAACTGAGTCAAAGCATCATTGTAGGAAATAAATGACATCCATATTGACATTTAGAAGTCCTGTATGAATAGGAAAGAAAGTAGACTGGCTATGTGGAAAGAATGATTTATGAAAGACTGGCAGCTTGAATGGAAAGTGGTACACTGTTGTCCCTTTTTACTAGATCATAAAGAGCTGAAATGGACCAGCTTCTTTGTGAACCTGGGCAAGTTATTGTAATAGTAACAGAATTTAAAGATCCCCCTGTATTCACCTGGTTTTTGGGTTGAGTGTTGAAACCCAGAGCTTATGAATTCCACTTGTGGGATACACTTGTTGACATGAAGAGAGAAGGCTGAACTGGGAAGAGCTGGTGCCCTGGATTTAGAAAGAGGCCCAAGCAGAGAGAAGGCCCAAGGAGAGAGAGGCAGAAGAGCTTTTGGGAGCAGCCTCATGTAGAGAGGGGATTGCTGAGGGCCAATTGGAACTGCCCAGGACTTTTGAGAGCTGCCACCCAGAGCTGTCAAGAACTGAGGAGGCATGGCTGAGATGCCAGTTTTTTGGCTCTCTGTTTTGATGTTGTTTTGCCAGGTTTGTCAGCTGGTAAAGGGCAGTGCTGTTGTTGCAGAGGTCCTGGAATCTTGCTGTTGGTTCAGAGGCCCTGAAGAAGGATTTTCTTGTATGTTTACAGAAATCTTGGAAGACAGTCTTGCTGATGTTTTCAGGGTTCCTGAGACTGTTCTACAGGCAGAGAGTGAATTGATGAGGACAATGGCAACGTATCTTTTGGCTTTGTTAAGCTTTGTCTCCCCAGAAACAGAGATTGCTGAGAACTTGCCTCTTGTCAAGATGAAGAAAAGAGCTCTCTTTGGGTATGAAATGCTGGGATGATATCTTAACTTTGTTGTAGCTCAGGGGCAGATGGACTTTGTGCTCTGTACTGCCCCTTTTGAGAAGGTGCTTGGAGTTACCTGATGATAATTGTAATTCAGTTGTGATCCAGGGATGGGAAACTTTTGACTTCTTTGTGCTCTGTGACAGACCAAATGAACATACGTTGTTTATGATTGAAACTAATCTCCATTTGAGAAGAGAGACTTTGTGATTGACTAAATGAATGTACTTCTCAGGGGTGGAGAAGTACTTGAAAATTATTGAATTACACTAGGTGAATGCTGTATTTTGATTTCCTCTTTTCTGTGAATATTTTGCCTTAATTTGTCACTGAATAAAATGGAGAGTTACTATGCTGGTGTTCTGAACCTTGGTAGTTGCCTTTCCTTGGCATTACAGTTACTTAAAATCATTGGGCCTTATTATCCTAACCTGGAAAGTGGGGAAAATACTCCTTGCAGAACACCGCCCAGATGGAGTTACAAGCCTGACATAATGTTGTTCCAAGCAGATCAGAGATTCGCCTGCAGAATGAATTGCAGAGACTATCTAATGCAATCCTTTCATTTTGCGGTTGAGGATACTGAGTCACACTGAAATCGGGTGACAAAAGAACCAACAATAAGCAGTAGCATTTATATAACACTTTAATGTTTAGATAACCTCATTCCTTCTACTTCTCTAACATAAGCAACTATAAAGCAATGCCCATCTATTCCCCTAATCACTGCATTTAATTAACTGAGTTCTATGAAGAACATCTTAATGTGGGGTCTATGAGCCTGTTCTTTTAAATACTTGAATAACTATATTTCAGTATAGCTGTTTCCTTTGTAATCCTCTATGTTTTCTTTTATTCATTTAAAAACATCATTCTGAGAAAGGGTCCATAGAGGTCCATGACACACATAAAAGAATTAAGAACCCCTGGTGTGGGGATTAAAGACTCTTTCAAATATCTTCACTGGGACTGATAGTGCCCATATAAGTTTTGAGTTTATTCCCCTTAAATTTCCAGTTAAGATATCAAGAATGGTCTCATTAGGTCAAGATGAATTTTTTTCATCAACATAAAGAACAAATATTAAACATCAATTATCTGCAAGGTCCAGAGGGAGGAAAAAAAGGTAAGAAAAAGAGAATAGAAAGGTTATTTGAATTTCAAGATTAGTAATTTATCTTAGGGGTTACCACCTTTTTTAAGAGTTAGATCTATACAACAAGAAAATCCTTCTTCAGGGATTCTGAACCAACAGCGAGGTTCCAGGACCCTTGCAACAACAGCACTGTCCTTCACCAGCAGACAAATATGGAAAAACAACATCAAAAAAGACAGACAAAATACCAGCATCACAGCCATGCCTCCTCAGCTCCAACTGGCCCTCAGCAGTCCTCTCTCAGTCTCTCTCTGCTTCCATGGTGCTGCTCCAAAAAGTTCTTCTGGCCTCTTCTGCTTGGGCCTCTCTTTAAATCCAGGGCACCAGCTCCTCCCAGTTCAGCCCTCTCTCTTCACTTCAACAAGTCCATCCCACAAGTGGGATTCACAAGCTCTGGGTTGCAACACTCAACCCCAAAACTAAGCCAATACAGGGAGATCTTTGAATTCCATTACCATAACAGACATCAACTGATTTTTAGTCAGATTAATTTGTAATCTAGTTTGAGTATGAAAGAACCACCACCACGAAACAATAAAAAAATGAACGTTGTAAAATTACAATGAACAAACTGGTCCCAAAAGGAGAATTATGAGAAGACACCAGTGATGTCTTTGCAGAGGTGGGAAAGGGGAGGGCCAGAAGATTTACAAGTATGGATCATTATATATACTGTCAGATTTTTTTTCAATGTACTGATTAGTTTTGCTATTTTTCCCTCTTCTTCCTCTTCCTTTTTTTTTCCTCTAAAGTTCATAAGAAATAGTTTATTGAGAAGAGGGAATGGAAGAGATAAAGGCAGAAATTAGGTGATAGAAAAACAAAAAATATCAATAAAATTATTTTTAAAATAAATTTAAGGATATACACTTATTCATTCTCACTCTTCAGCTATTCTAATATAAAATACCTGTATTCTGATTTCTTTTGCCACGTCCGGTTAATACAACAGGTTTCAGATAGCATAGTTTGGGATTTTCTTCCATCCATTTCTTCAAAGCCTAAAGGAGAAATTATCCATTAGTAACTATTTTCAGAGAAAAACTTTGAGCATATTGGGTAGGCCTAGGTGATGAAGTACCAGCCTAGAATCAGAAAGACTTGGGTACAAGGACTGCTATTGGGTTTGGGGTTTTTTTTTTTGCCTTTTTTTTTTGTATCCCTAGTGCTTAGCACAGTACCTGGCACACAGTAAATGTTTAATAAATGTTTACTTATGCAGTAAAATAAAACTGTATGCTATAAAACAATAATGAGTAATAATAATTAGCCGCCTTATTCTGCCAAAAAGTAAGTAAATGTACCTTACATTTTTTCACTGGAGAAGTAGGGACTAAGGAATATGGACTGTTACATATTCTCAGATGTGATTTTAGTTCTGTTTTTTCTTTTTTCCTTTGTTAGAAGAAAAGGCTCTCCACTGGGGTTTGCTTAAAGGGGAAGGATTATATTTGCAGAAATTATTGTTTATATACAAGCAAAAGGCATCAACAATAATTATACTCCAAAAAGTGAAATAACCTAGCTAGCTCTCCATTCTGAAAAGAACAGTAATTTCCTTAATGTGTCACTAAAGTCACACCATATCAACATAAACAAACCCTGACAAAATTTTACCAAAGCAAAGTCAGTTGACTATGAGAGTGGTTTGGTTTTTGGTGGATTGGTTGGTTTTTGCTTTGTCCTTTTTTTTTCTGATGACTTCACAGAACACCATTTAATGAATATTCTTGGTCCATCTTAAGGATGGGAACACAGATTCAGATCTGGAAGGGACACAAGAGGTCAGTTACTCTTGTTGTTTTTAAAAATTATTTTGCAAGGAAATTGGGGTTAAGTGACTTGCCCAGGGTCACACAGGTAGCGAATATCAAGTATTTCATGTTCCATTTGAACTCAGATCCTCCAGACTATAGGACTGGTGCTCTATCCACATTGCCACCTAGCTGCCCCTGAGGTCAGCTACACTTTGTTGTTCAGTCATGTCCAACTCTTTGTGTCCAACTCTGTTTGACCAACTCTTTGTGATCCCATTTGAGATTTTCTTGGCAAAGATACTACAGTGGTTTGCTATTTCCTTCTCCAGCTCATTTTACTAAAGAAGAAACAGAGGAAAACAGGGTTAAGTGATTTGTCTAGGATCAAAAACATGTAAGTGTCTGAGGCCACATTTGAATTCAGGAAGATGAGTCTTCCTGACTTCAGGCCTGGCACTCTATCCACTCTAACCACCTAGCTGCCAGCCACTCTAGCAACCTCATTTTACTCTTGAGGAAACTGAAAACCAGCAAAGGGCGCCTGACTTTGCCCAAAGTTACACAGATAGTAAGCGGCAGAACCATTAGGAGCCCAATCTTCTAACTCTACATTCACTGTTCTTTCTATTCCCAGGGTACTTCTTTACAACATTTAGAGAAAGGTAGCTAGATTGAGCTAATACAATGAAAATGATAATTTTAGCTAAATTAAATGACCTATTTAGTGCCATACCAATCTATCTACCAAAAAACTATTTTATAGAGCTAGAAAAAATAGTAACAAAATTCATCTGGAAGAACAAAAGGTCCAGAATATCAAAGGAATTAATGATAGAAATGCTAGGGACGGTGGCCTAGCCATACCAGATTTTACACTCTATTATAAAGTAGAAATCATCAAAACTACTTGGTACTGGCTGAGGAAAAGAGTAGTGGATCAGTGAAATAGATTAGGTATGTGAGACACAGCAGTCAATGACTATAGTAATCTATCTACTGTTTGATAAACCCAAAGACCCCACCTTCTGGGATAACAACTCAGTATTTGACAAAAACTGGGAAAACTGGAAGATAGTATGGCAGAAACTAGGCATAGACCAATATCGTACACTGTATACAAAAATAAAGTCTAAATGGGTGCACGATCCAGATATAAAGGCTGATACCATAAGCAATTTAGAAGAGAAAGGAATAGTTTACCTGTCAGATTTATGAAGAAGGGAAGAATTTATGACCATATAAGAGATAGAGAGCATTATGAAATGCAAAATGGCTAATTTTGATTACACTAAATTGAAAAGGTTTTGTACAAATAAAGCCAATGTAACCAAGATTAGGAGGGAAATGGAAAATTGGGAAAGAATTTTTATAACCAGTGTCTCTGATAAAGGCCTCATTTCTAAAATACACAGAGAACTGAGTCAAATTTATAAGAATACAAGTCATTCCCCAATTGATAAATGGTCAAAGGATATGAACAGGTAATTATGAGAGGAAGAAATTAAAGATATCTATAAGCATATGAAAAAATGCTCAAAATCACTATTGATTAGAGAAATGCAAATCAAAACAACTCAGTTACCACATCTTACCAAGTCAGATTGGCTAACATGAAAAAACAGAAAAATGATAAGTGCTGGAAAGGATGTGGAAACCTGGAACACTAATACATTGTGGCGGAATTGTAAACTGATGCAACCATTCTGGAGAGTAATCTGGAACTATGACCAAATGGCTATAAAAAGTGCATACACAGCAATACCACTTCCAGGCCTGTATCCTAAAGAGATCATAGAAGTGGGAAAAGGACCCATATGTACAAAAATATTTATAGCAGCTCTCTCTGTAGTGGCAAAGAACTGGAAATCCCCCAAATCGGGGAATGGCTGAACAAGTTGTGATATATGAATGTAACGGAATACTATTGTGCTATAAGAAATGAGGAGCAGATGGACTCCATGATAACCTGGAGAGACTTATATAAATGGATGTTGAGTGAGGAGAGCAGAACCAAGAGAACTTTGTACACAATTACAGACACATCATATCTGTGACAACTAGCTTTGATAGACTGGGCTCCTCTTAGTAATGCAAGATTGGAAGACAACTCCAAAGGACTCATGGAGAAAAGGGCTGTCCACACCCACAGAAAGAATGACAGAGTCTCAATGCAGGTTGAAGCAAACGACTTGCTCTCTCTTTTGTGTTTTCGTTTTGTTCCTTCTTTCTAGTTGTTCACTCTATTGGTTATAATTCTTCTTTACAACTTGATTAATGTTTAATGTGAAGGTATTTATGGAACCTACATCTGATTGCATGCCACCATGGGGAGGGGGAGAAAATTTGGAACTCGAGGGATTGTGGAATTGAATGTTGTAACCTAAAAGTAAATAAATAAATTAAAATGTAAAAAAATAGAGAAAGATGACTTACATCCGCCAGAGCTCTTGTCTTCACAAATAAAATGGTCTGGGTCTCTGGGTTTTGATGATATTGTTCTTCCAAGATGAAAGTAAGCTCATCCAACTTGAGATTCTCATTGCTTGGATCTCTGGAAATATCTTCCAGTTCTTGAATCTTTTCTGGAAAAAAAAAAGGTGTGTGTGTGTGGGGGAAGACAAGCTTTTCTCATTAAGGCTTTCTTAAACTCATCATTAATTAGAACATACTTTAGTAGATATAGCTCAAGAACTGGCCCTTTCAATCTCTGGTCAGGGTTTGTTTAGTTTTTTTTAGTGCAGCTAAAATGTGAGAGTGCTTTAGAGACTGTAGGAACTCAATATGTGAAGCTTATTTCCTCTGTTGGATTAATTGAGCTCAGTATATCTTTAGGGAGCTTGGTGCTTTGGTGGTACCTCGTGGTCAGAAATAAAGAATTTAAATGTAGTGGCAGACAGTGGCAGTTTGACCTTAGGTCAGACTTAACCTGTCTAACCCAATTTTCTCATATTTAAAATTAGAATATTAATAGCATCTGCCTCTCACAGTTGTTTTAAGGATAAATCAAGATATTTGTGAAGTGCTTTGCAAACCTCACAACGCTATATAAATGACAGCAGCTACTACCACTACTGTATCCTTTAATCATGCAAAATATTTCTGTACAAGCTTTGCATATAAGAAATTATAAAAAGCAAGAAAAATAAAAAAGTGAAAGTATGCTTTAATCTTCATTCAATTCATTGATTCTCCCTCTCTCTCTGGAGGTAGACAGCATTTTTCATCATGGGTCCTTCTTGATCCGAGTAGCTAAGTCTTTCACTGTTGATCATCATTACTATATTGCTGTCACTGTGTACAGTGTTTTGGTTCTGCTCACTTCATCTTGCATCAATTCACGTCTTCCCATGTTTTTCTGAAACCATCTTGTTTATCATTTCTTATAGCACAATGGTATGTCATAATAATCATATACCCCGACTTTTTCAGCCTTTCCCCAATTGATGGGCATCCCCCCAATTTCCAATTCTTTGCCACCACAAAAAGAAGTACTGTAAATATTTTTGTACATATAGATCATTTTTCCCTTTCTTTTATATTATGTCATTGTATTTAAATGCCCTCAAAATATTAAGTGACTCAAGCAATGTATCTTACAAACTCACACTTTGCAAGGCATTATTTCTATAATCTGCTACTATTTCACTATGAGTTGAAATCTTCTAATTCTTTCTCACATCTTTATTGTTTTATTAATCCCAGGCACCTCACTGATCACTGCCAATGAAGGTGTGGGTTTTGTTATCTTTGGGATGGTTTTTTTTTTGGTCCAGACCTAGCATTACACTGAAGAAGGAAATTTCCAGAAAGAAGATTCCTTCTACCAATGCAGATCAGCACCACTTCTCTGCAAAGCAAATTTTAATCTTAGAGAGTTGTCTGGGAGCATTTAGAGGTAAATTGATTTTCCCAGGATGACATAATACCTTTTAGAGACAGGTCTTGATTCCAGCTCTTTTTGATGCTGAGGCCAAATCTCTAACCCCTCTGCAATATTTCCTTTTGCCACCAATTTTATGTGTCAGATACATTGGTGATCTGCTATGGTATTTAGTAAATGTGTCACTACAGAGCATAGGTCCCCAGTCTTCCCCATCACTGTTCTTCCCCACCAGAATCACCTACGTTCAAACTGATGAGTGAGGTGTTGCTCAGTCTCATGAAATGATTCTGCTGCTCCGAAGAATTCTTTCAAATATCTCACAGCATCTTGGATCCGAGCATCTTCACTGATGATGAGGGCATCATTGTACTTCTATTTAGAATTAAAGGTGAGGAATCATTAAGAATGAGATAAGTAGGGGCGGCCAGGTGGCTCAGCGAGTAAGAGCACCGGCTCCAGTGTCGGGATGACCAGGATCAAATCCGGGCTCAGATACTCAGCACCACACCCAGAAATAACTAGCCATGTAACCTTGAGCAAATTACTTAACCCCAATTGCTTTTGAAAAAAATAAAATAAAATAAAAGAATAAGATAAGTCAAAACAACTTGAGGTTTTACCTCACAACCAAGCAAATTGGAAAAGATAAGAATAAATCCTGGAAAACCAATGGAAAAATAGGCATTTTCATGTGGTTTAGGAAGTTATGAATTGGTCCAGTGCTAACTATTCACACGGTTTATGAAGTGGTGAAATGGTCCAACCATTCTGGAGAGCCTTTGGAAATTATATTAAGAAAATGAACAAAATGTACCTTTTTTGACCCTGAGATCTTACTGATGGAAGGTCAAAGATTTAGATCTAATATACACCAAAATAATTATAGCAGCACTTTTTGTGATAGCCAAGAACTAGAAACAAAATGGATTTACATTGGTTGGGGAGTGGCTAAGCAAAGCATAGTACATGGATGTGATAAAATATTACTATTACATAAGAAATAATGATCTTGTCCAACCACTTATTTTACAGAAGAATAAAGTCATTTCTTTGACAGTATAGAGTATATATGGTTATTTTCTCAGAAGCATGATTTGATGACTATATTCATAATTGAAGGAAATACTAGGTTTCAACTAGAGATTAATGAAAAAAATGCAAAATTTTTAGCCATTTAAGTTCATAGACCCTCTAAAATTTATCCACAGTCCTCTTAGGGGTCCATGAACTCCAGGTTAACAATTCCTGGACCAGACGATCTTTGCAGTTCTAAAACACTATAACAAGAGTGCAGTTAAAATTACACAATAGAAAATAGTGGTGATCAAATCTATATAAGTCTGCTTCTAGAAGCATTCTTTGATGTTGGACTATAGCTAGAGAAGATGGATATGGATGATTCAAAGCTAGAGACTGGCATGAGGAAGGGGAGAGGGAATGCTCAATGCAAGCTGAAGTTTAGCTCTATATCCAGTTGAGGCTAAATCAATACTTGTTGAATTGAATCTAAAGGAATGGAAGTCAAGGTAAGTGGTATGGATGGCATTGAAATGTCTGATTATAAGGGTCCAGATTGGGTAAGGAACGTAATTGAGTCAAAGACAGGGGTGTGTGTGTATGTGTGTGTGTGTGTGAATATACGTCACATGAGAAGACTTGAATGATGAGTGTTTTCTGATGAAGTTATGTGGTAAGCGGTTTGGGGGAGGGGTTTGGGAAAGATGACAGATGTAGAGGTTGTGGCTATAAAGAATGGCCATTAAATTAAATTCAGGATTTCAGCAGTGGTACAGTGTTGTGGGATAAAGTCCAGGAAATGCCCACATTGTTAGGTAGCTGGAAATCATCAAGAATGTAAGAAGGTCTTCAAAAGACAAAAAGGTCAGGAGTACATGGGACCTCTTCCTTTTGAAGGTTATATCAATCACCAAACCCCTAACATCACTCCATCTAGTGTCATTCAGGGAGGCAGGTTGGATGCCAGTTTTTTGCCTACTGTCAGGGTTCATAGACCACATCAGAGTTCATCAACTTTTTCCTCTCATTGGCAACTGCTATTCTAAAAAGAAAGAAGACCCAAGCCTGGTTTACTGATGAATTCCACAAAGGTACAAGATTCCTCCTCCATTCTGTATCACTAGAAATAGAAGTGTCACTGTGCCAATATAAAATTGACAATACTATCAAAATTGATTTTCATATTTAGTGTTACACCAATCAAACTACCAATGGGAAATTTTATAGAGAGAGATAAAAGAATAACAAAATATATTTGGAGGAATGAAAGATCTAGAATATTTAGAGAAATGATGAAAAAAAAAAGTATATTAAAGTGGAGAGCTGACCTTTCAGGAGCCAAGATGGTAGAGTAAGGAGTAAGTTTCTCTCACTCTCCCTTATCAACCTCTAAAAACCCAGAAAATATCACCCTAGGAAAAATCCTGGAACAGCAGAGTCAGCAGAAAGACAGGGTGCAGCAGTCTTTTAGCCTGGGAGACTTGGGGGATTAACAGAAAAGGTCTGTCTTGCTCTGGTGGAAGGGAGGTGTCCAAGCAAGCCGGCAGCAAGCCCCACCTCAGCAAACCAGAGGGAGATCCTGAGCTCCAGGGGAACCAACAGACTCCAGTTCAGAAAACAACCACATGTGCTGGCAGGCAGGTATCCTCCAATATCAAAATCTCCCCATACTTCAATGAAACTCCAGGTGGGCAGCTGTCCTCCAACAGCCAAACCTCCTTGTGCATCCTCCAGGGGCCAGACCCCCTGATCCCCACCCTGAGAGTTTCAGGGTAGCCCCAGGGAAATGAAGAAAAAACCCTCCTGGCCTCAGCACATGTCAGCCACAACTATTAGGACCCCAGTTCAGCACCAAGGAAGCTGCCAGACTCCTACAGACTCTGACTGCCAGCACCTGAGTCCCCAGCACACAAAGCCAATGACCAGGTCCCTGGCCCACAGAAATAGTGCCCCCTAAGCTCCAGCAGGAGAGCTCAACTTTAAAAGAAAGGAAATAGGCAAATATCATGAGCAAAAAGCAAACACAGTCAATGTCCACAGATTCTTTCTATGTGGACAGGGAAGATCAAAAGACAAATTCAGAAAAGGACAACATTGTCAATATACCCACATGTGAAACCTCAAAGAAGAATATGAACTGGTCTCAAGCCCAAAAAGCCTTCTTGGAAGAGCTCAAGAAGGATTTTTAAAGTCTAATAAGATTGGTAGAAGAAAACTGGGAAAAGAAATGAGAGGTATTCAAAAGAGAATCAACATCTTGGAAAAGGAAGGACAAAAACTAACTGTAGAACACAATTCCTTAAAAAAACACAATTGGCCAAATGGAAAAAAAGTACACTGAAGAGAAGAACCCCTTAAAAATTAGAATTGGCCAAATGTAAAAGGAGGCACAAAAACTCACTAAAGAAAACCCCTTAAAAAGTAGAACTGGCCAAATGGAACAGGAGGTACCAAAGGTAACTGAAGAAAACAATTTGTTAAAAATTAGAATCAGGCAAGTGGAAGTTAATGACTCTATGAGACATCAAGAATCAGTCAAACAAAATCAAAACAATGAAAAAATAGAAGAAAACATAAAATACCTCATTGGAAAAACGACTGACCTAGAAAATAGGTGGAGAGATAATTTAAGAGTTATTGGTTTAAGAATTAAACCATAAACCATGATTAAAAAATAAAAAACCCTGGATAGCAAATTTCAAGAAATTATCAAGGAAAACTTCCTTGAGGTCCTAGAACCTGAGGGTAAAATAGTTATTAAAAGAATCCACCTATCACCTCCTGAAAGAGATCCCAAATTGAAAAAGCCAAGGAATATTGTAGCCAAAATCCAGAATTACCAAGTCAAGGGGACAATACTGCAAGCAGCCAGAAAAAAATAATTTAAATATTGTGGAACCACAGTCAGGATTACCTTGCAGCTTCTACATCAAAAGATCAAAGGGCTTGGAATATGATATTCTGGAAGACAAGGGAGCTTTAGATTACAACCAAGGATCAACTATTCAGCAAGACTGAGCATAATCTTTCAGGGGAGAAGATGGACATTCAGTGAAATAAGAGACTTTCAAACCTTCCCGATGAAAAGTCCAGTGCTCAATAGAAAATTTGATCTTCAAATACAAGACTCAAGAGAGGCATAAAAAGGTAAACGGAAAAGAAAAAAACAAACAAGTTATTCAGTAAGGGCAAACTATTTACATCTCTATAAGGTAAGATGATACTTATAACTCTTGAGAACTGTATCTTTATGACGACATTTGGAAGGGGGTATGGGTATAAGCTTGTTAAAACCACCACTCTGTGAACCTCCCCCATCTCTCCTGTCTTGGGTAAAGTTCGTTTAGGAGACCTGCCAGAACTGCCAACCAAGCCCGCCGAGTCAAACACCCTGCCTAGGAGACCTGCCCAAACCTGCCACCTGGAACCCATAGAACCCCCTCCCCGCTTTTTGCTTGGTACTTGGAATAGACTTGGGAACTTTCCAGTGGGGCAACAAACGATGGGCAATGAACTGATCGAACTGATCACTATCTTTGGCTTCTGTATTTTCCTGCTTGGGTAATAACTGACTTTTTGTGGTTTTTGTCTTTATAAGCCCCAAGCACATACTCCTTGGAGCTGCTTGATTTGGGTATTGTGCACCCCTTGCAGCTGCTGGCTATTAAACTCCATTTAAAACTCTAAACGAACTCTAATTGGTTCAACAAGCTGACTAATCAAGAGGTGAAAAGGGAAAAGTGGGAGAAGAGGAAAGGAGGAGGAAGAAAAGGATACATTATGTCACATGAAGAGGTGCAAAGACTAATTAGAGTAGAGGGAAAGTAGGGAGGGAGAAGAGCAATTTCTGAGACTTACTCTCATCCAATCTGGATCAAAGAGGGAATAACATGCTCACTTAATTACAGAAATCTACCTTACCCTATAAGAAGTAGGAGGGGAATGGGGAAAGAAAAGGGAGGGGGTGGATAGAAGGGAGGGAAGAACTAGTAGAGGAAAAGGAAAAGAAAAAGGAGGAAGCTGATAGAAGGGAGGGCAGGCTGAGGGAGGTGGTGGTCAAAAGCAAAACATGAATAAGAAGGGAAAGGGAAAAAGGAAAAAGAAAAATATAAACAGGGGTGCAAGTAGGATGGAGGGAAAGACAGTAATCACAACTGTGAATGTGAATGGTATTAATTCTTCTGCAAAATAGAAGCAAATAACAGAGTAGATTAAAAAACATAATCCTACAATATGTTGTTTACAAGAAACACATTTGAAGCAGAGGGATCCACACAGTGTAAAGGCAAAAGGTTAGAGTAGAATATGTTATGCTTCAACTGAAGTAAAAAAAAAACAGGGGTAGCAATTCTGATCTCAGACAAAGCAAAAGCAAACATAGATCTAATCAAAAGAGATCAGGAAGGAAACTATATACTGCTAAAATGCACCACAGACAATGAAGTAATATCATTACTAAACATGTACTCACCAAGTGGTATAGCATCTAAAATCTTAGAGAAGTGAAGTGAGTTACAAGAAGAAATAGATAGCAAAACTCTACTAGTGGGGAACCTCAACCTCTCCCTCTCTGAACTAGATAACTATAACCATAAAATAAACAAGAAAGAAGTTAAGGAGGTGAATCGAATATTAGAAAAGTTTGCCATGGTAGAGCTATGGAGAAAACTGAATAGGAATAGAAAGGAATATACCATTTTCTCAGTGGTATATGGCACCAAACAAAAATTGACCATGTATTAGGGCCACCCCCCCCCTCAAAATCCAGTGCAGATAGGCAGGAATATTAAATATATCCTTTTCAGATCATGATGCAATAAAAATTACATGTAATAAAGAGCCATGGAAAGACAGACTAAAAATTAATTGTAAACTAAATAATCTAATCCTAAAGAATGAGTGGATCAAACAACAACTCATAGAAACAATCAATAACTTCATGCAAAAGAATAACAAAAATGAGACAACATACTAAAACTTATGGAATGCAGCCAAAGCAGTTCTTAGGGGAAATTTTATATCTCTTAATGCTTACATGAATAAAATAGAGAAAGAGTAGATCAATGAATTGGGCATAGAACTGAAAAAGATAGAAAAAGGACAAATTACAAATCTCCAATTAAATACCAAATTGGAAATTCTGAAAACCAAAGGAAAGATTAATAAAATTTAAATTAAGAAAACTTTTGAACTAATAAATAAAACAAAGATCTGGTTTTATGAAAAAACAAACAAACAATAAAATAGATAAACCTTTGGCTAATTTGATTTAAAAAAGGAAGAAAAGGGGCAGCCAGGTGGCTCAGCGAATAAGAGCACCGGCTCCAGTGTTGGGATGACCTGGAGATTAAATCCCAGGCTCAGACACTCAGCACCACACCCAGAAATAACTGGCCGTGTAACCTTGAGCAAGTTACTTAACCCCGATTGCTTAAAAAAAATAAAAATAAAAAAAAGGGAAGAAAACCAAATTACCAGTATCAAAAATGAAAAGAGTGAATTCACCACCAATGAAGAAGAAATTAAAACAATTATTCATAGCTGTTTTACACAACTGTATGCCAATAAATTTGACAATCTTAGTGAAATGGATGAATATTTACAAAAATGTAAATTGGTCATATTAACAGAAAGGAAATAAAATTATTAGATGACCCAATTTCAGCAAAAGAAATCCAACAAGCCATCAATGGACCTCATAGGAAAAAAAATCTCCAGGGTCAGATGGATTTACAACAAAATTCTATCAAACATTTGAAAAGCAATTAATTCCAATACTATATAAACTATTTGAGAAAATAGGCTAAGAAGGAGTCCTACCAAATTCTTCTTAAGATACAAATATGTTGTTGATACCTAAACCAGGAAGAGTGAAAACAGAGAAAGAAAATTTTAGACCAATTTCCCTAATGAATATGGATGTAAAAATGTTAAATAAAATAACAGCAAAGAGATTACAGCAACTTATCATGAGGATAACACTCTATTACCAGGTAGGATTTTTACCAGGAATGCATGGCTGGTTCAATATTAGGAAAACTATCAGCATAAATGACCAACAACAAAACTAACAGAAATCATATTATCTCAATAGATGCTGAAAATGCTTTTGACAAAATAAAACACCCATTCCTATTAAAAACATTAGAGAGCATAGGAATCAATGGAGTCTTCTTTAACATTATAAGTAGCATCTATCTAAGACCATTAGCAAGCATTATGTATAATGGGAATAAGCTAGAAACATTTCCAATAAGATTGGGGCTGAAACAAGGATATCCATTATCACTACTATTATTCAGTATTGTACTAGAAATGTTAGATTTAGCAATAAGAGAAGAAAAAGAAATAAAAGGAAATTGAATAGGCAAAGAAGAAACAAAGTTATCACTCTTTGCAGATGATATGATGGTATACTGAGAGAATCCTAGAGAACCAACTGCTTGAAATAATAAACAACTTTAGCGAAGTTGCAGGATATAAAATAAACCTACATAAAACATTGGCCTTTCCATATATTATTAACAAAATCCAAGAGTAAGAGATAGAAAGAGAAATTCCATTTAAAGTTACTATAGACATTATAAAATATGAATACTGAAGACCAGAAGAATGAAAACAGGAAACAGAATGGAAGGAGAGAACCATGCATAATAAAGTAGTCTAAGATTCCAGAAAGAGCCACAATGATGAGACAATGTGGTATAGTAGAAAAAGGACTGGTTCTAGAATCAGAAGATGCAGATTCAAATCCCACCTCTGATGCTTCCTACCTGTGTGACTTTGGGTAAGTCACTTAATCTCCTTGGACCTCACTTTCCTAATCTGGAAAATAACAAGGTTGGCCTCAGAGATACGTTGTAGCTATAGAACCATGTTCCCGTCATAATCCTAAAAGACACTTAAGCCTATCAGCTTCTGTTTCTAGGTCAAAGTAACCCAAGAGGCCTAGCTTACTCTTCACTCTGAACATTCCCAGTGTAAGCATAATCCCCTCACCTCCTACAAACTTTCTTTGGAGGTCTCTGGGAATCAGGGCACAAAGTCAGTCTACACTGTAAGCTTAGAGATAGCTTCATCCAGCAAAACTATTACAAATAAGGCACTTACCCGTAAATGTGAAGTATATAGAAAAAGCTCTTTACAAATCCTTCTTTCTTTTTCTTTGTCCTCCATTTGCAATAGCATGCACTTTTTATGAACATCAATGACCCACTGTTCATATTTCTGGGTACCAAAGACTCTATTCTGAATTGTAGATAAATTCTCTGGAAACCAAAAAACATAGTTTAGCACTGTTCATGAATTGCCAAACCAACCTTGCTTCCAGTTCTCCTTCCCCTAAATTTTAGCCAATGGGGGCACTAAGATTAATCTGTGATTATGAGCAAATCATTTCCTTTATCTGTACATCACTTTCCTCATCTTTAACATGAGAGACCTGGACTACATAACCTAAGATTCATCTAGTTATAAATCAATGATCTTATGAAATGCTCTGACTTCAGAGGTATTTTCTGCTGACACCCAATGCTAGTGAGGGAAAAATATTGAAAATGTTTTTAAAATGGCAGCATCAGTCCTCAAAGTGAGGGGAATAAGATAAAAATCAGATAATGAGAAATGTTCTAGGAAAAACAACAATGACACTGAAGTGTGGTTTTGTTTCATTGGAGTCACAACATCTGTGTTCAAATCAATTGTTCTCTTAATTACTCTCTGGGTAATATTCAGTTTTAGAGACTTTAATTTCTTCCATCCTGAAATGAAGGCTTGGACTGGATGATCTTTAAGGTCCCTCCTACTTTCATATTATTTTGTTTTGCCTATCCCTAGTATGACTGTATACAAATAATTACAAAACAATGTAGTAAATAAGTATCATCTGAGTAGTGTAGAAAACAGTGTTGGCATTCGCAGATCAAGGAGAAAATATTACAAGCAGCCAAGAAGAAACAATTTGAATATTGTGGAAACACAATCAGGATAACACAGGATCTGGCAGCTTCTACACTGAAGGATCAAAAAAAGGCTTGGAATATGATATTCCAGAGGTCAAAGGAGCTGGGATTAAAACCAAGAAGCACCTACCCAGCAAAACTGAGTATCATGTTTCAGGGGAAAATATGCTCACTCAGTGGAAGAGGACTTTCAAGCATTCTTGATGAAAAAAATTGACACTGCATGTCAAATAGAAAATTCGAATAGAAATATTTGACATTCAGTTACAAGAAGCAAGAGAACCATGAGAAGGTAAACAGGGAAAAGAAATCATAAGTAACTTATCAAAGTTGAACTATTTACATCCCTACATGGAAAAACGATCATTGTAACTTTTCTCGGTATAAGAATAGTTGAAGGGAATAGAAATGTGTGTGTGTATGTTTATATAGGAGGGTATATGGGCCTAGGAATACATATGTGAATATGTGTATATATGTATACAGGTATACATAGATAGAGGGCACAGGACCAATTTAGTAGGAAGAGATGATACTTAAAAGGTGATATTAAGAGTTGAGAGAGGAATATAATGAGAGGAGATGGGGAGAAACAGAATGAGGTAAACTATCTCATACAGAAGAGGCAAGGGAAAATGGATACAATGGAGGGAAAGAATAGGGAGGCAAAAGGGAACGGGTCAACCTTATTCTCATTGAATTTGGCTTTGGGAGGGAATGAAATACACACTAAATAGGATATCTCACCCTACAGGAGAGTAGGGGAGAAGGGGATGAGAGGGGGGATGATGGAAGGGAGGGCAGGTTGGGGGGGAAGAAAGTTGGTAGCACCCACTTTTGAAAAGGGACAGGATCGAAGTAAAAACAGAACAAGTGGGAGGTGGGATAGGAGGGAGGGAAACACAGTCAGTCTTCTGCAATATATCCATTATGGAAATGTTTTGCATAGCTACACATGTACAACCTATACTGAATTGCTTATCTTCCCAGTGGGGGTGGGTGACAAGGGAGGAAGGGAATGAATCTGGAATTCAAACTTTTAAAATCAAATGGTTAAAATATATATGTGTATATATATATATATATATATGTGTGTGTGTGTGTGTGTGTATATATACTATTATTAATATTATTTTACATGTAACTGGGAAATAAGACATAGAGGCACTGGGGCATAGAGATCCACTGTGACCTCCTGGAAAGTTGGAGGGGGGATGGGAGAAGATATGGGAGAGAACAGATCGGAGGAGGGGATATTTTGGGGCGGTGGGTAGGGGAAAAACGGGGAGAAAATTTGTAATTCAAAATCATGCAGAAATGAATGTTGTAAACTAGAAGTTAATAAAGCATTTGGTTAAACAAGAACAACAAAAGAAAACAGTGTTGGCTAAGAGGCAGCAAAACTCTGGTCAACAGAGTTAACAGATAATGATAGTACCATACTATTAAAGTTAAAGCACCAATACATCCTCTCTTTTAGCAGTCAACAACTACACAAATGTAAAGTGTCACGTTGCTATCATTTATAATCACATTATTTGGTAGTTTTTCTTAAATTTTATTTTAAGGAATGTACATTATAGATGGCACTTGTTTGGATGTTTCTGGAAGCATTACAACACAAATTAATTATTTTTAAATGTTTTGCTTCTGCTAGACCTGTGCCTAAAAGAAAGTCCCTATACATGCCAAAATATTCATGACAGCACTCTTTGTAGATACAAAGAGTTGGAAAAAGTAGATGTCCATCAAATGGAAAATATACAATAAGTTTTGTTACATTAATTTAATAGAATATCAGCTGCCATAATGAATGAGGAATGTGAAGAATTCAGAGAAGTATAGAAAGACTTATAAGACTGACATAAATCAACAGAATCAAGAAAACAATATTGTACAATGATTACAAAAATATAAGTGGAAAGAATAATGAAAGAAATTGAATCCTGTATAATCATAATGCCCAAGTTTAGATCCAAAGAAGAAATGAAAATATGCCTCCCTTTCACCTTTGCATAGGACAAAGAACTATGGATGCATACTATCAGACCTCAATGATGTATTCGTTCGACTTAATGAACCACTTGCAGCTTACTTTATCCTTTCTTTGCTAGAGATGATTCAGTGGGTAGAGGAGAGGGGAGGGATATCGAATAACGTGCAAACAAAAGAGATTTAAAAATTAAGTGTTAGTGTAAATCCAGAGGAGGGAGAGATAGATACCATTCCTGCTTCTAAACGTAGAGAATCAAGGAAAGCTTACTACTGAGGTAAAGGGGAGGAAGGACAATTTCTCTATAAGACCCAGATCAAAGGTCAAGATTTTAATAGCTGGAGATGGTTTGGGGGTAGGTGGGTGTTGAGACATTCTAGCTAGAGGAAACATGAAGAGAAAAAGTAGGGAAACATGCCAGCTGTGCTTTCTGAAGACAAGTTAGACCAGTTTAGCTGGTACGAAGGATTTCCTAACTGCAGGGATTTATGGTCTCTAAGTTCCTTCCCAGCTCTATAGTTGATACTTTTGTAAGTAGGAGAGGAGGAGGTGATAAAGCTAGGTACATGCCAGAAAATGGTCCATGGGCAGGGAAGCCTGGGAATGCTAGAGACTGGTAGAACCAAAGATAAGAAAACCTAGATTCAGATTCTGCTTCTGACAGTTACTATTGGTGTGATCATACAGATAAGCCATTTAACCTCAATTTTCTCATTTGAGTGGGTTGAACCAGATGAGCTTTAAGTCTCTTTCCATCTCTAAATCTATGATCCTATGAGAGGGAGAAGAAAGATGGGATCAAGGGCACTGGTAAAGATGTTGGCTTTGAAGGAAAAACAGAGAAATATGAAATATGTGGATAACTTTATCTAGAAAACTGGATCACTTAGAATTGCCTATGGATTTACCAGCTACAAACAATGAACAATATAGCACAAAAATTACATAAGTAGGTCATGTGTAAACATGTATATGTGTGCTGGAGGGGAGAATTTAAGACATTAACTCACCTAGTTGATATTCTGGGTTTAGACCAAATTCTTTAAAAGTCTTTTCTATCAGTTTCTCTGTCTCTTCCATCAGCTTAGAAATCACAAATTTAAATTTTTTAACAGGCTGTGGTTCAACTTTCCTGAACACTAGAATCATGAGAAAAGAATAAGCTTAGTCTGTTAAGAATGCATTAGTTCCAATCATGTTAAATACCTTTAGGCAAATCCGCAATTTCTATATGCCCCCATTCCTCTAAATGGGTATACATATATCTCAGTCTATGTCAGTGACCAATCAATAAACATTTATTAAGCACCTATCTGACAGGCACTACATTAAGTACTAGAGATATACACATATACAAAGAATGAAATTATACTTACTCATGAAGAAGAGACGAGTATTTGCATAAGTGTGTACAGCATAAGCATGAAGTGAATAAATACATATACAAAATAGTTTGATACAAGACAGTTTGGGTAGGGAGGATACCTGTAGTTGGGGGAGGGGAGGAATCAGGAAAGGCTTCACACAGAAGCCTGAACTCCTTCTTAAAGGAATAGAGTACACCTATGAGGTGAAAGGAAGGAAGGAGTGCACTCCAGGTATGTGGAATGGACAATGAAAAGTCACTGAGACAGGAAATAGATTGTTGTGGGTGGGGAACACAAACAAGACCAGGTAGGCTGGTTCAAAGGGGAGAGGAATCAGGGAGGGATAGTCAGTGAAAACAGAAAGATTAGCTGGGAATAGGTTTGTGTTTTATTGTGGAGGCAATAGAAAGCCAATGGAGTAGGGAAGCCACATAGCCAAATATATAAAAGGACAATTACTTGATTTGCTATTGCCATATTCTAGGCAAGGAATGAGACTGAACTAAAATGATAGCTACATGAGTGCAGAGATCATATGGAGAAATGTGGCAGGAAAAACAGCAAGATTTTGCAACTGACTGGCCATGTGGAGTGAGGAAGAGCGAGGAGTCCAGAATGATGCCAAGGTTATGAAATTGAGAGTTTGAAAGGATGATGGTGAATTCAACAGAAATTGTCAAGTTTGGAAGAGGATGAGGTCTAGGAAAAAAGAAACAGTCGAATTCAGGGCATTGAGTTTGAGATGCCTATGGGATATCCAATGTGAAATTTTCAAATAGTTTCTGAAGTCAAAGTGAAACTTAGGAAAAAGGCTATGTGTGTGTGTGTGTGCGTGTGCATGTGTGTGTATATATGTGTGCATATATGTGATAAGGATACCAAGAGAAAAACATTATATATACTCAAAAACCTGCCTGTCTGGCTTTGAAGGTCCATCCTAATCTAAAAACATGCTATTCTTTATTTCCCTCCTACACAGAAAACATTCTCTCTGTCAGAGTCAGGTTGGTCTCTTGTCTATGCTTGGGCCCCTTTGTACCTTTGTCCATATTGTTAACATAATGGGTCCTGTGGTGGGAGAATTCAAGTGTGGTGGTTCCACTGTCCCCCACCTCATTTTCTCTAAGACTGTACACCATCCTTCAAGGTCTTAATCTGATATTACCTCTACCATAATGCCCTTCCTGACTAATTCAGTCTACTTAAGTCTTCCTGTTCTCTAAGTGCAATAGGGTCCAATTAAAGGCAAAATTGTTTCTAATTATCTCATGCATGTTCATTTTGCTTCTTCAATGAGTATAATTTCAAGTATATTGATGGTGTTATATATTTCTGTACCTCCTACAGCCCCTATCACAACCTGAGTAAAGACCCGTGGATCCAATAAATTCAACATTCTTTCACTCCCTACTACATATGCAAGGTACTGTGCTAAGAGCTGGGGATAAAAGAGGAAAAATAACAGGTGGTTTGCCCTCAAGGAACTTATTTATAAAGAATCACAAGGGGGAAGCTAGGTGGAACAGTGAATAGAGCACTGGCCGTGGAGTCAGGAGGACCTGAGTTCAAATTTGTCCTCAGACACCTAATACTTACTAGCTGTGTGACCTTGGGCAAGTTACATAACCCCAATCGCCCTACCTTACCCCCTCCAAAAAGATAAAAAAAAAAGAATCACAGAGGTAACTTCAGAGTCTGGAGAGGCCTCTTAATCTAATCTATACCTGAAAAAGATCCCCTCTCCAATATACCTGAGAAATGGTCAGTTAGTCAAAGCATCAAGTGACACAGAACTCTCCACATCTCAAGAGATGCCCCATGGCACTGTGGGGGAGCCCTTAATGCTGAGTATTTTTTCCTTACATATAGTCTAAATTTACCTCCTTGCAACTTGTACTCACTGCTCCTACTTTCTTCTTGCTGGGACCAAACAGAACAAATACTTCTCTTTCCCATAAGTCCTTCAAATAACCTGGAAATCCTTTTCAACTTTTTAAACCAACATTTTAACAGCTTTCACAGTCATCTTAAGTTTTCTCTTCTCCAGGACAAATACCTCAGTTCCTTCAATTAATCTGAATATAGCAGCATCCTTGCTGCCTCAACCCAAATCACTTAAGTCTTGTATTTATACCAATTTGTCCCACGTCCTATCACTCAGCCCCACTTCCTCTCCTCTACACTGTGGGCAAACTCATTTTTTTCTAAACCTCATTCTCAGTGCTTCCCTCTAGCTACAGCGGACATCTGGCTCTCTCCAACTGATACTGTATTCCCTACATTGATCTTCCCTGGAAGTCTCATTTTCTATTCTTCCTGATTCAAAAGGAAAAGAAAAAGGAGTGAGCTTTCTTTTTTAAATAGGGTATTTTCCTGGCCACTAAACTCTGTTTCTTTTTAATTTTTATTTATTTATTTTGCTTTTTGGAGGGCAATTGGGGATTAAGTGACTTGCCCAAGGTCACACGGATAGTTTTTGTGTTAAGTGTCTGAGGCCAGATTTGAACTCAGGTCCTCCTGACTCCAGGGTCAGTGCTTTATTCTCTGCGCCACCTAGCCATACCCAAACTCTGTTTCTTATCACTGGAATTCACAATATCTGCTTATGACATCCTTCTGCCAGTGACATCCTGCCTCTGAGGCAGATAGGTAGAGCAGTGGATAGAGCACCAGGTCTGGAGTCAGAAAGACCTGAGTCCAAAACTGGCCTCAAACACTTACTAGCTGTATGACTCTGGGCAAATCACAACCTTCATCTGAGTTTCATCATCTGTAAAATAGGGATAATAATAGAATCTATATTCCAGAGCTGTTGTGAAAATCAAATAAGGTGATAATTGTAAATGAATAATTGCTTAGAACAGTGCCTGGCACACAGTAAATTGTGTATAAATGTTAGCTGTTATTATTATTCTGCCAATGACATCTTATCTCTGAGTCAGCTAGATGATGCAGTATATAGAGCACTGAGCCTGGAGTCAGGAACACCTGAGTTCAAATCTAGTTTCAGATACTTACTAGCTGTGTCGCCATGGGCAAGTCACTCAATCTTTTCTGCCTCAGTGTCCTCAAATATAAATTGGGGATAATGGTTTAGCACTCATCTCCCTGGGCTATTGTGAAGATCAAATGAAATGATATTTGTGAAGCATTTAGCGTAGTCCCTGACACATAGGCACATAATAAATGATAATTTCCTTCCTTTTGTAAATCATCATCATCTAACTAACTAACTAACTAACTAACTAACTAACTAACATAGGACTCATCTCTACATTACCAGAGAACTTCAATAATTCACATTTTTTCCATCTCCTCACCCTGTGCCTCCCCGGCATTATCCCCGATGGCTAAGATATGTTCAAAACCCATTAGGCTTTAGCCTAATTGTTCTTCTGGGATGACTTTTGGCTCTGGTATGTCCCATTTTCATGCAACATTAGCTAATAATAAATCATAACTTTCGTTGTCACTCTAGGGCTGGTGCTCTGTCCACTTTGCCACCTAATTGGCCAATAGAAATATTTTAACAGGGGCTTTGGCCTCAATAGGCTCAATACCACTGCTGTTTTTCTGCTCTTTAGTGAGTAAAGAAAGCATGAAAACAGATGCCAACAAGAGAATGGATTTATTATAAGGAGTGGGAAGAGATTTTCTATGATGAATAGAAAAGAAAATTCCAAGTCCATGGATTGAATTCATTTGAGGAGCTTGGATAAAGAACACCTAATGTTAACAGCTGAATAAAATAGAGCCCTAAGGTCTTATTACAAGACCTCACTTACCTTTCTCTGGTTTGTAAACAACTTGCTCCAAATCACTCACATTCTCCTTGACTGTTGATATGACTGATGCATCGAGACAGGCACAGAGCTGAGAAATATGTTCTATTGTATCAGACTTATCTTTGGCCTCACCAACTCCTACAGAAGCAGTCAATCCAATGATCTGAGAACACACAATTAACCCAACAGTTACATTTCTCAGAAAAATAGCAAGTTCTGAGGCAGCATGGTGGCACAATGGATAGAGCACTCACCCTCAAGTCAGGAGGACTTGAGCTCAAATACAGTTTCAAGATATTTAATAGTTGTGTGGCCCTGGACAAGTCACTAAACCCCAAATGCCTCAAAAAAAAAGGTTTCTAAAAATGTCACCTACCCCATTGCCCCCAGTTGACATTTGTTTTTCTTTTGTTTTGTTTTGTTTTTTTAGAGGAAAAGAACTTGATGAACAAAGCTACTGACTCAATTAAGTTACTTTCCTGACATTTAGGGCAAAGAGAATCTAATTCTGACAGCAGAAAGTTCTGGCACTCCAGAAACACAAGCTGAATGAGTAAATGAATGAGTTCAGTACCAGCAAAGAATCTAGTTCATGAACTAATTTCCAAAAAAAAAAAGTATGCAATAGTGGAAAATAAATTGCCTTCTTGATTAGAACCAAGGTCTCCCAACCTGTCCTGCATTATTTCCACTAAAGCAAATTTTCTCCCTGTAGAGCATGGATATCAAACTTGAATTAAAAGAGGTCCACTGAAAGGTGTCCTGCTGTCCCATATTAACTTAGAAAACCACATATTAACATTATGTTTCATGGTATTTTTATTTATTTTGTTAAATGTTTCTCAATTACATTTTAATCTAGTTCAGCTGTGATCAAAAGTGTTGTAAGTTCCTAGAGTTCCTATTTGACACCTCTGCTGTAGAGATGACTGCAAAATGAAAAGAAAGCACCAGAGATGGTGTTAAATTCAAGATCTTGCCTGCTGAGGGGTGGAGTCAAGATGGTGGAGTAGAAGCAGGACTTCTGTGAGGCTCCTGCTTCCACCTTCTCCAATTCATGTAAAAAATGACTCTGGACAAACTTTGCAGCTACAGAACCCACAAAGTGACAGAGAGAAGCTAAGCTCCCGCTGAAGACAACCCCACAGGCCAGAAGGAAGGGGCCAGTGCAGCACTCTGGGAGCCGAACCCAGCCCTGCATGAGCTTGAGCCCAAGGTCTAAGCCTCAGGATGGCCACAACCAGCTGTGGGCTGGAGGTACTTCACATTACCAGCAGCTGTGGCGGTTTCCAGAATTACAAAACCATATCAACCATTAAAGACAAAGTGAGAGGTCAGTGCAGTATGGACTTTGGAAAGTGGGAATTTGGGAGTGTGGTCCAGCCTTTACCCCCTGTAGCAGCAAGCACCCCAGCATCCCCAGGGTGGCTGACAACACAGGTTCTGAGATCTGCTTTTCAAAAGGAAAGCAACTCAAAATGGGTTAACAAACTTGCTTTAATCAATCAAAAATATAATTTACCTAGCTCAGGGGAAAAAGGTCAGCACCCCGAACTTCAGAGTATACAGACAGAAGTTACAAGAAGAGAGAGAAACATTTCAAGCAGACAGGCCTCCAACTGTCTGATCATTACATCCATACCTAGTCACAGTTACCAGAGAGGGAAGCATCAACATCTGGGTTTTCAAAGCCGGGCAGCTCAACAGCTACTCAGAGTCTCATCTGATCAAATCACACAACACTTCTCAAAGTAGGCCCCAAAGCAAAGCCTCATATCAGGGTTTATATACCCTTCTCCTGGCTCAGAGAACGTCACAACCGTCGACCCACTGACCAATCACAAAGTATCTCCTGAAAAACAAGCCTCCTGCCAGAGGCTCCAGGTGCACTTAAGCTTATCAAAGGGCCTAGGGGCAGGGAAGATCTTAAATTCACATTCCCATTAAACCCTCTGGAGGAAGAAGTGGCTGAGGTGCAGAGGCCAGGCAGCCACTATCACATGGCTGCTTCAGACCTCCTGGTCTGCATATTGTAGGGGGACCAAGCAACTAGTCTGAGGGGTAATCGCTTTTGCTCTAACCTGCTTGAATGCTGCAGAGCCCTAATGGAGGGGAGCATAAAGGTAATCATTGCATCAGTAAAGAATTACTACTGTATGGTGTTTTGTATCCAGGAGTGTTGTCTTCTGGACCTATGGAACTTGTAGCACTGTAATGCCAAGGGAATTTGAAGATCTTCCCTGCCCCTTAATAGGCCCATGGGACCTGCTTTGAGCTTTGGCCCAGTCCACAACTTGAGTCACGTGCCCCAGCCATAACAATGACCAGTTTTGAGTATGTAGTCACACTGTAGTCTTTGCCAGAAACAATCTTTGGCATTTTGAGGAAAAGGCTGCCACATTTGGAGATCCCTCATTTCTCCCTTTAATTTGTCTTCTATTATATCAACTAGGGCAAGTTCATCAGCTGAAGCCTTTGTTAAGATACTGATGGCGCATGCCATGCCCAATGCACTAACCCCAACAACAGTGATCTTGTTCTGGGGAACCTGATTTCCCTTTAGGACATTCAAAATCAGCTGTTCCTTGAAAGTAGATGCCATTTTGGGGGATATCGAGGTTGCTGGTCAGGCTGTGAAAATTCTGAGTTGGATGTGAGGCTGCTGCTCCCAGACTCACATGCTGATAACTTTTCAATATAATGCGTTTCCTCTGTAATTCTCTGTATGTTATTTTTTGCATTTTGGAGAAGTAGTCAGTCAGCTTCACCAGATTGTCAAAGGGGTTTATGATGTGCAAAAAAGGGCTAAGACTTCCTGATCTGAGACTTTAAGTTTCAGAGTTGGTGCTGACCTACATTGGCAGCAAGAGTTTCCTCACCGGGGCATTCCTTGCATCAATGAAATCAAGAGTTCCAGTTCCCAGCCCCACCTGCACTCAAGCTCTCCTCAGCTCCATCACTGTAGTATGGAAATGAACCTGACTTTTTGAGGGTCACACTAGTAGAACACAGGCATTAGACCCTGGAGGATTTCAAAGAGCTTCACACGTGGTGACTGCAATAGACTATACCAGTCACTGGGATCAGCCCAAGTATGTGGGAATTGAGTGAACCAATGCTGACTCCATCTTGTGACCCATTTCTAGAGCTAGCTCAGGTCCTTTTCTATTCAATTATGGGTCTAGTTCATTTTCTGTCTTGTGAGAAAACTTTATGGCATTGTTTGAACCTAGTCCTGAGTGTCTGGGAAGCTGCACCACCTCTCCCTGCTTTTCAGAGAAACTTAACTGAGAACCTAGGTTATGATGACCAAAAAACCCAGTCAGATCCAAGACTGAAGCAATGAGTTTTCTCACAATTATACATCTCAAACAACCTAGCTGTCTTATCTGAAAACTGAACCTGTACTGGTCAATCAGTGGTTATTTCCATGTTCCTTTGATTGAATATAAACACTTGTGAGGTGGGGTAGGAAGTGGGCCCCCTCTTTTCTAATCACATCTTTTCATTGTCCACTTCCCAACTTGGAAAATCCCTTATCATTCCTCCAATTACAAATCAAATTACCTAACTTTGTATTTTGGTTGTTTTCTTTTCATTAATTGGTCTCTTTTAATTAATTGTTTTTAATACATAAAAACCTGTCTCACTTTGTATTCAGGGTCTTTTGACTAACTGGGGAATCTACTGACCTATTTATTATGCCTGTTTTGTTAATAAATCTTATAGCTAGGATCGTTTCCTCAATTATTATCCACCACAGTATCTCAGGTGGCACTTCTACTAAGTAATGAATCTTTTGGTCACAGAAAAGTCATGAAAGAAGAAAAGGTACAAATTAGCTTTTAGTCCCATCTGGATATTTCCCTTCTGCTTATACCTCAATAGTGGCAAAAAAAAAAGGGAAAAGCGGGAGGGGGCAGGAGATACCTTAGTAGATCTATAGATATAAGATACCTTAGTAGATCTATAATTTTAGCATATCTACAAACATTAAATATGTAATTTAAATATTCATCCTCAACTTCAAACCTTTATCCAATGACAAAAAAGAAAACAGATTCACATGCTATGGGAGGAATGAACATTGATGTTCTTGCTTTAAAGGATACTAGAAGATATTAAAAATTTTACAGTTCAATAGAAAGGTTAGAAAATTCTCTATGCCAATTTTCCACTTCCCTCCTAATCTTGGTTACATTGGCTTTGTTTGTACGGAAGCATTTCAATTTAATGTAATCAAAAGTATCCATTTTTCATTTTATAATGCTCTGTAATTCTTGTTTAGTCATAAAGTCTTCCCCTGTCTACATCCAGAGAAACAACTGAATTTGAATCCAGATTGAAACAAACTACCAGCTCTCTGTCTTTTGATTGTTTGGTTTTGTTTCCTCTTTCCCACTGTTCATTCCATCTGATACAATCCTTCTTTATAACCTGACTAATGTCTAATGTGAAAGTATTTGCAGATCCTATACTCGATTATAGGCCACCATGGTGGGGGGGAAAGGGAGGGAGAGAAAATTTGAAACTCAAGGAATTGTGGAACTGAATCTTGTAAACTAAAAGTAAACAAACAAATTGATAAAGACCAAAAAAACTAAAAAACAAAAACACACACAAAAAAAAGAATTCTCTATGGAGAAGTGATATAGAAGGGAAGGAATGTGGAACAGTGACAAGAGTATTGTCTCTGAAGGTAGAGGACCTGGTTTCAAGTCCTAGGTTTGATGCTTACTACCTGTGTGACTTCATACAAATCAACTTCACCTACCAAGGCCTGTTTTCTTCTCTGTAAAACAATGGGACTGCTCCCCAGCACTTGGCACAGAGTTTGTACTTGATAAATGCTTTCCCGTTCATCTTCTATATTCTTTGTCTCCTAAATCTGTTTGTAAAATATCAATAAACTCTTTAGAGGAAAGATAAAATACAATGAAGGAGCTCTCTTTGAGAGACTCTCAGGTCCCTCCCTAGCACCTTTAGGTCTATGAGTACATGAAGTGATCGTGTTGGTTGCACAAAGCACTTAAAGGAAACCAGAAAGCCATTTCATGGAGAACACTTGGCCATCTTGCCTTGAAGGGTTATGAGGAAAAACAAAGAGATTAGACTTGTTGTTTAAGTGCCAACATGCGCTGCAGAGAATGGTGTAGAAAAATTTTTATAGATAACTTGACAACATTCTACAAAGTCAAGTGCTATACATATAGAAGTTTTGTAAATATGTTATTCATGACATATAGTGGGGGACCTGTACTGGAAGCTCTGTGGTGAGGAATCTTCCTCTCTCAGTGACAGCTAACATACATATATAGTATTTTACATTTCACAGTTATACACAGTATCTCATTTGATTCTCATAAAAACCCAGTGAAGTAGGTGCTATTATTATCCCCATTTTAAAGATTAAGAAACAGGCTGAGAAAGGTTAAGCAACTTGTCCAAAGTCACCCATTTAGTAAGTGTCTAGGGCAAGATTCAAACTCAGGTCATCCTGAGTCCAAGTGCAGAACTTTATCAACTCTATCAGCTGGTTGCCAAAGCATAGGCAATTGTTCTGCAACTTATGGTTGAAGAGTTACCTGGGGCACTACCACAGCAGCCACAAGCATAATAAGAACACTTAAATAATGCTTTTAGTTTTACAGAGTACCTAAAAACATTATCTCCTTTGATCCTTAAAACAACCCTGGGATGAAGGTGACATAATACTCCATTTTACCGATACAGAAAGTGAAGCAGAGGTGAAATGACTGTCCCAGAGTCACACAGCTAGTAAGTGTCTAAGATCAGATTTGTACTCAGGTCTTCCTGCCTCTGGGACTTCCTGACAGTCTGCCACACAACCTAACTGCCCTCTGGAGGTTAAGTGACTACAAGGACTTGAACCCAGGTCTTCCTGATTTCAAGGTTGGTTCTCTGAACATTGTGCCATACTGCCATTATGTTCTCATTAATATTAATTAATAATTAATGCCATTAACAGTTTTTATAACAATCACAAAAATAACAGCCACTAGCACTTCAGGTTTGTGACCTGAAGAAAGACACACCAAAGAAAATCAGAACTGTCACTTAAAAAAAAGGTCGTATTCGTTCTATTCTTATCACTGAGGAGCTAAGATCATGGATTCGGAGCCTAAGGAGACCTCAGAGGCCATCTTAGTCCAGTCCTCTAGTTAAGACTGTGAGCGCCCCGAGGGCAGGGACTTGTTTTGTCTTTCTTCATACCCTGACACAGAGCAGGTCTTTAATAAATGTTTGCTGACTGACCCTCTCATTTTACAGATGAGAAAATGGAGGCCCAGCAAGAGTAAGTGATTTGTCTAGCTGAACCGATCAAAAGCAGGATTGGAATCTAGGCCCTAGGACTCCAGAGCTGCTACTCTCTCTACTGCCACATGGAACAGTCAATCAGTCAGCTGCCTCTAGGAGCCTGCTACAACCAGTTTCATTCATGACACACCTGAGGCAGTGGGCTTGCTGATTCTCCAAGTTTCTGATCCAAGTAATTGATCATGAGCACATTGTAAGGATGCTTTTTGCTGGTATTGTGGCATTCATCAAATATCATCAGGGTGAAAACAGAAAGGGATCGAATGGTCCCACTCTTGATGTTGTTCACCAGGATCTGTGGGGTCAGCACAATGATATCATTGTTGTCAACAATGTGTTCCACAGGAGCATCCTCAGCTCTTTCTCCACAAATACCTGCGACTTTGTACCTGGGAAAGGATGGAGATTTTTCCATTAAAAATACCAACTAAAAGCAACATGGCACACTAGATAGAGAGATGGCCTTTGGAGTCTGGAAGATATAGGCTCAAATGTCTGCTTTGACACCTATTGGCTGGGTAACTCTGGGCAAATTACATAGCCCCTTCAGGTTCTCGGCAACTCTACAAAACTGAGTTGTTGGGAAGGTACCAAAATGCAATGGCAGAGGGAATTTCTTCACCTAGAAGCACCCTATCCCAGTGAAATCACAGGTCCAGTCTCTATCCCTCTCCTTGGAAACCAATGTGATAAGAGTGGGGAATCAGACATAGGAGATGCTGGGTTGGCTAATGCTCAATGAAGCTGTTATTACCTGGGCATAAACAGCTGTTATTTGAAGATGTGTTAACTCTTTCAGAATACTAGGGGAGGCTCATGCTAAACAGAGTTAAGACAACTGTAAGGTATGAGACTAAAATATGATGTCTGAAATGTCAAAATTATGTCTGCACAAGTTGCTTATTCATCTTGGAGAGATTTGGCCAGAGAGGTCAGAATTTTTAACTTGCCTAACACTCTGGGTATAACTTAAGGCAGGCCAGGAGCTGGTCTGAATCTTGTATAGAACTCTCAATATAAAAATTTCTTTCCCTGGTGTCTCAGCAACTTAGCTAACATATAGCTTTAGAAAGCTGCCTAAGGCACTGAAGCAGTAGCTAAATCACCAGTGGTCTCTCTGTTCTACACCAGTGTCCGCTCTGCATGGATAATGCCGTGCTGCCTCTCAGGCAAAAATTACAAGTAACATGATGCCTCAAGAATAAATCTGAGAAATGCCATGATACTTCCAAGTAACAATGGCTGATACTTATAGTGCACCTTCAGGGCTGTAAAGTGCTGTGTGTGTGTAGGTTATCTCATTTTAATCACACAACCTTAAGTCAGGTGTTACTATTTTATCCCCATTTTGGCAGATGAAGAAAGATAAAGAAACTGTTCAACGTCACACAGCCAGTGTCAGAGGTAGGATTTAAAATCATGTCTTTCTGAGTTCAAGTCTCCTGCTGTATCCTGACCCTTCCAGAGTAGCAGCACTTTAGAAACAAGGAATAAAAGTTGAGCTGACAGTTATACTTACCCCAGCCTTTCGAAGTGCATTGTGAATGCAGATTTCTGCTGTTCATATACTGGAACTTGAGTCGTCAAGCAGACAACCTTTCTTTTCTGTCCCTCTGGGTTATTTCTTAGATGATTTTCACAAATGAGAAATGCAACAAAGGTTTTCCCACATCCTTTTCACATGGAGGGAAGGAAAATAAGAGAAAGGGGTCACTTTTAAAAAGTCTTTTCTTCATCCATAAAACCAGTCAACAGTCATATTCTGCTACCTCCCCCCAAATCTGCTAGGCTGATGGCAGCTGTTACGCCAACTAAAGTTATACTATTATACTTCATCATATGGAGGTGACCTTGGGTTCCTGAAGTCTAGACTAGTCTTGAGTATAGGCTCTGTCATGTCATACCAAGCTGAAAAGGCTCCCAAGTACGGGTCTAGCAATGGCCTCTACATTCAAAGGCTAGTTTAGGTTACTTGAGAAGTTTAACATCAAAAAGGTCAGAGACCAGGTTATGTCCCTTTTTAGGCTACAGAATCTCATAAAGACCATCTACTTTCAAAAAGAGGGGTTGCAATCTGCATTGGTGGAAGAAATACCCACACCTATGTTCAGGTATTCAGAACAATCTTCCACAACAGTCTTTCACTTCAAACTTATATAATCATAAAATGAATTAACAATTTAGATCGCATTAACAACAAAAATCCCTTGGGATTAGAATAATTAGGGCCACCTATGTTTTATGGAAGTTCTTTCAAAAGAGCAGAGTAGGGAAGATGGGCATATCTCAACCTTTTCCCTTATGTGGGGAAGAGAAAGGATGGGGTGGGCTTACCCGTGGGAGCACATATTATTGTGTTTTTTCCTTCTAAAGCAGGGCTGGCAAGCTCCAGTTGGTAACTCCGTGGCTTCAGTGGTCTATACAGCAGCTGCTCAGGAATTTCTGTAAGACAAGGATGCAGGGTGATTAAACATCTGTCATTCTAACGAATAGCCGTTCCATGTTTCATAACATCTCTTTTCCAATGGAAAGGAGCTACCATCCTACTAACATAAAGTCTTAGGACATGAAGCACTTCAGATACATGGCTTTCATCATGAACTTTATAGTCCTTGTTAACCACAGCTACTTCAGCCTTCAATTAACGAGAATCAATCTACCAACATTTATTAAGTATTATGGTAGGTCCAGAGGCAAAAAAGTGAAACTGTTTCTACCCTCAAGGGGCTTCCATTGTATCACGGAAAATATATACATGCACAAGTACATTAAAAATAAGTGCACAGGGGTGGCCAGGTAGCACAGCGAAGAAGATCACGGGCCCCAGAGTCAGGATAACCTGGGATCGATCTGGGCTCAGACACTTAGCACCCACCCAGAAACACCTGGCCGTG
>NW_027185653.1:10266355-10296680 GCF_028583685.1 Petaurus breviceps papuanus
TCGGATCTGGGCTCAGACACTTAGCACCCACCCAGAAACACCTGGCCATGTAACCTTGAGTGAGTTACTTAATCCCGATTGCTTAAAAAAAAAAATAAGTGCACAGAGCAGATTCAAAATAATTTTAGAAATGAGAAGTAGGGAGACGTTTGAAAAGGTCTCATGTAAGAGCCAGGGATCCTTGAAAGAAACTAGGCATTCTAACAGACAGAGGCAATGAGGGAATACCATTCTGGGCAGCCTGGACAAAGGTATAGGATTAGGAAAGGGAAGGTGCTTTATAAGGAAGGCAGTTTTAGAGGGATTATAAAATGCCTAAAAGGGGGCAGGGAGCAAAGAAGGTGGAGTATAAGCACCAATTTGTTCTGAGCTGCTACTCTAACCACTTCCAATACCTGTGTAAAAGCGACTCTAAACAAATTTTACAGCTACAGAACCCCCAAAGTGACAGAGAGAACAAATCTCCCACTGAAGGTAGCCTGGCAGGCTGACAGGAAAGTTCTATCACACCGTGATGAGAGCCCAGCACAGTTCCAAATGAGCTGCTGGGATCCGGCCCCAGGGCAACCCAACCAGCAGCACAGACAGGCCAGAGCAGAGTACAGGAGAGTAAATCACCAGCAGCTATGGAAGCTTCCAGACTTTTCAACCCATAAACATCAAAGTCAAAGTCAAAGGTCAGTGTGGAACTGGGTGAAGGAAGAACACAGTCCAGCTCTTGCCCCTAAGGGGAGAAGTGGTGGTGGTGTGGCGGCAGCCTCTGGTTGCCTCTAGAGCTCTGGGCTTGCAGATCAAAGGGGAACCAAGCTGCCATTCAGAGGGTCATTGATCTTGCTCTACCTGCTTGGATCTGGATCACGGTTTTGGGTGGTCCTGGGGTGTGTGGCCAGTGTGCTCTCTCACAAGCTCTGGCTTGTGGGGGCAGTAGTGAGGGCACCTTCCTAATAGCTCCAGCAGCTGTGAAAACCCCAGTGATTTGGGACACAGCTCTCTCCATTCTGGAAGCAGAGTTCTACCAGGGCAAGGAGCTCAAAAGTCAAGGAATTGCCTGCAAGATGAGCAAGCAGAGGAAGCACAATCAGACCCTAGAATCCTTTTTGGGGGGCAAAGAGGATCAAACTCTGGAATGGGAGGAAGACAATGAACTCCTGCATCAATATCTTCCAAGAAAAATTTGAATTGATTACAGGCCATGGAGGAGCTCAAGAAGGATTTTGAAAATCAAATAAGAGAAGTGGAGGAAAAATTGGGAAGAGGAATGAGAATGATGCAAGAAAATCATGAAAAGCAAGTCAACAGCCGCTAAAGGAGACCCCCAAGATACAGAGGAAAATAACACCTTAAAAAATAGACTAACTCAAAAGGCAAAAGAGGCCCGAAAAGCCAATGAGGAGAAGAATGCCTTAAAAAGCAGAATTAGCCAGATGGAAAAAGAATCTCAAAAACTCACTGAAGATAATAATTCCTTCAAAATTATACTGGAATAAACAGAAGTTAATGACTTTATGAGAAATGAAGATACTATAAAACAGATCTAAACAAATGAAAGAATAGAAGGCAATGTGAACTATCTCACTGGAAAAAACACTGACCTGGCAAATAGATCCAAGAGATAATTTAAAAATTATTGGTTTCCCTGAAAACCATGGTCAAAAAAAGAGCCTAGCCACCACCTTTCAAGAGATTAACAAGCAAAACTGCCCTGATATCCTAGAACCAGAGGGCAAAATAGAAATCAAAAGAATTCACCAATTGCCTCTTGAAAAAGATCCCCAAAAGAAAATTCCCAGGAATATTATAGCCAAATTCCAGAGTTCCCAGGTCAAGGAAAAAATACTGCAAGCAGCCAGGAAGAAACAATTTGAGTATTGTGGAAAAACAATCAGGATAACACAAGACCTAGCAGCTTCAACTTAAGGGATCAAAGGTTTTGGAACTATTCCAGAAGTCAAAGGAAGGAGCTAGGATTAAAACCAAGAATCATCTACCAAGCAAAACTGAGAATAATGCTTTAGAGGAAAATATGATCACTCAATGAAATAGAGGATTTTCAAGCATTCTTGATGACAAAACCTGAGCTAAACAAAAAATGTGACTTTCAAATACAAGAAGCAAGAAAAACATGAGAGGGTAAACACGAAAAAGAAATCATAAGGAACTTATTTAAGTTGAACTATTTACTTTCCTACATGGAAAAACGATAATTGTAACTCATGAGACTTTTTTAGTTGATGGGAATATATATGTGTATATATATGTGTGTGTGTGTGTGTGTGTGTGTGTGTGTTTATGCATACATACATATATATGTATGTATAGGAGGGTGTATGTGTATATAAATATATATGTGAGTGAGTGCATATATATGTACATGTATACATAGACAGAGGGCACAGGATAAGTTGAATATAAAGGGATGATATCTAAAAAATAAAATTAAGAAGTGAGGGAGGAATATATTGGAAGAAGGAGAAAGGGAGAGATAGGTTAAATTATTTCATATAAAAGAGGCAAGAGAATACTGTTACAATGGAGAGGAAGAGCAGGAAGGTCAAAGGGAATGGGTCAATTTTACTCTCATTGAATTTGGCTTAAGGAGGGAATAACATAAACACTCAATTGGGTATCTTATCCTACAGGAAAGTAGGGGGAAGGGGATAAGAGGGGGGGATGATAGAAGGGAAGGCAGAGTGGGGGAGAGGGTAATTAGAAGCAAACACTTTTGAAAAGGGACAGGGTCAAAGGAGAAAATAGAATAAGTGGGGGTGGGATAGGGTGGAGGGAATTATAATTAGTTTTTCACAATATAACTACTATGGAAATATTTTGTGTAACTACACATGTACAACCTATACTGAACTGCTTATCTTCCCAGTAGGGGTGGGTAAGGAGGGAAGAAAGAATCTGGAAATAAAAATTTTAATGTTTAAATGTTTAAAATGATTAAAAAATTGTTTTTCTATATGCACCTGGGAAATAAGATATACATGCATTGGGGTACAGAAATCCATCTTGCACTACTAGATAGTTAGGTGGAGATAGGGGAGGATATAAGAGAGAACAGATTGGGTGAAGGGGTATTCAGTAGGCTCACTATTTTGGGGTGGGGATAGGGGAAAGATGGGGAGAAAAAATTTGTAACTCAAAAATCTTGTGGAAATGAATGTTGAAAACTAAAAATAAATAAATTGAAAAATAAAATAGAATGCCTAAAGGGAAGTAATATATAATAAGAAATGAAAGCTATTTTGAAGCCAGTTTGTAGAAGACTTTAAATGCTAAATGGTAGATTTTGTATTTTAACCCAGAGGTAAGAAGTAGACATTAGAGTTTGTTAGGTAAGGGAATTACATGGTCAGATGTCAAGAAAGATGATGGAGACAGACTAGAGGCAGGAAGATCAATCAAGTCAGTAGCAAATGGGAAAAAAAGTAAAAGTCAAATAAATAGATTTGTTCTTAAGGAACAGATCTTAGAGCCGTGAAGGGAGGTAACACACCAAGAAGAGTAATATCTTTTGAGATCGAGCCTGAAGAGGTGGTTTCCCTGATATAACAAACACATAACGGCTATTTAGTGAAACGGAATTTCACTGGTGAAGGGAGTTTCCAGGTGTGGGTGGCACCTTCTCTGCGACTTTTAGTTTCTGTGGGTCGCAAGTAGAAAAAGAGGCAAAACCGGAACCCAAGTGTTCCTAAGTTTAAGCAAACTCTCTATTATATCATGCTGGATAGGTCAACATAGGTCAAAAAGAATTTAAAATATCCACGAGCTATTAATGACAAGTTAAGAGTTGTCTATAAATGTAAACCAAGTTAATTCATTTTAAAACATGTTCATCTTGACTTTATGACCAAACAAGAGTTAAAGAGCATTATAAAATGCAAAATGGATCATTCTGATCACATTAAATTTACAAGTTTCTGTACAAATAAAGCCAATGTAACTAAGATTAAGAGAGAAATGGGTAATTGGGAAAGAATTTTTACAACTAGTGTCTCTGATAAGGCCTTATTTCTAAAATATGCAGAGAATTGAGTCAAATCTAAATGAATACAAGTCATTGCCCAATTGATAAATGGTCAAAGGATATGAACAGGCAGTTTTCAGAGGAAGAAATTAAAGATATGTATAAGCATATGAAAAATGCTCTAAATCACTATTGATTAGAGAAATGCAAATCAAAACAGCTCTGAGGTACTACATCTCACTGGTCAGATTGCCTAAGATAACAAAACAGGAAAATGACAAATGCTGGAGAGGATGTGGACAAATTGGAACACTAATGCATTGTTGGTGGAGTTGTGAACTGATTCAACCATTCTGGAGAGCAATCTAGAACTATGCCCAAAGGGCTATAATAACTGTATACACTTTGACCCAGCAATGCCACTTCTAGGGTTGTATATAAAAGAGATCATAGAAGTGGGAAGAAGAACTGCATGTACAAAAGTATTTATAGCAGCTCTTTTTGTGATGGCAAAGAATTGGAAATTAAAGGGATGCCCATCAATTGGGGAATGGCTAAACAAGTTGTGGTATATGAATGTAATGAAATACTATTGTGCTGTAAGAAATGAGAAGCAGATGGACTTCATAATAACCTGGAGAGACTTATATAAGCTGATACTGAGAAGAGCAGAACCAGGAGAAATCTGTACACAACTACAGACACGACATATCTGTAACAAGCAACTTTTGATAGACTGGACTCTTCTCAGCAATGCAAGGTTATAAAACAACTCCAAAAATCTCTTGATGGAAAAAAGATGTCTATATCCAGAGAAGAACTAGAGAGAACAGAGTTTGAATGCAGATTGAAGCAAACTACCTGCTCTCTTTCTTTTTCTTATTTGGTGTTGTTGCCTCTTTCCCATTGTTCATTCCATAGGTTACAATCCTTCTTTACAGCCTGACTAATGTCTAATGTGAAAGTATTTGCAGATCCTATACTATGCCACCATGGGGAGAAGAGGAGAGGGAGGGGGACAAAATTGGAAACTCAAGGGAATGTGGAACTGAATCATGTAAACTAAAAGTAAACAAACAAATTAATATACACAAAAAAGAAAACAAGGGAAAACAATTTCCTCTTTATCAGTGAAGGCATTTGCTCACTGAATTGTGACAATGCTGTATTTCTGGGACTAATAAGATAAGTTAAAAAGTAAGATAGGTTTAATATGAGAAATAAATAGGATGAATTTTTAGTCCCTACTCACCCCAAGGGCTCTTACAGACTGAAAAGTAACTTGCTCTGAAAGTGAACTCAAAATCAAATGTTTATTAAAATATAACTAAACCTCAGTTCCTATATTCCAAATAAAACAACATTTGAGTATGTCTCCCAAACTTGCAAATATGTAGTAGGTCCTATCGAGTCATCCCCATCCCTACTCACAATTCCCCTTTCCTCTTCCACTGCTGTAAAATGTAAATAAACACAAGCTTAATTATTCACATACCCTAACGACTCATCAGTAACAATTCATCATTGTTTATTCTCATTAGACTGATGAGTTTTCATGAAGGAGTCAAAACATTTCAGTAAGACATTTACTCAGTCTCTGCAGGTAAGATTCCTCCAAAGAGTATCCATATACGTGTCATTTGGAGTCACTATACATTCCTTAATTAAATATATTTTATTTAAATGGCTCTTTTCTTCCTTTTCTCTACATTCTTTTTCTTGAACATCTTCTTAACTGTCATAGCTCATCGACTATCACTTCTAAGCATAAAAATTTCTATTAACCTATAAAAATTTAAAATCTATTAAAATTTCTATTAAAGTTCTATCAATCAACGATGGCTTTTTTGCCCATTTTGTATGTAGTGGTCCTAATATATCTAAATTTTGACAAGACATTTAAGATAGCCTTTTCTGTGAAAGGAGGGGTTTGGATCTGACCTCCAAGCTTCCTATGACTAGACATGAAGGGGGGTGTCTAGGTGGTGCAGTAAGTAAAGCACAGTCCCTGGAGTCAGGAGGACCTGAGTTCAGTTCCGGCCTAAAACACTTAACACCCACACAAAAAAACAAACTAGCTGTGTAAACTTGGGCAACTTACTTAACCCCAATTGCCCTCCAAAAGGCAAAAAAAAAAAATACATCAACATGAAGATTTTTCTTTTGTTGCAACATCCTTAGTGTCCTGTCCCTGGCTCTGGTCTCTGCAATGTGTTTATTCATTTTATGGATGAAGGAACAGAGGGCATGCTTATCAAATTTACAGATGACAAAGTAGGGAAGGATAGTTAACATGCTGTATGACAGGAACAGAAGCCAAAAAAATATCTCAACAGGGTAGAATGATGGAATGAATCTAATAAGGTACTTAATGGGGATAAATATAAAGTACACGTGGGCTCCAAATAGTCACCAGCAGAAGGACAAGATAGGAGGGATATGACAAAACAATTTAAGTGATAGAGACCTGGGTTTATTTTAGAATAGATTGAAAGTTCAAAGACTCGAAAGTTTAACGTAGCAACGCCCCCCCCCAAAAAAGCCCCCAAATTCAACGCAATGTTAAATTGAATTAATACATTTGAGTTTCATTAACTATTAATTTCAATGAATTAACAGGGTAACATCAGATTCCACCCAAAACTAAAATGATCGTAAGTTGAATTAATTAGTCAATTATTAAGTAATAAATGTTCTAGAACAAGGAAATAATAGTCCCATTATATTCTGCTGTCATTAAATTGCATATGAAGTATTCTCTTTTGTTCTGAGAGTCACATTTTAGGAAAGCAATTGACAAGTTGAAATGCATATATAAGAAGGCAGGGGAATAAAGATGTTTGGAAAAAATAAAACATGCTACACAAAGACTGGCTGAAGCAAGAATGTTTAATCTGGAGAAGAGAGTCTTAGGGCAAATAAGTTAGCTGTCTTTAAATTTCTATTTGTCCTGTGGAAGAGAGATTAGAGTTGGGTTCCTGTTGGCAATGTTAAAGAAATTTACAATCGTGCCTCATTATTAGATTTTTAGAACACTGTGTTACTGATTAGAAGAATAAACGACTTTGCATACCAGGAAGTGGACGTGAATTCTCACTGAGATTTTGCTTTTCTGATTCTTCCTTGTAACATATCTGCATTGCTGACATTCCACTCTCTTCACCCTGGGAGTCGTCCGTTTCAACATCTTTTGTTCCATTCATATCTGAAGAAGGTCAATGAACATTTTATAATCTTAATACCACTGAGCTCATCATTTTAGGGAATTTAAAAGACTGATGGGAGCTTTTTAGGGATATTTAGGGTGGATGATGCAGGTTTGTGCAGAAGACTGATGACCATACGATCCTAGGAAGAGTAATATGGAAGGTACACTCATCCAGTTCATACCACAGAGGCAAATTGATAAACGCGTAGGTGAATAGACAAAGTATTCTCAACTTTTAAAACATGGGAATGCTTTGAAATATTTGTATATCTCATACCTATTCCTTTTACATATTCTTTAGCTTAAATCAAAATCATTCAGTGTTTGGAATTAGATAATGTAATTCATCCTAATGTGACTCGATAAGCCTTTATAATATCTGTTTCTAAATAACACCAGCATCAAGAAATCATATGCCTATGAAAATAATTTCTAGCCTTACAGTCAAAGATGTCCAAGAGGTGTCCACTATCATGTCATTATCAGAAAACTGGCTACCAAGTGATGAATTTTTTGTGGCCACAATGTCTAATAAGACACATATGTAATGTAATCTACATTGTTGGGGAGCAATAAAAATCATGGATCTTTTAAGAATGCAATAATAACAGAACATTTATAAGGTAATAATTATAACATCATATTATTAAGAATTTACAGTAAACAGCTTTCACATACATTAATCCATTTGATGCTCATGATAAACCTGGAATGTACACAAGGGAAATATTATTCCTCAATTTACATGTGGGAAAATTGAGGAGCAAACAATTTAAGTAATTTGTCCAAGTAAAAGTCAAAGTTAGGATTTGAAATATGGTCCCTAAGACTACTAGTCAAGTAATCAAATCTCTGAAACAATGATCTGATGTGGAATCATCTTTAAGGGAGATGTGTTCAGATTTTCTAAATCAGATCAAAAGATCCCAGACAATCAGTATAGTTAATCTGAGACTCACATTGGTTAAAAAAAAAAGCTTCAATTTTCCTCAAGTTCTTCAGACCCAGTACATAATCCTAGCTTATATTAACATGCCAACTCAGTCAATTTTGAATGAATCAGAATAAGTTTTAACAAGTTAATCCTTTGAGACTACTTGGTCCATTCAGTCTATTTTATACCAAGACATGCTAACCCATGCTGACCTCTAGGGTTCAACTAGAGACAAACTATTACGTCAGTTAGTAGGTACAAAATTCTCAAAATATCATTTCACAGCCTCTCTTTGGGACAACCATGTCTGCTTGCCCTTGTATTTAGGAATGAGCAAGCAAAAAAAGGTGGAATTTTTTTTTTTTTAGTATCCTCCCACTTCCCATTTCAACAATCTGTCTCGTGACACTCTACCTTCCTCCAGGATCCACAGCTTACTAAATTCATATTCTTCAGCTTCTAAAGCCAACTTCAGCGCTTTGGGCCAGTTTTCTTTGTCTGATCGAAGAAGATATTCAACCAATTTATGTGCACCAGCAATATTCCCTAAGTTGCTTTGAACCTGGCAAATGGAATTTGTTGAAAAGGTTTTTTTTTTTAAGCCATGTATGAAAGAACAGTAACGGCAGACGCTAGATTATGACAGTCTAATTTGATTCCATGAGTTCTCAGGTAAAAAAGTTCTAGAAATCTATTATCTGACAGTGGTATGAGAAAACGAATGGAGTACTCACATAAGGATATATAGAAACTTAATTGCAGGACAAAAAATAGAATTTGGGGTTCTCAGCTTTCAATCCAATGTATCATTTCTCCCACTGACATTCTAAAGAAGAGTTTAGAGTCAAGTCCTGGTATTTAGTGTTGTGAGTTATTGAAATATGGAGTTCACATAATTTCAGACCAGGAGAAGACCTTAGCAGTGTGGCATTTTGGAAGGAGTGCTAGGTCTTCAGTCAGAGGACATGGGTTCAACTTTTGGCTTTGCCTATTTCTATATTTGACCTTCTCTTCACAAACTGGCTCCAAGTGTCTGAACTTCAGTTTTATCACTTGAAAAATGAAGAGGTTGTGAATGACTCTGAAAGAGCCTTCCATCTTGAAATCTATGACCCTAAAATATCTAGCCAGATCTTATCTCACAGAAGAAGTAACTGAGGCTAAAACAGGCTAAATTATTAGCCCAAGTCTAAACATCAATTAGTAACAGAGCTGAGACTTAAATCTAGGTCAGTTTTTTAAATTTGTCTTTCTCATTACGCGATGCTGCTTTTTAGTGACAGAACCCCCAAAATAATTTTCCTTATTCCAGATAATTTTCATTTATGGGAAAAGATTTTGTTTATAAAAGTTTGGTAGCAAATCATAAAAGCAGAGATAATTCCTCAACCAAAATCAGAACCTGACAAAGAATTCAATGAGAACAAATAAGGCCAAAATATTTTGTAAATTAAAAAGTATTATACAAATGACAGTTATTATTACTTTACAGTTGATGAATGGTATCTCATGATAACACTGGAGAAGCATTCCTTTGATAAAGATTTTGGGTCCCTAAGGTCTGATGAAGTCACATCTGAGAATGCAATATAACTCTTGTAATAGTAGTGAATGAGAGACTCTTTGGTTAGTCCTGTGACTTTTTTTTGTATAGGGGATTGATTCCACATGGGGATGAAACCCCTCTGCCAATGCAAGGCAGTAATCAACTGCTGAAATTTATAATCTTAGAGAGTTGCTTAGGGATCCTAAGAGGTTAAGTGACTTTGGCTCAATCATGTAGACAGAATGTCAGAAGTAAAACTTGAGCCCAAGACTTCCTAACTTCAGCTGTCTTCCCAATAACATGGCATCATTTCTCCCTTGTGGTCTACCTTTTTAAAAAAAAGTTATTACCATTTTAGAAATGGTCCAATTCTTACTTCTTATCCCCAACCCACCTAAATTCTGATAAAATGGAATGAGACTTTTAATAATAAACTACAGTAGTAGTTGTAGTTATTATTATTTATCAGTTTAGATAATTTATTGTTATATAGTTTGCATAATTCATTATTATTTTATATAAGTATATACTTATTAAAAACCACTTGTCCCTATGTAACAATTTAGTTCAATTCAACAAATATCCATTAAATTCCTGCTATATGCAAGGCCTTGTCTTAGTGGTGGTATTAATAATAGCAGTAGTGGTGGTGGTGGTAGTAGTAACAGTAGTAGTAGTAGTACCATGTTTCCCCGATAATAAGACCTATCCCAAAAATAAGCCCTTCCCTTACTGTGTAAGATTCCTCTAAAATAAGCCCTCCCCCGAAAATAAGCCCTATTGAGATCGCTACTGTAGTGAAGGTGATCCCCTGCACTACACGCTACATTACGGTACCCTCTGTGTGCACCATCCCCGCCCCCCCCTCCGTGAAATGCACGCTGCGCTCCGAGCTGCATCCAATCAGAGCTGCAGCAGTGAGCGTGTCATCCTGTTCTTCCCCAGTGATTTGCTTATTGAATAAAGGTACATTTTTTTGTTCACATTTACCTGTTTATTAAAATTGCTGTCAATGTTCATTAAAATAAGCCCTCCCCTGAAAATAAGCCCTCTGGTGTTTTTCTGTCCAAAAAAAATAATAAGACAATGTCTTATTATCGGGGAAACACGGTAGTAGTAGCTTAACAATTATAAGTACTATAAGAACAATGTAAGTAATACTATAACAACAAACATGTCCATCTAAAATGCTATATTCGTTTTGTAAGTTGAGTGAATTTGCTTCTTCTCTTCCCTTTTCCTGTCTAGTTTCAGTGATTTCACTGACAGTTGGATGACATAACCAAAAAGGTAAGGGTACCGATGTTGATTCGTCCAATTCAATCAAACAAGTATTTATTAAATGACTACTACGTGCTAAACACTATACTAAGTAGTGGTGGTGCAAGGACAAAAGGAATAACAGCTTCTGCCCTCAAGTACCTTCCATTTTACTGTGGTCCAGCGGAGAGAGCCCGAAACCTTAAGTCAGTGAGGTACAAGTTCATATCCACCCTCTAACACTTACTGTCCTATGTGATTCCCGGCAAGTCACCTAAGTAACCTCCATTTGCCTCAATTTCCTCATTCATAAAAAGAGAAAAATAACAGCACCTACCTCATGGGGAGGATAAGTATAAGATAATTTGGGTAAAGCACCCTGTAAACATGAATGCAATATATAGAAGTCATTATCATTATTACTAATCTGAATAAGAAATCAGTGATAATAAGGGGCACTAAGAAAGAATCAACAGCCCTTGCAGCGTATCTGACGTGGGAGGGCGTGAATTTGCCTAGGGTGCCTCCACAGAGGCAAACTTGGGTGCCTGGGAGGATAGCAATCCCTTCCACAGAAACAGAGACTTGGGGCGTTTGCAAGGAAAAATAAGGAGTGCTGTTTGGGACACGTATTTGAGATGCCTATAGCACAGCTAGATGGAGGTGTCCACTTAAGATTTTTTTCCTTCTAAGTTGCTTCTGAGTTAGGCAAGGATATTAAAGGTTCTTGGATAAAGTGAGCTTCAGAGAGTTTTAAATTCTCCATGCTTTCCATAGTCTTAAGAAAATAATTAGAAGACTAGTGCATTTCCCCTCTTAGACTTGAAAAAAAATTACAAACTGTTTTTGTTTGTTTGTCTTAGTATTGAAGAGCTGTACCTGTCTGATCTCTTCACATTGCTGATTTATAAGGCACTCGGAAATTCTAGGAAGGATGACGTCTGCATGAATGCTATCTTTAAATTCTTTATGTAAAAATTTCAAAAGCATTTTGGGTTTCTCCAACTTCTCGATCTTTTGGAAATTCCAACTTTGAATAGCTTCTGCAAGCCCAGTATAACCTAGAAAAAAAGACAGGAGAAAACAAGCCATCTAAGTTTTGTGCATTAAGCTTGTTTTTGAATCAAAACCTTATCTGCAAATTCATACTTGGAGAGTAACTTTAAATGTTTTTGGTTGCTCTCTTTTGTTTTTACAGCCCCTTCATTTCCAAATATTCCTTCCATTCTCCTTGACCCTCCTCCAAAAGGGCTTTTCCTCATAATAAAATAATGTATAAGCAATTAGCAAAACTAACCAGCACAAGGATGTCTGGCAGTATATGCCATATTTCACATCCCTAGTCCCCCACTTCTGCCAAAAAAAAAAAAAAGGAGGGAGGTAGATTTCCCTCCTTGTTTTGCAGGGATCAGTTTTAGTACAGGATTTTTGGTTTTTTGTTTTTTTGCTAGGAAAATTCTGACCTTTTAAAACATATAGCATGAATTAGGTGGGGGTTGTGGAGGTGTGGATTTTGGCTTCTAGAATTATATTCTGCTGTTTCTCTGCATCAAATCTCTTCCTTTCCAATCCATCTTCCACACAGCCATCAAAATGATGTTACTAAGGTACAGATTTGGTTGTCCTTCCACTACTCAATAAACTCTAATCGGTTCCCTATTACTTTTAGGGTCAAATATAAACTTCTGTATTTAAATCTCTTCACAAACTGGCTCCAAGCTACTTTTCCAGAAGCATCACATAGCTCTCCTTTAAGAACTCTATACCTTAGCCTAATAGCCCCCTCAATGTTCCCCAAACATCTCTAGTCTCTGTGCCTAAGAACATGCTATCCCTGCCTCCCCTCTGGCCCCCAGCACTTGCCTGGGAAAAATTCCCTCTTCATCTTTAATTTGCTTCCAAGTTCAATTCAAGTGTTACTTTCTACATGAGACCTTTTTATACCCCAGCTGCTTGAACCTTCTCCCTCCCCCAAACTATCTCAAATATATTTTGTATGTACTTTTATATGTATATGTTGTCTCCACTAATAAAATATAAGTTCCCTGAGGGCAGGGACTACTTTTCTTTTTTCCTTCGTAATTTCCATACTTACAACAGTGCCTGGCACATAGCAGACATGTATCCCAGGACAACATTCTAGACCAATCTATTAACAAGGATTTAGTAAGCATACCATGTGCTATGTGCTGTGCTGAATGACACCCATGTTCCCTGGGTCAGCAATAGTATCCCTTTCTCCTCCCATTCCCCCTTGTATACCTTGTTAAAACAGAGTTGAGATTTTAGTCTGTGGCTACAGATAAGAGTTAGGTCAACTTGCTCATAAGGGAATCAATACTGACCCTCAGATCTTATGCTCTAATAACGAACCTGTCAAAATAAGTGTGTGTAGCAGCAAGCACCCCAGTGTCCCCAGGGTGGCTGCTCACACAGGTTCTTAGATCTGCTTTGATAAAGGAAAGCAACTCAAATTGGGTTAACATGCTTACTTTAATCAGTCAAACATGTATCGCTTACCTAGTTCAGGGGAAAGAGGTCAGCACCCTGAACTTCAGAATATACAGACAGAATTATCAAGACAGAAACAGATCAAGTAGACAGATTTCAAACTTTCCAACCATTACATCCATACCCAATGAACATCTGGGTTTCAACATCTGGGTTTCAAAGCCGGGGGGTTCTGGACAACGGCTTCCCAGAATCCAGATCAAATCACAGAACACTTCTCAAAGTGAGCCCCAAAACAGAGCTACACATCAGGGCTTATATTGCCTACTCCTAGTTCAGAGAATGTAACAACCTTATTGACCCACTGGCCAATCAAAAAAGTATCTACTGAAAAACAAGCCTCCTAGCCCAGGCTCCAGGTGCACTTTAGCCTAGGGGCAGGGAAGATCTTACAAATTTACATTCCCATTACAGTGTGGTCTAGTGAAAAATGCACTGGATTCCAGCCCAGCCCAAAATCTGTCATTTACTTTGTATATTCTTTGGGCAGTAGTATAACCTCTTTGACCCTCAGTTTCCTCATCTGCAAACCAAGGCTTGAGATTTGTGCCTTTAAGCTACTACCTATCAGCCAATAAATGTTATGACTCAGATATTTGTCGGAAAGAAAAAACTGACCTGCTCCGTGAAGGGCATCCAGGAAGCCCTGGAACCAGCCGATTTCTTCAAATTTTAATAAGCACTCCAGAAAAAGAGTAGCAGCTGCTGTCACTCCCTTATTCATTTTCATAGCTTGGATATTCTGTATATTTTCTATCGAGAGTAAGTGAAACAAAGGTGAATCACACAGTATTATACAACCAACAACTAAAAACCAACAAACCAAAAAAGGAATCCCACCCTCACTTGAGGTTTTCTGTGATGCATGAAACACTCTATCTCCAGTTAGTTCCTTACTCCAACTCTCTGTATATGCCCACCACACACTTACATAAGTATGGACATAGATGAGTATAAAACCAAGATGGTGCCATGATAGGAAGTAATATGGCGGAACTCCTCTCAATGAATTCCTCATAAATATGGACACAAATAGACAGATATACATCATAGCATTAGAACGAATTCAGGGAGCCAAGTAACATTGTGCAATGGGAAAAACACTATATAGGGAGCAAGGAGACCTTGTTCAAAGTCTGATTTGGCCATTAATCAGCCATGTGACCTTGGGCAAGTCAAATCATTGCAGTAGTTTCTAACTTTCTATGATCTATGATAGTCTTAAAAATTTTTATATTTTGTCTTTACACAGCCATTTCTTCTCCACACTGTGCCAAAAGAAGCATCCCTTATGATAAAGAAGCAATTCAGTAAAACTTACCAACTCAATTAATGAAGTCTTACATTATGCAATGTTCCAAATTTTGCACAACCACCTCTGCAAATAAGGGTGAGAGCTGTCACCTGGATCCCTACTTTCACCCTCCTTGCCTCTATATCTCCTGCCTTCAAACTAGTGCATGAATAGCAGATTACTTTTTTCCTGGGATATAGCTTTCAACACAAAAATTTGTAATGGTTCCCTCTTGCTTACCATATGACACTCTTACTTCTGTGCTTGGCATTCAAGGCCTACCATAATCTTATCAAAGTGACTTGGCTAAAATTAAGTGGCTAGTAATTGTCAGAGCCAGGATTCCAAGCCAAAATCACCACTCAGAGCCTATGTTTCCTTATCTACAAGACATGGATAATAATACTTTGCACTGACTATCTTGAAAAATTGATATGAAAAAATGCTTTATCACCTATAAAACATTACATAAATGAGAACTATTGTTACTGAAGTGTGTATATTAACTGGGACCAAGTAATTAAATTTATTGACTTAATATAAGCCTTACAACTCTCTCTTAAAAAACGCATGCTTTTGCTAGAATTACTTTTTTGTGTTTTGACAGAGTTCTTAAGATTTTGACTCATTCTTTAGTCATGAAACTACATTTTAATTACATTAAATTTTAAATGTACCTTGGATGAACCGTCCATTTTTGAAGTTAGCATTGATTATATAACCCATAAGTTTTCGATGATGTTTAAATATGATGAGTTTCCATGCAATAAACATTTATCTCGACAATTTTTTTTAATATTTCATGAAATGTGGTACGGCACAAGGTTGCACCACAATATTTCATCTGTTTGGCCATTTCTGTAATTCCAGAAGAATTCTTCTTAGTGTGTCAATGTATTTGAGGATACAGTTAGAGCAGAACAACCCTCCTTGCAAGGCCTTCACATTCTAATGGGGGAAGACAATATATTTATGCACACACAAAGAGGTTCAGCTTCAATACAGATTGAAAGGCTCCGAGGTCCTTTAGTGCAATGCAGATGGAAAGGCACCTTATTTTGTCATCTCCACTGATAAAACCCACATTCTTCCCTGATGTTTAACCATCTGACAGTGTCAAAAACCTTGATGAGAGCTTTTCTTTCTCAGTCTTCAGTAACTAAGGCTATGGAGGAAGTGAGGGCCACAGTACCTACAAAAGGAGTTCTGTCAGATCTCTACTAGAGTTGATTCACCAGATGATGGCTTAGTAGACTAAGCTGGAGGCAGAGCTAGTGAGCTGGCAGACAATGCTATCCTCAGGGTTCATGGGTATTGCTTTATAGCCCTTTGGGCATAGCTCCAAATAGCTCTCCAAAATGGGTGAGTCAGTTCACAACTCCACCAATAATGCTTTAAGTGTTCCAGTTTTCCCATATCCTTTCCAACATCTGTCATTTTCCCTTTCTATCATATTAGCCAATCTCATAGGTGTGAGGTGGTACCTCAGAGTTGTTTTTATTTACATTTCTCTAATCAATGGTTATTTAGAGTATTTCAAAAATGTGACTAATGATAGTTTTGATTTCTCTTTCTGAAAACTGTTCATACCATTTGACCATTTATCAATTGGGTAATTACCTGTATTCTTATAAAGTTCACTCAGTTCTCTATTTATGTGAGAAATGAGGCCTTTATAAGAGAAATTTGCTGGAAAATTTTCCCCTACAATTATGATTAACTGTATATTTTCCTCTACCCTATTTTCCCCATATATCCATCTCTTTCTCTCTTTTCACCCTGCCCCTCCTCAAAAATGTTTTGCTTCTGACTACAATGAATGTGAATTTGAAGATCTTCCTTGCCCCTTAATAGACCAAGGGGAGTTTGAAGTAAGTAAGAAAAGTGGAGGAAAAATTGGGAATAGAAATGAGAATGATGCAAGAAAATTATGAAATGAGAGTCAACAACCTGACTGAAGAAAATTATACCTTAAAAAATAGACTAACTCAAATGGAAAAAGAAGCTCAAAAAGCCAATGAGGAGAACAATGCCTTAAAAAGACAAATTTGCCAGATGGAAAAAGAATCTCAAAAGCTCACTGAAGAGAATGATTCATTCAGAATTGGACTGGAGCAAATGGAAGGTAGTGACTCAAGACAGTATTAAACAGATCCAAACAAATGAAAAAATAGAAGGCAATGTGAAATATCTCATTGGGAAAACCACTGACCTATAAAATGGATCCAGGAGAGATAACTTTTATTGGACTATCTGAAAGCTATGATAAAAAAACAAAACAAAACAAAACAAACTAGAAATTATCTTCAAGAAATTCTCAAGGAAAACTGGCCTCATGTTTTAGAACCAGAGGGCAAAATAAAGGTTGAAAGAATCCACAGATCACCTCCTGAAAAAGATCCCCAAAAGAAAACGCCTAGGAATATTATAGCCAGGTTCTGGAGTTCCCAGATAAAGGGGAAAATATTACTGGCCAGGAAGAAATAATTTGAATATTGTGGAAACACAATCAGGATAACACAGCATCTGGCAGCTTCTATACTGAGGGATCGAAAGGCTTGGGATATGATATTCCGTAGATCAAAGGAGCTGGGATTAAAACCAAAAATCACCTACCCAGCAAAACTGAGTATCATGTTTCTGGGGAAGATGTGGTCATTCAATGGAATAGAGGACCTTCAAGCATTCTTGATGAAAAAACCAGAGTTGAATAGAAAATCTGACATTCAGATACAAGAAGCAAGAGAAGCATGAGAAGGTAAACAGGGAAAAGGAATCATAAGGAACTTCTCAAAGTTGAACTATTTACATTCCTGCATGGAAAAATGATGTGTAACATATGAAACTTTTCTCAGTATGAGAATAGTTGAAGGGAATAGAAATGTGTGTGTGTATAAGTCTATATAGGAGGGTATCTGGGCATATGAATACATATGTGAGTATGTGTATATATGTATACAGGTATACATAGACAGAGGGCACAGGACCATTTGAATAGGAAGGGATGATACTTAACAGGTGAAATTAAGAGGTGAGAGAGGAATATAATGAGCGGAGATGGGGAGAGATAGAATGGGGTAAACTATCTCATACAGAAGAGGCAAGGGAAAACTGTTACTATGGAGGAGAATAATAGGAAGGGAAAAGGGAATGGGTCAACCTTATTCTTACTGAATTTGGCTCGGGGAAGGAATGACATACACATTAAATAGGGTATCTCACCCTACAGGAGAGTATAGGGGAAGGAGATGTGAGGGGGGATGATGGAAGGGAGGGCAGGCTGAGGCAGGGAGGGAAGTTGGAAGCACCCACTTTTGAAAAGGGATGGGATCAAAGTAGAGAATAGAACAAGTGGGAGGTGGGATGGGATGGAGGAAAATATAGTCAGTCTTTCACAATATATCCACTATGGAAATGTTTTGCATAGCTACACATGTACAACCTATATTGAATTGCTTATCTTCCCAGTAAGGATGCGTGACGAGGGAGGTAGGGAAAGGATCTGGAATTTAAAGTTTTAAAATCAAAACTTTTAAAAAAGTTTTAAAATGTTTAAAACATACATTATTATCATTATTATTTTACATGTAACTGGGAAATAAGATACAGAGGCACTGGGGCATAGAGATTCACCATGCCCTACTGGAAAGTTGGAGGCGGTATGGGGGAAGCTATAGGAGAGAGCAGATTTGGGGAGATGGGGGAAGCTATAGGAGAGAGCAGATTTGGGGAGGGGATATTCAGTGGGATCGCTGTTTTGGGGTGGTGGGTAGAGGAAAATGGGGAGAAAATTTGTAACTCAAAATCTTGTGAAAATGAATGATGTAAACTAAAAAAATTAAAATTAGGGGTGGCTAGGTGGTACAGTGTATATGGCACTCGCCCTGGAGTCAGGAGGACCTGAGTTCAAATATGGCCTCAGACACTTAATCCATGTGACCTTGGGCTAGTCACTTAACCCCAATTGCCCTCCCTTCTCCCCTCCACAAAGCAAAAAACTTAAATTTAAAATAGCTCATTTTGCTGAAACCGGTCCTTCGCAACAAGAACCAACTATCTCTCCCATTCATACACACATAAAGTTTATTCTTAAAGACTAAACAAAACCACCTAATAGAATGAGTGGGACTTATGGTACTTTGTCACTTTTCAAGACATTGTTTTAATTTTCATAATTTGGTCCAACTTTAGGGCTAAATAAATGATCTTGGATAATCTCTTGTGTTCCAATTTCTCTCTTCGTTAAGTGGGAATGATAGTAATTTCCCTGGTACCCAATGCTGACCATATTTATAGGGTACTCCAAGGCTGTCTTTGATGTTTCTGTTGGGATTAGGCAGCACTACGCTGGTAAATATTTAACAAATGGCTCTCTGGGGAAAAAAATCACGTACAACAAACTTTTAAGTTTAATCTCCGTTATTTACATATTATCCATATTTTTTTTTAGTCTAGACAATCAACAAAACAATAAATCAAGCTCATATTTGCTGACTTCTGAAAGATAATAGCATCCACTGAAAATTTAATAAATGGCTCCCAAGAGTCATTTCAAACTAACAAACCCCGGGGACGAGGAATATCCCATAAGTGTCTAGGGGTATCATCATGGGGTCCAGGCAATATTTTAATTTTTAAAAATAAAGAAATACTTCAAGGGAAGAAAAAATCATTTCTGACATTGATTGACAGAGACACAACTGAGCACAAACTATTATTTATATATCATATATTTTATTATAATTATAATATAATAATAATAATATAAATTTATCATATTATTTATATATCAAAAAAATCGCAACATGGGCAGCAGCAAGAAGAGAGGTTGGGCCTCAGCAGCCTAAGCCTCCACACCCAATGTAGGTGCCACCCAGGGAGTAGCTGCTCATGGGGTGGCACTGCTCATGGGGCTCAGGGTGAAGCACACAAGAGCCATAGCCGAATGGCTAATGGCCTCGCTCACGTGGCCACCAAGACATCTTCCCAAAATCTAAGGCAGAAAGTCAGTCACTTTGTGTCATCTCACATGCATGAGCAGTAGTGAAACCCATCAAGGAACAAAAACCAGTGGAGAAATGGGCTTAGCCAAAGGGGCTCAGTAAGGAAGGCTGGAAGCTAGAGTGGACATAAACATTTCCAAGGAGGTGGGTCCAAAAGGAAACCAGCTCAGCATAGCACTCATAGAGCAAGCTGCTTTGGAGTTCTTGCTGCCCAGGAAAAAGAAGATACTAGAGCTCCCCTACAGAGTCTTAAGTCCTGAAAAAAGGATTCTAGCAAACCCTTTTTTCTTGTGCCTTTCGTGAGAGCTCCTCAAAATCCCATGTCAGTGAGAGTTGAATGAGCTTATTCAGCTTCATAAGACTGCAGCCTCATAATGAAGATCCTTAAAGATTTCAGAGCCTTCAGATGCCATCCACAGGGAGAGCAGAGCAACAGCTCCAGAGGAGAAAGGCAGTTTGCCGTAGAGAAAATGACAGGGAACTTTTATAATCCCCAAGAAAACTACTGAATTGATAGATGAAAGCATGAAACCTTGCAGGCACTATTCTTAGGAATTCCTTAGGACTTGTGCCTTTTATAGTTCTTTTGCAGTTTACCTTAAGTATAACTCTCTGCTGATCTTTGAGAGTTGATGCCCTTACACATTCATCTATAGTTAATACTTCTCTCTGGCCAGAGATATCACAATTCCTCTGGAAGAATTTCTAAGATCGTCCCCATTGTGTCACTCAGCCCAATATTCAAATTCAATCATCAATCCCTGATGCTCTAGTGTACCTTGCTGTGGACCAATGGGACCTCCGGATCTTCCAACCTTTGGAAATGTGCAAGGTCAGTTAACAGACCAGCCTAGTAGTGAAGGATTCCATGTTCAGACAGAATTGATTGGGAGCAGAGTAAAGATAATGGAGCTTCCCAAATGTTTCTCCTAACAACTTTAAAAAAGGGTGGGGTAAAACAATGTTCTAGCCCAAGGCAACTTAGAAGGTCAGTAGGAGAGGTCTGTCTCACTGGGATGAGAGTGGAGTATAGTCTAGCAGGTCAGCAGCAGGCCTTGGTGGTGGTGGTAGTGAGGACTGAATTGGCAGTGGCAGCTTCTAGGGCTCTTAGTCAAGAGGTGAGGAACCTGCAACCTTAAGGCCACATATGGCCCTCTAGGTCCTCAAGTTCAGCACTTTGATTGAATCCAAACTTCACAGAACAAATCCCCTTAATTTGTTCTGTAAACATGGACTCAGTCAAAAGGCCTTGAGGCTGCAGGTTCCCCACCCTGTCTTAGCCCATAGATGGCAAGGGAGTCAGACAACTGGTCAGAAGGAAATTTCAGGGGACACTTTGTTAGCACCGGGTGCAGGACTCTGTTGCATTGCCCACATATGCTTCTTGGTCATACTTCTAGTATGACAGAGTAGCACTGGCACACTGGAATGTATACCTACAGAAGAATAAAGACTGGTCAAAGTGCCAAGATGGAAAAGAGTACTTATGGTTGCTCACAGACCACAGCACTGGTCAGGAAAGTAGTTACCACACTTCTTTACAGATCGCACCACCTTGAAAGAAATGAAAAGTTATAGGCCCCCAGAACTAGCCTGAAAATAGCAACATGAAAAACCTGAAGCTTGGGACAGTGCCCTGTCTCCCCAGGAAGAAGAGCCCAACTTTAACAAAAAGCTAAAAGTAAAGAAATAGGCTGGAGGGGGCAGCTAGGAGTTGAAGTGAACAGAGCACCAACCCTGGAGTCAGAAGGACATGAGTTCAAACTTGGCCTCAGACACTTGATACTTAAATAGCTGTGTGACCTTGGGTAAGTCACTTAACCCCAATCGCCTTCCCCCTTCCCAAATAAACAAATAAATAAAGAGAAATAGCATTGAAAAATGAGCAAACAATTAAAAAAAAACATGACCATGGTAAGTTACCATGGTGAGAGGAAAGATCAAAACTTGAACTCAGAAGACAACAAAATCAAAATAACTACATGCAAAGACTCAAAGAAAAATGTGAATTGGTCTCAGACCTAAAAAAAAAAATCCTGAAAAAGCTCAAAAAAGGTTTTAAAAATCAGAGAGGCATAGGGGTGGCCAGGTAGCACAGTGAGTAAGAGCACCAGCTCCAGTGTTGAGAAGACCTGGAGATCGAATCCCGGGCTCAGACACTTAGCACCCACCCAGAAACACCTGGCTGTGTAACCTTGAGCAAGTTACTTAACCCCAATTACTTAGGGGCGGCCAGGTGGCTCAGCGAGTGAAAGCACCGGCTCCAGTGTCGGGATGACCTGGATCAAATCCGGCCTCAGATACTCAGCACCACACCCAGAAATAACTGGCCGTGTAACCTTGAGCAAGTTACTTAACCCCAATTGCTTTAAAATAAAAAAATAAAAAAAAATCAGAGAGGCAGAGGAAAAACTGGGGTAAAATGAAAAAGGCAAAAAAAAAAAAGGCAACAGCTTTGGTAAAGGAGTTACAGGGGAAATCGATTGTGAAGAGTTTGGAGGATAGGGGAGCATTTAAAGAAAACGGAGTTCCATGCCTAAAGGGCTATAAATAAGTGCATACTCTTTGACCCAGCAATACCACGTTTAGGGTTATATCCAAAGAGATCAAAGAAGTGGGAGGAGGATCCGTTTGTACAAAAATATTTATAGCGGCTCTTTTTGTGGGGGCAAAGAATTGGAAATCAAGGGGATGCCCATCAATTGGGGAATGGCTAAATAAGTTGTGATATATGAATGTAATGGAATACTACTGTGCTATAAGAAATGAGGAGCAGATGGACTTCGTAATAACCTGGAGAGACTTATATAAACTGATACAGAGCGAGAAGAGCAGAACCAAGAGAAACCTGTACACAATCACAGACACAATGAATGTGTGGTGACTAATTTCAATAGACTGGGCTCCTCTCAGTAATGTAAGGTTATAAGACAACTCCAAAAGACTCATGATCAAAAGAAATATCCACATCCAGAAAAGGGATGTGGAGTCTGAATGCAGATTGAAACAAACTACTTGCTGTGCTTTTTTTCTTGTTTTGTTTTGTTTCCCCTTTCCCACTGATCATTCCATCAGTTATAATCCTTCTTTACAACTTGATTAAAGATTAATGTGAAGATATTTGTAGATCCTATATTTGACTGCATGCTGCCATGATTGAGGCAGGGAAGGAAAGGGAGAGGGAGAAATTTTGAACCTCAAGGGACTGTGGAACTAAATGTTGTAAACTAAAAGTAAATAAACAAACCAATTAAGAAAGAGAGAAAAAAGGGAGTTCCCCCCTCCAAAAAAAAGAAAAGGTTGTCAAAAACAGAAGCTGAGAAGACACATCACAATTTTCAAAATTTCCATTTGAGAAAGCTGGCTCATTATAGCACTCTTGGTGAAGGTGTGAATTGGTACAAATATTCTGGAAATCAATTTGTAATTAGGTTATAAAAACCACTAAAATATTTATTCACCTCTGACCTGAGAGTCATATTGCTAAGCAGGTAATCCCAATAGAATGAGATACTCTATATGTAAATTCATTGCAGCACTTTTTGTGAATGGCAAATATTTGGAAAGAAAGTAGGTATCTTCATTTGTAGAATGACTATACCAAATTTAACCATCAAAGTAATATAATATTACTGTTCCATAAGAGACAGGAAAGATTAAGAATTCCAAGAAATATGGGAAAGAATATAAATTGATAAAAAAAAATCAAGTAAATAGAACCAGTAAAACAATATAAATTAGAAATACAACAATGTAAAAGGAAAGAACAATGACATGAAACTGAATACTGCATAATTTCAATTATTATTGAAGGAACTCAGGAAATATAAACATACTTCACCAAATTTTACCCCTAACTACAAGTATATTCTGGGAAACAATTTGGAATTACTCAAGAAGAGTTACCAAATTATTCCTATCCAATAACAGAGATTCATCACTGATTTTATACCCTAAGGGAATTACTGATTACAAGAAATATACAAAAATGTTGAGTGGAGAGTTCCAGGCATAAGGATCAGTCAGTAAAAATTCATTCAATCATGAGATCAAAGATTATGCTAGGAACTGCAAAGGGGGAGACCAGTGACACTAGATTGAACAGTAAGAGAAGGGAGAAGTAAGGCGTAAGAAAACTGGAAAAGCAAAATCTGACAGGTTATGAAGGGATTTAAGAAGGAGAAGATTTTAATGCAGATGGGTGGTCATATCACTTTACCCAGGGGATGTGGATCAAAAGACAGGAAAGATTCTTTAATAGACATGAGATGCAGTGATAAAGCAGACTGAGAACACCGGATTTAAAGTCAGAAGGACCCTACACTCCCTTGGTTTATTTTCTATTTATCCTATATATAACTTGGTTCTACATAGTTATTCCCACGTTGTCTCCCCTTTTAGACTGCAATCTTCTTGAGGGCAGGGACTCTTTTTAGCTTTCTTTGAATTCCTGTCCACCTCTCCCCAGCTCCCATCCACCTTCTACAGCTTAGCACTGTGCCTTATACTTAAGAGGTGCTTGATAAATATTTATCAACTCTCGCTCTGTGACTTTAAGAACCCTTTAAGTCACGTTAAACTGAACCTCAGTTTTTCCTTAGGTGGAAAGACTTGCATTACTTCTCTCAAAGGAACTGTGGCAATCAACCACTATTATCATTATCATTATTACTAAACCTCTATTAAAAATGCATCAAGGGGAAAGCCTGGCTACAAAATTTAAAGTAACTTTGGAAACACAGTATTGAGTTCATGATTTAGGTTGGTAACTACCAAGCCGTGCAACCTAAGGTGCTTCTTTTTATCTCTGGGAAGTTTTCGCAACTTTCAAAGTGAAGGTCTAGACCAGATTGTCTCTACCGCCATTCCCAAGACTGATTATCTCATATCGTCCTTGGTCGCTCCCCCTTCCCCCAATACAAGACGCTAGAAGTAGGAGCTCCTATAGGAAGGTTAACAAACTAAAATTACGGAATAAATCGCACCTCCAGGAGCCCCTGGAAACCAGCTGCCACCTGCTGCAGGCTTACAGGTCTGCGTAGCAGAAGGGATGGTAAAGGCTTCAAGGACAAGCTTAGCATCCAAACAACCTAAAGCCCTGAGCTGGGCAAAGGGTGATTCACTTCAGATGAAGGAACTGCTAGCTGGACGCCTGAGGGCAGGTCATCTCACCTTGCGAGAACCAGTCAGTCATGTAGTCCAGGATGTAAGTGGGGTCCAATATGTTCTTTATGTGGTTTCCGAAAAACTCCAGGTTTCTCTTCTCTTCTGCGCTCATGTTGCCGTCTCCTCTTTAGCACCCGAGGTGGCTCTACCGGCCAAGGGGGATCCCGACTCCAAGCGCCCACCACTCCCGGGGAGAGAGCAAAGCGTGAACCAGGGAGACCGCCCAGCTCTCAGACTCTCCTTTACGTGACAGCTGCGGGATGGCGAGGGATCCGGAAGGTCCAAGGGCCAGAACAGAGTGAGAGGGTGGTAAATCAGCTGATAGCAGTCTTGGCAGTGAGGCAAGTTCATCCGGGAAAGAGAAAATCGAAACTGCAACTAATCTTGAAGAAAAGAAACTTGGATGTGGCTGATTTCACAAGCACGGGGAGGCGGGGCGCGAGGAGGAACTTGGAAGGCATTTCGATCAGACAAGCTTTTATTCCGCACCCAATACAGTCTTCATAAGACAAAGACTGCCCACGGGTGACCTTGAACAAAGGGGCAGTTTAACGTCTTTAGCTTCTTCTGTAAAACTAGGGGCTTGGGGGCAGCCTGTTTAAGACTTAAAAAAAATCATCAGTGTACAGTACCTGGCAAGTAAGTAGCAAATAATAAATGTTAGTTGGTTGATTCATTAGATAATCTCTGAGGTCCCTACTTGCTCTAGATAAAGGATTCTTAACCTGGAGTCTTCGCACTCAGCTGGTTTTTTCCTTCATGTTTTTGTTACTGTATTTCAATATAATTTATTTCCTTTGTATCTTTTATATTCTATACATTTAAAGACGTTACTTTGAGAAGGGTTCATGAGACTGGTCCATGACACGCTAACTGTTAAAAGATCCTTTACATTCAGAGGAGGGTCACAGAAGCCTTCATGGAAGAGGACACACTTGAGCTGAGCCCAGAATACAAGCATTCTGAGAGATGGAGGGGAGATAAGAATATAGCTGTAAATGTTCTCATCTTTCCTTTCACCTCTGTTATTTCTCCCCTCCAACTTGCTTACAGGTTAGCCTTCCTGCCTCTCCAGATTCCTTTTTCTTGTTTCCTCCTTGAAGCACTTCTTCTGTTCTCTGGAAGAATACATGAATCTCCACAACCCCTAGAAAGTTGAGAGGTGTTCATAAGCTTCTTTCTGTAGACAAACTGATGCTACATCTTAGTTACATAGCTGTTTCTTGGCACTGGCAGAACCAACAGAGTACTTTCTCTAGAGGTCACTGTGGAATGCTCCCTATCCACCACACCTGTTAAGGATTTAGTTTCTCAGATTATTTTTTAAATTTTGTCAGCTATTGTGATAGCTTTTACTAGCAGTGAACAGCTTCCTCAAACTGTCTGTTCATGAACATTCACTGAACACTTTACAGCTCCTGAGAGAAGTTTAATTTATTAGAGAAAAAAAAACTTCCCAATTTGCTATGGATGATACTTAGCTGCAGATGATTGAAATGATCATTTCAATGATAGCACAAACTAGCACAAACTCACTGTTCATGACCTGAGTAAACTGTCCTGTCATCTTCCCCTTCTCAAACTCCCACTGAGAAATGGTATGCTTATGAATGAATACAAGGGCATTTATTAAGAACATATTGTCTCAAGTAGTATTCAAACACTGGGAATAAAAATAGAAAAACTAGACAGACCCGGCTCTTGAGGAGCTTACAATCTAATTGGTAGATATGACACAGAAAGGAAGGTTCAGCTGTAAGGCAGATGGCAATACCTAGGTATAGAGAACAGAATAACTGGACAAATGGTAAAGTCTAGTGGCACTTTTCCTGATCAGTTACGACAGTAGAGTCTGCTGGTCCATCTTATCAGAATTGTAGTTGGTGACTCCCAAATTGGTATAAGGGGTCATGTCAGCCCTGAAACCATAAGCTTAATTCATGACTATTAGGATTATGTTAGTGGATGGGTATACTCAAGGAGGAATCCTGACAGGGTGAGTTCCAAAGCTGTCATCTGCCCAGGTTCCTGAAGTAACTGCCCCGCTTGACCTTCTGGGCAAGTCAATTCAATTTAACAAGCACTAACACACCTACAATGTGCCAGGCACTGTAAAAAAAAAATGAAAAACAGTACCTGCCTTCAAGTTCACATTCTATTGGGTTAGGGGTGAAGGGGATAACATGTACACAGGGAAGAAAGTACCAAATATTTACAAAATTTTACTTATATACCAAGTGACAGGGGCTTATGGAAGAGCAGTAACAACCAAGAACATAAAAAAAAGCCTGTATAATAGAATTGGCACCTGACCAGAGAATGAAAGCAAGCTGGGGATTCCAAAAGTCAGAGAAAAGGAAAGACAACAGTCTAGGCATAGGGGACAGATTGTGCAAAGGCAAGAAGGCAGGAGATGGAATATTATATATAGTCAATAGAAATAGATGAGTTTCACTTTAGTTAAGACATAAGTATATTAAGGGTGGTAATATAAAATAAGTCTGGAAAGACAGATTGAAAATAAGTTGTGAAGGGCTTTGGCTTGAATTGCCAAAAAGAAGAAGCTATATTTTAACCCAGCAGTAGGGAGCTACTGAAGTAGAGGAGTTTGACATTGTAAGACATGTTCCTTAGGAATATCAGTTTGACAAGCTGTACGGAAAATGGTGAAGAGAAGCTGGAGACTGAGACCAAGTAGGAGAATAGACAATGACACACACAAGATGATAAGGGCCTGAACTTGGGTGGAGGCCATGTGAGGGGTCAGATATGAGACATTATGGAGGTAGAATCAGTAAGAATTGGCAACTGATTGGAGACAGTTCATGAGAGACAAGGAAGAGTTGAGGTGACTCCAAGGTTGTAAGTCTGGGTAAGGCCCATAACAGAAATTGAAAAATGTGTTTTGGAGTAAAAAGTTGTTTTCAACATGTTGAGAAATGCCTATGGATCATGTAAATGGAGAAGACCAGCAACGTCTGATGACTCTGAACTGGAGATGACAGATGAGGGCAGGAAAGAAAGAAAGAAAGGTATGGGGGCTCATCTGCATGGAGATAATTGAACCCACAGCATGAAATTTTGTGCTCTTCTGCTTCTAGAAGCAGACGCTCCCAAAGTGGGTAACACTGCCCCCATTGTAGCAGGGGGTACTGGAATAATCCAGGGGGGTGGTAGTAGCTTGAAGTATAATTGGGGGGCATTGAATAAAAACAAGGGAGCAGTGAATGCATAAGAGAAGAAGATGGTGGAGTAGAAACACAAACTTGGCATGGACTCTGGCTCCAAACAATTCCAATAGCTGTAAAAAAAAAATGACTCTAACCAAATTTTAAGGCTATGGAACCCACAAAGTGACAGAGAGAAACAAATCTCCCACTGAAGAGAGCCTGGCAGGCTGAAAGGAAGGGTCTATTGACACTAAGGTGTGCAGAGAGCTGAGCACAGCCCCTCAGGAGCCCTGGGGTTCTGGCCCCAGGGCAGCCCCTAGCAGCAGCTGCCTCAGCAGACTTCAGGAGAGTGAAGCACCAGCAGCTGTGGAGGCTTCCAGACAAGACAAAATAAAAGATCAGTGTGGATTGCTGTTGGAACAGGGGGGATGGAAGAGCATGGTCCAGCCCCTGCCCCCAGGCCAAGAAGTGGCAGAAGCACTGCAGTCGCTGCGGCATGGCCACCTCAAGAGCTCCGGGCCTGTAGATCATAGGGGAACCATGCGAGCATTCAGAGGGTAAGCACTCTTGCTTTAACCTGCTTGGATCTGGATTGAGGTCTTGGATGGTGGTCCTGGGGTGTGTGGCCACTGACTCAGAGCTTGTGGGGGCTGTAGAGATAGCACCCTCCTAATGCCTCCAGCAGCTGTGAAAACCCCAGCAATTTGGGACAAAGCTCTCTCCATTCTGGAAGCAGAGCTCTACTGGGGCAAAGAATTCATAAGTCAAGTAATTGGCTGGCAATATGAGCAAGCAGAGGAAGCACAGATGATAGAATCCTTTTTTGGGGGGACAAAAAGGATCAAGGTATGGAGCGGGAGGAAGACAGAGAAGTCAGAACTCCTGCATCAGAAGCTCCCAAGGAAAATGTAAACTGCTTATAGGCCATGGAAGAGCTCAAGAAGAATTTTGAAAATCAAGTAAGAGAAGTGGAGGAAAAATTGGGAAGAGAAATGAGAATAATGCAAGAAAATCATGAAAAGCGAATCAACAGCCTGCTAAAGGAGACTTAAAAATACACTGAAGAAAATAACACTTTAAAAAATAGACTAACTTAAATGTCAAAAGAGGGCCAAAAAGCCAATGAGGAGAAGAATGCCTTAAAAAGCTAAATTTGCCAGATGGAAAAGCAATGTCAAAAAGTCGCTGAAGAGAATAACTCCTTCAAAATTAGATTGGAGCAACTGGAAGTTAGTGACTTTGTGAGAAAACAAGATACTATAAAACAGATCCAAACAAATGAAAAAATAGAAGGCAATGTGAAATATCTCACTGGAAAAACTACTAACCTGGAAAACAGATCCAGGAGAGATAATTTAAAAATTATTGGACTACCTGAAAGCTTTGATCAAAAAAAAGAGCCTAGACACCATCTTTCAAGAAATTATGAAGGAAAATTGCCCTGATATCCTAGAATCAGAGGGCAAAATAGAAATAGAAAGAAGTCACTGATTGACTCTTGAAAAAGATCCCAAAAAAGAAAACTCCGAGGAATATTATAGCCAAATTCAAGAGTTTCCAGGTGTAATGTAATGCCAAAAGAAAGGCAACTTCCCAAGGTTCAGAATACCAGCATAGGTGCTCTCCATTTTATTCAGTAACAAACCCAGAACAGAGAAGATCAAAACATGACATCATTCAAAATACAGCATTTACTAAGTGTGATTAAATAATCTCCAAGTACTACCCCACCCCAGGACCTTCAATCATTCAATCAATTACAAAGTCCCTGTTCTAAATACTTCTCCACCCCTAGGCTATACCTTCATTTGGTCCACCACAAAACCCCTCTTCTCAAATGGAGATTAGTTTCCAAACATAGGTAAAGTACCTTCATTTGTCAATCACAGAGCACAATAAGGTCAAAAGTTCCCCACCCCTGGATCACAATTGAATCTACCCCAGAGTTACATCAAGTTTAAACACAGCACTTAATACCCAAATGGAGGTCTTCTCTTCATCTTGACAAGAGGCAAGTTCTCATCAATCTTAGTTCCTGGGGAGACAAGGCTTAGCAAGGCCATAAGATACATTGCCAATCCCTTCATGAATTTATCCTCTGTCTGTAGAACAGTCCTAGAACCCCTGAACACATTAGCAAAGCCCTCTCCCAGGATTTCTGTAAACATACAACAAGAAAATCCTTCTTCAGGGCTTCTGAACCAACAGAAAGGCTCCCAGACCCCTGCAACAACAGCACTGTCCTTCACCAGTGGACAGTATT
>NW_027185653.1:10296690-10364877 GCF_028583685.1 Petaurus breviceps papuanus
CCCTGCAACAACAGCACTGTCCTTCACCAGTGGACAGTATTCACTCTCTGTCTGCAGGACAGTCTCAGGGCTTCTTAGTGAACAGCCAGGTTCCAGGACTTCTTCAACAAAAGGACTGTCTTTCACCAGTGGACAAATCTGGCAAAAGAACATCAAAACAGACAGACAAAGTACCAGCAAAACAGCCATGTCTCCTCAGTCCTTGGCAGCTCAGGGGGCAGGTTTCAAAAGTCCAGGGCAATTCAAAGCAGCCACCAGCAATTCTCTTAGCCTCTCTCTCCACGAGGTGCTGCTTCCAAAAAAGATCTTCCGCCTCTCTCTTGTCTCTCCAAATCTACGTCACCAGCTCCTCCCAGTTCAGGACTTTCTTTTCACATCAAAAAGTCCATCCCACAGGTGGGATTAACAAGCTCTGGGTTTTAACACAATCAATTTGAAAACCAAGCCAATACAGGGGAATCTTTAATTGCCATTACTATCACACCAGGTCAAGGAGAAAATACGGCAAGCAGTCAGGAAGAAACAATTTGAGTACTGTGGAAACACAATCAGGATAACAGAAGACATAGTAGCTGCTAAATTAAGGGATCAAAGGGCTTGGAATATGATATTCCAGAGGACAAAGGAGCTAGGACTAAAACCAAGAATCACCTACCCAGCAAAACTGATTATAATGTTTCAGGGGAAAATATGGTCATTCAAGGAAAGAGAGGATTTTCAAGCATTCTTGATGAAAAGAAAAAAACAGAGCTAAACAGAATATCTGACTTTTAAATTATTTAAAACTATTTAAACTATTTAAATTCCTACATGGAAAGACAATAATTGTAACTCATAAGACTTTTCTCAGTATGAGGATAGTTGAAGGAGGATGTATATGTATATAAATATGTATGTGATTGTGGGCATGTGTATGTTCATAGAGGGCATAGGATGAATTGAATATGAAGGGATGATATCTAAAAATAAAATTAAGAGGTGAGAGGAATTTATTGGAAGGAGAAAGGAAGAGATAGATTAGGGTAAATTATCTTATATAAAAAAGGCAAGAGAAAACTGTTACAATGAAGAGCAGGAAGGTGAAAAGGAATGGGATAACCTTATTCTCATTGAATTTGGATTAAGGAGGGAATGACATACACACTTGATTGGGTATCTTACCCTACAGGAAAATAGGGGGGTAGGGATAAGAGGGGGGATGATAGAAGGGAGGGAAGACTGGAGGAGAAGGTATTTAGTGGCAAACATTTTTGAAAAGGTATAGGGTCAAAGGAGAAAACAGAATAAGTGGGGGGCTGGATAGGATGGAGGGAAATACAGTCTTTCACAATATAATTATGGAAATGATTTGGGTAACGCCACATGTGCAACCTATATTGAATTGCTTATAGATGAGCAGATGAGGAAGGAAAAAGGGGGAAAAAATGGAACTCAAAGTTTTAAAAATAAATGGAAAAAAAACTTTTAAAAACCAAAAAAAATTGTTTTTTACATGCAACTAGGAAATAAGATATACAGGCACTGGGGTATAGAAATCCATCTTGACCTACTAGAACGTTGGGGGGGGATATAAGAGAGAAGAGATTGGTGGAAGGGGTATTCAATAGGCTTGCTATTTTGGGGTGGGGTTTGGGGAAAGATGGGGGGAAAAACTGTAACTCAAAATCTTGTGGAAATGAATGTTGAAAACTAAAATTAAATACATTTTTTTTAAAAAAGAGAACATTTTGAAAAAACGTTCATACAAGTTTCATCTGTTGTATAACAGAGTTAAAATCATAGTGATTAGGGGTGGCCAGGTGATGCAGTGAGTAAAAGCATTGGGAGACCTGGGGTCAGTTACGGCCTCAAATACTCGGCACCCACACAAAAAATAACTGGCCATGTGTGATAGTAACGAAATATAAAGATTCCCCTGTATTGGCTTGGTTTTCAAATTGATTGTGTTAAAACTCAGAGCTTGTTAATCCCACCTGTGGGATGGACTTGTTGATGTGAAAAGAGAGTTCTGAACTGGGAGGAGTTGGTGACATAGATTTGGGGAGAGGCAGAAGAACTTTTTGGAAGCAGCACCCTCGTGGAGGCAGAGAGAAACTGAGAGGATTGCTGAGACAGTCTCAGGAGCTCTTAGCCAACAGCCAGGTTCCAGGACTTCTTCAACAGGACTGTCTTTCACCAGTGGACAAATCTGGCAAAACAACATCAAAACAGACAGACAAAGTACCAGCAAAACAGCCACGTCTCCTCAGTCCTTGGCAGCTCTGGGGGCAGGTCTCAAAAGTCCAGGGCGATTCAAAGTGGCCCTCAGCAGGAGGAATTCCCTCAGGGGAATCTTTATATTCCATTACTATCACACCATGTAACTTTGAGCAAGTTACTTAACTCTGATTGCTTTAAAAATAAAATAAAATCATAGAAATTGCATTATTTTCCAAATAAACACACAAACTGCAAGTTAAAACCCATCAGTGGTCAAGTCTGCCAACAGGTCTTAACAAACAAGTGTTGGCAAGTGAGCATGTTGCACATTGTTGGGAAGTCTAGCATGCAGTGAAGGAATAAGTTGGTGTGATGATTTGTTTACAATAGATACTATACAGTTACCTAAAGCAATATTGTATCATCAGAATTTCAATGCAGGAAAAACCCCACAAATTTAAAATAAATCAGTAAATTTAAGATGCATTCTTTTTTAAAATATTTTTAATGACACAAATTAAAAAAAAAAAAACAACAAAAAAGTAACTACTAAAGGATTAAAGTTTTCCAAGGGGCACTGAATAAATTTATTTTTGAAAAGTGGGTGGTAGGCCAAATGAGTTTGGGAGCCTCTGCCAGAGACAGCTAGGTAGTACAGCAAATAGCCTGGAGTCATTAAGACCCAAGTTCAAATTCAGTTTCAGACATTTGTTAGTTATGTGACCAGGGCAAAACATTTAACTTCCTTGGTTTCATCTGTAAAGTGGAGATAGCATCACCTACTTCACAGGACTGTTATGAGCATCAAATGAGATATTTGTAGAGTGCTTAGCACATTCTTTGGTACAAAGGTGTTATGTAAGTGCTTTTTCCCCCTTTCTTCTCAAGCTAGCCAGTTCTTGTGATTACAAGGTATGTGAAAAAGGATACTGCCCTAAAGATAACTAGAGCATTGTTTAGCCTTAAACCAAATAAGAAGACCTTGTTTTTGCCCAAAGTTCTCTTCTCGCTACTTCCTCAAGCTTGAGAATATTTTAAACCAATCTTTACCATCTTAAACCTGACTCACCTTCATGAACCTTCACCAGAGGGAATAGGGATTGGATAGCAGAACATAAAAGTTCAACCAATTTTTGTGGCAGTGTAATTTATACAAGGGAGTTTTTTTAAAGTTCTCATTTATATAGTATTTTATGGGCTGCCATTTTTTTTTCTCTACAAGTTTGAGGCATAGTACAAAAGTTATTCCACTGGGGGTAGGGGTAAGGAGAGGGCCGAGGTAATTTGATAAGTGACACTGGACTGATTCAAATTGAATTCCACTTCCTCACCTCTGTAGCCCAAGGAGGTCCACAGGTCCACTTTCTGGACCTTAATGGAGCTGGACCTTCCAGCTTTTTTGTTTCTATACTTGAGTGATTAAGATGCCAGTCAAAAGCCTGAGCCATTCAAATCTCAAGGATAGTTTCAATAATTTATTTGGGGGGGGCGGCAATTAGGATTAAATGACTTTCCCAGGATCATACAGTTGGTAGGTGCCTGAGGTTGCATTTGAACTCAGGTTCTCTTCACTTCAGTGCTCTTTCCACATGCCACCTAGCTGACCTTCTAACTTTTTTAAAAAATTAAATTATTTATTTTTAGTTTTCAACACTTCCTTCCATAAGTTTTAAATATTCTCTCCCTCCCTCACACAATACAGCTTGCAATGTGATGTGGACTCTACACATAAATTCCTATCAAATATATTTTCATATTAGTCATGTGTAGTGCCAATGCAATATTTACACTGCCCACAATCACGATAAAGACCTTGACTATAAATATCACATGACGTTCGGTCACAAAATATACCAGATTCTCCAGATAGAGGACAGAACTGAAGCATTTCAGACACCAGAAAACCAAATCCCAAAACCAGTAAGCCAATTCCATCATAGTTCCAAAGATATTCCCAGAAGCCATAATAACACTGAGAGCCACAGCATCCTTCAGCCTTTCCACAAACCAATACAAGATCAATATCTACTCACAAGCCTATCTGACTCCTTGCCTGAGCATCCTCTCTCCCCCACCATCTTGCTAACTCTGACTACCAGCTTCCTGTGGGCTCTGCTTCCCTTCAATAAACTCCTCCCACAACAGGCTCCATGTGGCTATATTTTGCCTATTAGGGAATAGAGTTTATCTTCACAGCAGGGAAGCTTCCTGTGGGCTCTGCTGAACCCTTCAGCAAATTCCCTCTATCACAGGCTCCATATAATTACATTCAGCCTATTAGGGGGCAGAGTTTACTTTCAAAGCAGGAGAGGTCTTCAAACTCCTCCCTAGGTCTATTAAGGGGCAGGGAAGATCTTCAAATTCCCATTCTCATTACATTTGGCACCAAGATCTTTCATGTCCCTTACATAGCAAAAGTATGTTAACAATAAATAAGAGTTTAGGGATAACTGGTGGGAAAACTGTTGTCAACAGAAATTTGCAACAAAATAAAAAGGATAATAGAAAACCTTTGCACATAAAACAATAGCTTACAGTGGGGGCTTGGGTACAAGCATCCCATCCTTTCCCCCTTGAATGAATGGGGCTCAGAATCTTGGGGTGAGGGGCAAAGGTCTCTTCTGTAAAACTACTTCAAGCTGAAATTCAACATAGAGTTGTCCCTGTCCAAAGAAGTCCCATTCCAGAGGTCAGTTCTTTAGCTATCATCCTGAGCTTGTACAACACCAGGTCCAGAAGGTCCCATTCGATAGGTCAGTTATTTAGCTGGCATCTGGAGCTCAGTCAATGCTAGGTCCAGAGGAGACAAATCATAGTCATGGACAGGGGGTGACATCCAGCTTAAGTGATCAGTCATCTGCAAGTGGGGGGTACCAATCTGGCAGAAAACAAATCTTGCAAACAAGTTTAACAGACAAAATGTCAAAAAGAAACAAATACAGGGTCAACCGTGTCTCTGGAGTCCATGAACTCACTATCACAACCTCATTCACAGTAGAATACATGAGTTAAGGGTACCATTTGACAATCATCTTCTCCTGAACAAACAAGAGCTGCAGTATTGTCTTTCCAATGTGCTATAATTTCTGCAGCCTTTGGAACATCATCTGGTTTCCTCTTTACTCATACTTTAGCTCCCAATTTTATTCTACTAGTAGAACCAAATTCTTCAGTTCCACTGATAGTTATTTCAGAAGGAGGGGCAGTCTTCACAAATGGTATTATTTCACAAGGAATAATAATCACTTGAACTATTCTGTCATTTTTACCAGCATGCTTGTTTCTTCTCTTCTTCAGTTACTTCATCATATCCATCATTCCATCTTACCAAGGACTGTATCAACTGTTGCCTTGGTTCAGGGCGTGTATCATGTCCCTCAGTATCAAAGTTAGTTATAGATTCATGTAGGGCAGAAACTCCACTTTTGCCAGTTTTAGCTCTATTTTGAATATACCATTTCCATTTAATTATGTTGGCCTCCTGGACATGTCAAATTCTGTGAGAAGCTGGGGTACTCATTACCCAGGCCATAATCAGGATTCCAGACCTTAACACCACTTCATGGCCCAGAGTCAGTTGTTCAGTCTCTATGAAAGCCCAATATGCAGCTAACAACTGCTTTTTTTTTTTTAAAGTAATCAGGGTTAAGTAACTTGCTCAAGGTTACACGGCCAGGTGTTTCTGGGTGGGTGCTAAGTGTCTGAGCCTGGGATTCGATCTCCAGGTCTTCTCAACACTGGAGCCGGTGCTAACAACTGCTTTTCAAAAGGTGTATATTGCACTCCAGATGAAGAAAGTTTCCTGGACTAAAATCCAAAAGGTACATTTCAGCTTTGTTGTTTCTTCCATAAACTTCAGTTTGCATAATCATCCTTGTACATCCACAGGACCATTCTGCATAGGTCATACATAAATCTAGAGTCAACTGTATATTAGCTTTGCTTTACTCTGAACAAGTCCCCAATCAAATTTATATTTCTTCCTGGTACCTTTACATAAAGGTTTCAAAATCTGTCCCAGGTGTGGAATGTGATGTCACCAATATCCAAATAATCCTATAAACTTTTGGGCTTCTTTCTTATTGGTAGGGATAGCAAAATCCTGAATCTTTTGTCGGACTAGCAGCAGAATCTCTTGCAAGCCCTTATTCCATTGTATTCCCCAAAATTTTACAATTTGAGCTGGTCCTTGAATCTTTGCAGGGTTAATATCCCCACCCTTTGCTTTTCATAAGTTCAATCAAAAGTTCGGGGGGAAGAGTCAAGGTGGCAGAGTAGAAGCAAGACCTCCAAGCGGCTCCGGCTTCGAACTTCCCCAATCAATGTAAAAAGGGGACTCTGAACAAACTTTGGAGCTGCAGAACACACAAAATGACACAGAGAAGCTAACCTCCTGCTGAGGACAGCCCAGCAGGCCAGGAGCAAGCAGCCAGCTCAGCGCTCTGGGAGACAAGCCCAGCCCCATGCGGACGCTTTAGCCCCAGGGCGGGGCTGACCAGCCACTGGCCAGAGGGACTCCAGATAAGCAGAAGCCATGGCCATTTCCAGAATTATCAAAACATAGATGCCACAGACAAAGTGAGAGGTCAGTGCAATCTGGACTTAGGGACCCAATACATGGGAGTGCGTCAGATTTTGCCCCCAGCATGAGAAGGCACTGAGACCCCTGCACATCCAGTCAGTGCCACGTGGCAGCTTCAGCTTCTAGCCTGCAGAGTGTAGGGGGACCAAGTGACCAGTCTAAGAAGTAATCAAACTTGCTTTAACGTGCTTGGATCTGGATTGCAGTCTAGGGTGGAGGGCCTGGAGCATGTGTTCAGCTAGCCAGAGTGTGTGGAGGCCTCAGAGAGGGCACCCATCTAATACCTCTGGCAACTGAGAAAAACCCAGCATTTGGGACAAAAGCTTCCCTGTCTGGTGGCAGAGTCCTACTGTGGCAAAAAGCCCAGGGGTCAAGTGACTGAAGGGAGACATGACCAGAGAAAGGAAACAAAGCAGACAGAAGATTAGATTTAATCATAAACTCCTATTTTAGGCCATTAGACTCCTATTTTGGGGAGAAAAAGGAGAAGAAAAGCATGGAACAAGAGGAAGACAGTGAAGTCAGAACTCCTACACCAAAAGCTTCAAAGGAAAATACAAGCTGGTTACAGGCCATAAAGGACCTTATGAAGCAGATAAGAGAAGTGGAGGAAAAATTGGGAAGAGAAATGAGAACGATGCAAGAAAATCATGAAATGAGAGTCAACAGCCTGACTGAGGAAAATACCAACTTAAAAAATAGACTAACTCAAATGGCAAAAGAGGCTAAAAAATTCAATGTGAAGAATGCCTTAAAAAAACAAATTTGCCCAGATGGAAAAAGAATCTCAAAGGCTCAATGACGAGAATCATTGCTTCAGAATTGGACTGGAGCAAATGGAAGCTAATGACTTTATTACAAATCAAGATGCTGTTAAACAGATCCAAACAAATGAAAGAATAGAAGGCAATGTGAAACATCTCATGGGAAAAACTACTGACCTGGAAAATAGATCCAGGAGAGATAATTTAAAAATTATTGGACTACCTGAAAGCCATGATCAAAGTAAGAACCTAGAAATCATCCTCCAGGAAGTTCTCAAAGAAAACTGCCCTGATGTTTTAGAACCAGAGGGCAAAACAGAAGTTGAAAGAATCCATCGATCACCTCCTGAAAAAGGTCCGCAAAAGAAAACTATTAAGAATATTATAGCCAGGTTCCAGAATTCCCAGAATAAGGAGAGAATATTACAAGCAGCCAGGAAGAAACGATTTGAATATTGTGGAAACACAATTAGGATAACCCAGGATCTGGCAGCTTCTACACTGAGGGATCAAAGGGCTTGAAATATGATATGCCGGAGGTTAAAGGAGATGGGATTAAATCCAAGAATCACCTACCCAGCAAAAGTGAGCATCATGTTTCTGGAGAAAATATGGTCATTCAGTGGAATAGAGGATTTTCAAGCATTCTTGATGAAAAAACCAGAGTTGAATAGAAAATCTTGCATTCAGATACAAGAAGCATGAGGAGGTAAACAGGCAAAAGAAACCATAAGGAACTTATCAAAGTTGAACTACTTACCTTCCTACATGGATAATTGTAACTTATGAAACTTTTTTTCAGTGTGAAAATAGTTGAAGGGAATAGAAATATATATATGTATGTGTATATGTATGTGTATGTATGTATATATATATGTTTACATATGGGCATATGAATACATATGTAAATATGTGTATATATGTTTACAGATATACATAGATAGAGGGCACAAGACCACTTTAACAGGATGGGATGATACTTAAAAGGTGAAATTAAGAGGTGAGAGAGGAATATCATGAGAGGAGATCGGGAGAGACAGAATGGGGTAAACTATCTCATACAGAAGAGGCAAGGGAAAATGGTTACAATGGAGGGGAAGAATAGGAAGGCAAAAGGGAATGGGTCAACCTTATTCTCATTGAATTTGCCTTGGAGAGGGAATGAAATACACACTAAATAGGGTATCTCACCCTAGAGGAGAGTAGGGGGGAAGAGGATGAGAGGGGGAATGATGGAAGGGAGGGGAGGCTGGGGGGGAGGAAAGTTGGAAGCATCCACTTTTGAAAAGAGAAGGGATCAAAGTACAGAGTAGAACAAGTGGGAGGTGGGATAGGAGGGAGGGAAATATAGTCAGTTGTTTACAATATATCTACTATGTTATTGTTTTGCATTAGCTACACATATACAACCTAAAGTGAACTGCTTATCTTCCCAGTAAGGGTGGGTGATAAGGGAGGAAGGGAATGAATCTTTAATTCAAAGTTTTAAAATCAAATTTTAAATATATATACACTATTATTAATACTATTTTACATGTAATTGGGAAATAAGATATACAAGCACTGGGGCATAGAGATCCACAATGCCCTACAGGAAAAGTTGAAATGGGTACAGCAGAAAATATGGGAGAGAGCATATTGGAGGAGGGGATATCCTGTGGAACTGCTATTTTGGGGCAGTGGGTAGGGGAAAAACGGGGAGAAAATTTGTAACAATATCTGGCAGAAATGAATGATGTAAATCAGAAGTTAATAAAGCATTTGCAAAATGGGAAAAAAAGTGTCAAACTCTTCTCTAATTCTTTTATATTTTTTCCCTGTATCATAATATCATCAATGTAGTGGGTAAGCTGTATACCAGGTAGCTTTAATTCATCCAAATGTTCAGCCACAATCCTACGACAAATAGTGGGACTATGCAGATATCCTTGTGGCAAGTGGGTAAAAGTATATTGTCTGCACTGCCAACTGAAAACAAACTGGTCCCACTGTTTAGAGTCTATTGGGATGATGAAGAAGGAATTGGGCAAATCAGTCACTGCATACCAAGTCCCATCATACTTCTGAATCTTTTCCATTAAGGTAACAGTATCTGGAAAAGCAGCATACCATGGAGGAATCACCTTACTCAATTGTCTATAAGCCACTGTCATTCTGGACATCCCATCTGATTTTTAAAAAAAATTTTTAGTTTACATCTTTCATTTCCACAATATTTTGAGTTACAAATTTTCTCTTCATTTTCCCCTACCCACCACCCCAAAACAGCGATCCCACTGAATATCCCCTCCCCAATCCTGTTCTCTCCCATATCTTCCCCCATCCTCCCTCTGACTTTTCAGTAGGGCATGGTGGCTATCTATGCCCCAGTTTCTGTATATCTTATTTCCTGGTTACATGTAAAATAATAATAATTATATATACATATATGTATATTTAATATTTGATTTTAATACTTTAAATTCCAGATTCTTTCCCTTCCTCCCGCGTCACCCACCCTCACTGGGAAGATAAGCAATTAAATATAGGTTGTACATGTGTAGCTATGCAAAACATTTCCATGGTGGATATATTGTGAGACTGACTATATTTCCCTCCATCCTATCCCATCTTCCACTTGTTCTGTTCTCTACTTTGATCCTATCCCTATTCAAAAGTGGGTGCTACCAACTTCCTCCCCACAGCCTGCCCTTCCTTCCATCATCGCCCCTCTCATCCCCTTCTTCCCTACTCACCTGTAGGATGAGATACCCTATTTAGTGTGTATATCATTCCCTCCCTAAGCCAATTTCAATGAGAATAAGGTTGACTCATTCCCTTTTGCCTTCCTGTTCTTCCTCTACATTGTAACAGTTTTTCCTTGCTTCTTCTATATAATTTACCCCAATCTGTCTCTCCCGATCTCCTCTCATTATATTCCTCTCTTAACTTCACTTTTTAAGTATAATCCCTTCTTATTCAATTGGTCCTGTGCCCTCTATGTATACCTGTATACATATATACACACACTCACATATATATTAATATGCCCATATACCCTCTTATATACATATATATATGTATGTATGTGTATACACACACATTTCTATTCCCTTCAAATATTCTCATACTAAGAAAAGTTTCATAAGTTACAATTATTGTTTTTCTATGTAGGAGTATAAGTAGTTCAACTTCGATAAGTTCCTTATATTTCTTTTCCGTTTACCTTCTCATGCTTCTCTTGCTTCTTGTATCTGAATGTCAAATTTTCTATTCAACTCTGGTTTTTCCATGAAGAATGCTTGAAAGTCCTCTATTCCACTGAATGTCCATATTTTCCCCAGAAACATGATACTCATTTTTGCTGCGTAGGTGATTCTTGGTTATAATCCCAGCTCCTTTGACCTCTGGAATATCATATACCATGCCCTTTGATCCCTCAGTGTAGAAGCTGCCAGGTCCTTTGTTATCTTGATTGTGTTTCCACAATATTCAAATTGCTCCTTACTGGCTGCTTATAATATTTTCTCCTTGATCTGGGAGTTTCAGAAACTGGCTATAATATTCCTAGGTATTTTCTTTTTGGGATCTTTTTCAGGATATGATCTGTGGTTCTCTCAACCTCTATTTTGCCCTCTGGTTCTACAACATCAGGGCAATTTTCCTTGAGAAGTTCTTAAAGGATGATTTCTAGGTCCTTCGTTTGATCATGACTTTCAGGTAGTCCAATAATTTTTAAATTATCTGTCCTGGATCTATTTTCTAGGTCAGTGGTTTTTCCAACGAGATAGATATTTCACACTGCCTTCTATTTTTTCATTTGTTTGGATCTGTTTAATAGTATCTTGATTTCTCATAAAGTCACTAGCTTCCATTTGCTCCACTCTAATTCTGAAGGAATGATTCTCTTCAGTGAGCTTTTGAGATTCTTTTCCCATCTAGGAAATTCGGCTTTTTAAGGCATTCTCCTTATTCCCTTTTTGAGCCTCTTTTGCCATCTGAGGTTTTTTTTTTTTTTTTTTTTTTTTGCCATTCAATTTAAAAAGCACCTATTTTTATAGGTGTTATTTTCTTTAGTCAGGTTGTTGACTCATAATTTTCTTTCATCATTCTCATTTCTCTTCCCAATTTTTCCTCCACTTGTCTTATTTGGTTTTCAAAATCCTTTTTAAGTTCCTCTATGGCCTGTAATCAGCTCATATTTTTCTTGGAAGCTTTTGGTGCAGGAGTTCTGACTTTGCTGTCTTCCTGTTACATGCTTTGATCCTTTTTGTCCCCAAAATAGGAGTCTAATGTCAAATTGCTCTGTTTGCTTCCTTTGCTTGCTCATATTGCCACTCAATCACTTGGCTTTTGAGTCTTTTGCCACAGCAGAACTCTGCTACCAGAAAGGGGAGCTTTATCCTAATTGCTGGGCTTTCCTCAGCTGCTGAAGTTTGAGTGCCCTCTCTGAAGCCTCAACATGCTTTGGCAAACTGGTCGAATATACCTGGACCTCCACCTTAGACAGTGGTCCAGATCCAAGCAGGATAAAGCAAGAGTGATCACCCTTCACACTGCTTGGTCCCGCTACAATCTGCAGGCCAGGAGCTCTGAAGAAGCAGCACCACAGAGCCTCAGCTGCTTCTCTCCCTGGGGGCAAAGGCCAGATCCCATTCTCAAACTCCCTGTTCCTGCAAAGTCTACACTGACTTCTCACTTTGTCTTTAGCATCTGTGGGTTGATAATTCTGGAAACACCACAGCTGCTGGTGATCTGAAGTCCCTGCAGCCGGTGGTTGGTCAGGCCACCCTGAGGCTAAAACCTCGGGCTCACATGGGTCTGGGCTTGGCTCCCAGACCACTGCGCTGGCCCCTTCCTGCCGGCCTGCTGGGCTGTCTTCAGCAGGTTAGCTTCTCTGTGTCATTTTGTGGGTCCTATAGCTCCAAAGTTTGTCTAGAGTCATTTTTTACCTGAATTGGAGGAGGGGGAAGCCCGAGCCACGTGGAAGTTCTGTTTCTACTCCGCCATCTAGTATGTTCTTTCTTGGGTAATTGACCAGTCTTCTTCAATAGTTTGAATTGTCTGGCAGGTGTTTCAGCCCCTCCTAATCCTGTGATTGTAATAGGATCCCCATGATTGAACTTATCAGGTTTCCCATAAATGAGGGAGGCCTCCACCCCAGTATCTAACAAGGCCCTGGTTACAGTATTTGATCCATTTTTCCACTATATAATCAGATTAATGTGGGGTCTGCAATCTTGTGTGTATTTCTTTAATCTGAGTTGGGCCTTGGCCAGTTTCCTATTCTCTCTGAAAGCGTGATGAACTTGGATACAATGGTTCAGGAACATCTGTAGGGGAAGCCCATCCTTCTCTACTCCATATGACATTAAGCCTCTTACCACAGTATGTTTTATATAGTTCATTAGTTGGAATCCCATTAATTTATCCAAAATCAAGCTCTGGTCTCAATAGAGCAGTAAACAATTCTTTTCTTGGCAATCTATTCTGACTTTGAATCCTCAGGCCAATTACTTTTCTCTCATGAGGAGATTTATCATTTTCCCATTCTCCTAAGTTAGCTGTGAAATATTATCCAGCACGCACCTCTGACAGAGGGTGTCCTATTTCACCAATTAATAGTGTCAGAAGCAGGTGCTTAAAAGCAGGTGGACTATGATATTTCTATGAGGAACTGCTAAAGGGATTTCATGATACATATCTGCATCTCCAGCCATGATAGCAGTTTTCATTACTTCTTCTTTCAACTTTCTCATAGTCTCTAAGTGAATACCAGGGTGTCTCCACTAGGCCATATAGAATCAGCGGGATACATTCTATTGCATCGAGCAGCAGCTAAAGCTAACAGACTGGTCGTATTGTTACCTCCTGCCAAAGCAAAGTCTCTAAAAGCTTGCGGGACAAAAGGATTCTGGCAAATACTTATAAATTTGAAGCACTCTATCACTACTCCAGCAGCTCCTTCATTTCTGCTTCTTACCATCCAAGACACTAAGCATTCTCCCACCCTTTGGGTGAATCTGCTCAAAATATCAGTAATCTCCTGCTGAGTAAAATCCTCAAGTATCTCCTTGAATACTGTTTGCCCTCCCTGACTCTCCTTCTTCTCAGTGTGGGGCCAACTTCTGCCCTTGTGAAAGCTTCATCATGAAACAATTGCTTAACATGTCTAACCCATGGACTTTCTTGGGAGTCGTCATAGCAACTAGGTTCAGACTGTACCAAAGTTTTATGAATTTTCCTCCTGTTACTTTTTTTTTCTTCTTTTTCTGAGCCAAATTTACAACAACCCTCTCTGCTTCCAACTGAGACTCCCCAGTTGTCTCTTCTACCACCTGAGACTCAGCTTACTTTTCTAAAGGAGGGTTTGAATTCTGGCACTTAGCCAACTCTTGTAACAGCTTGTCTCTACTTTTACACACAATTCGGTAGCCTGTTAGTAAAATCCAGCCTTTTCTACTCACTGCCTCCAGCTCACTCCCAGGTTTTATTGGTATTCTTTGCAAACATGTTTCTAAATCTCTAGTTTCTCCCAGCTGCAAGCTCTGTTTGCAGTTTTCACATAGTCCTGTACTTTTAGACCACTCCCTTGCTCGGGAGGCATAAGGCAAATCCTCCCATCCTGGCATAGCCTTTACTTCTAATCCCTTCTGCCTCCAACTAGAGGTCTGATATTTCACAGTTCCATCCTCGTCACCAAATGTAGCACCTAAGCAATATTTACAGCGCCCACAATCAGGATACAGACCGTGCCTAAATATCACATGACATTTGGTCGCAAAATATATCATATTCTCCAGGTAGGGGACAGAACTGAAGCATTTTAGACACCAGAAAACCAAATCCCCAAAACCAGTAAGCCAATTCCATCATAGTACCAGATATTCCCAGAAGCCATAGTAACACTGAGAGCCACAGCATCCTTCAACCTTCCCACAAACCAATACAAGATGAATATCTACTCACAAGCCTATCTGACTCCTTGCCTGAGCATCTTCTCTCCCCCACCATCTTGCTAGCTCTGACTACTAGCTTCCTGTGGGCTCTGCTTCCCTTCAACAAACTCCTCTCACCACAGGCTCCATGTGACTATATTTGGCCTATTAGGGGGCAGAGTTTACTTTCAAAGCAGGGGAGGCCTTCAAACTCCCCCCTAGGTCTATTAAGTGGCAGGGAAGATCTTCAAATTCCCATTCTCATTACATCATGTTGCATAGAACAATGATAACAAATTATAACCATGAGAAAAAAAAAAAGTCTGCTTTGTTCTACATTCTGACTCCATAGTTCTCTTTCTGGATGTTGCTGGCAAGTTCCATCATCTGTCCTTTGGAACTGTTTTAGGTTCTTGAACATTGTCTCAATAACTGCTAAAGTTGAGTAGCCCATATAGTGGGAGATGCTGATGGAAATGTTAATTTCTATAATTCTAGCCAATAATCAATGTACAAATTCAAATGACTTCAGATCAAAAGCAGTACTGGTTTCATTATGAGACAATGAAAGTCAATGAGTGTCAAGGAAAACCTTTGCCAGTTAAAATCAATTTGTTCATGAGACTTTCTGAGGGATAATGGCATTGAAGAGGGATTAAACTTGTTGGCCAATTTAAGGTCAACATAACTAACATTAGATCTAAAGTGGAACTCAGAAGATAGCAAAGTTCATCACTACAGATTTTTAAGATGAGGTTACAAGACCACTACTCAGGGATATCATAAAGGGAATTCTTGTTTCAGCTACAAATGGGACTAGAGGGCCCCCTTCCTACTCTGAGATTCTATGATTCAGCAAATGAAGACAGTAATTGGCAGTCTAATATTATATGAATAGAAAGGGAAGTACATTGGATAATGATAACTAAAGCATCTGATGGAAAATATGGATTGGCAAAAAAATAGAAAATGAAAGTGGTCTTTAAATAAAAGGGCTAGGTATAGAAACTATCCTAAGGTAGTGGAACAGGAAGGAGCTTTAGCATTTCTCTAGATCAGTTGTTCTCAGTGTGGTCTAGACCACTGAAAGTCCCTGGCAAGGCAGTCCCCAAAGTCAAAACTAGTTTCATTATACTAAGACATCATTTGCTTATTAAAATACTCCTCCCTTTCCCAACTAGCATAACTGCATGAGGCTGGATTTCTTCATATACTTTGATCAAAACAGCCTATCTCAACAGATCAATGCAGAAGCAGATAAAAATACCACTCTTCTCATTAAATTTTATTTTTGAAAAGTTTTCATTAAAAAATTACTTATGTCAACATGTAAATTTTAAAGTGATCTGCTAACTCAACACCATAAAAATCAAGATACAAACCACGTAAAATAAAGTTTTTTGGAATCCTCAATAATTTTTAAATTTAATCATTTTTAAAGGAGTCTTTAGACCAAAAAAGTTTTAAGAATGGCTAATGAGCTGTGGCTAGGTGGAGCAGTGAACAGAGCACTGGCCCTGGAGTCAGGAGGACCCAAGTTCAAATCCAGCCTCAGACACTTAACACTTACTAGCCATGTGACCTTGGGCAAGTCACTTAACCCCAACTGCCCTGCCTTACCCCCTCCAAAAAGCAAAACACAAAAACAAACAAAAAAGAAAAGGCTAATGCTAATGTACTTCAATGTTCTCAATGAACAGATAAGGAAAATGAGGTTTAGAGAAGGTAAATACTTTGCTTAAAATCACACAACTAAGTGGTAAAGCTACAGTTAAAAAAAACTGCCTCAACTTCTTGCATTCAAATATTTATTAAACACTTAGTTCAGTTTTCAAAGTGTTATATCCTTCTGATACATGGAGTCAAATTTTCCTTTAGTATTCTAAAGAAATCACAGAACAAAATTCAGAAAAGCAAGAATTGGACAGGAAAAAATAGCTAAGAAATTGGAAGACAACTTTAACCAACAAATCTTAATTTTAACAAATGTTACTATAATATGAATAGTAGAAAACATAAGCCCATTAAAAAAAATAGTGAATAGAAAATCTTTTAAATCCTGAAGCACAGGTATTCTTCTAGAAAGGTTTTTGTCATAGGCTTGATTTTTTAAAAATTCTACTCTCCTTATATTCACCTCTTATGCTCTTCTAATCTCCATACCGTTATTGAACACTGTTCTCTATACCTGGACTGTCTATCATCTCTGAAACTTGACAAAATCCAACCCATCCCTCACGATAGCTCAAATGCCTCCTTTTTTATGGATTGCAAATGAATGTTATATAATCCTACATATTTAGGCAGTCACATTCCACTCAATAACATATCAAAATGTTTTGTATGTCCTTTCTTATATATCCCCTTTTCCTTAGTTGTGTAAGCCTCCAGATCCTACAACATTAAGATCTATGTATATTACATATTCTTCTTCTAGTCCTAAAGGACAAATCTTCCTATGTACAAGGTACTTAATGTCTGTTGATCTGTATAGTCTATAGTAGGGGTGGGGAACCTGCGAGCTCTATGCCACTCTGGGTCCTCAAATGAGGCCCTTGGACTGAACTCAAATTTCACAGAAAAAATCCCCTTAATAAAAGGATTTGTTTTGTAAAACTTGGACTTGGTCAAAAAGCCATACCCGAGGACCTAGGACACATGTGGCCTCAAGGCCACAGGTTCGCCACCCCTGGTCTATAGAATACTGCTAAAACTTCGAAAAAATAGTGACTTCTACAGAAACCCAATTTTGTTAGCAAGGGGCAGAAAAATGAGACAGAAACCCTCAGATTTACATATACATAATAATTTAAAAGACAAGTATCCTTAAAAACTAAAGGGTATGCAAAGATAGTGATTTGATATGTCCAAGAAAAGAGAAAAAGGTATTGAAGAAATTTTTCTACAGGTAATTTTAGGTATTTTACAGGTCATTTAGTGAAATATATTCAAATTAAAGTTAAGACTCTCATTAAATCACAAATTTAAAATAAAATCACTGAATCCCAATTACCAAAAAAAATGAAGTTTGGAAAATTATATGGAACAAATAAATACCACAGATAAAGGAAATTGTCTTCTAGATCATACTCTTATTTTTTTTTCAAAATGCCATATACTTTAAAAAAAATGTGTTTCTCTCAACATTTCCTATAATGTTCCTTCTACCCTTCTTTATGAACTCACTATTCAACCCTTATTTCTCATTACCAACTCTAATTTCCCATTTGCACATTATTTTTAACTCTAAAATGAAGGAAATATTAATATTCAAAAGTCAAATTCATAATAAATCTAACGTCTGCTGCTCAACCTCTAAACCTGTGTTTAATCTGAATGGATATTTTGTCAACTATACAAATAAGGTTGAGACATAGATGAAATAAATATTTCCTACTGAGGATATGTTATAGTCAAATTAGGCAAAATGTGTTGCAAAATAAATGCTAAACTCTTTACATAGGAGACAAATATTATATTTATAATGTTGAATAAAATATGTACTAGTTACTAGTGTATTAACTTTTAAAGACCATTTGAAATAAAGTGGGAACAAGGACAGCTTTCTCATCAGGTATTTTCTAGGACTGAGTTTCAATGCAAGTACGTCACACTACACTAAAAAAATTATCATGGGAAATTTGTGGATTTTCTTGGTTAAAATATTGCTTTATTGAGCTTTTTTTGCAAATTCATATTTCATTAGCAGTCAAGTTAGACATGTATACAAAAAACATGAAAACATTTCTTGGCGGAGGTCAAAGTAATTCATGCAGATAAAAATAGTCTGAATTAACCTTTAAAGATTGTTTCAAATAATACAAATTTTCTAAAAAAACAAAACAAAAACAAAAAAAAACCCAACTTTACCAATCATAAAGTTTTATAAGCAAATTTCCATAATAATTCTTTCTTAAAAATCATAATTTTAAAATATCCATTGAATATTTTATAGAATGAAAATTCAGTATGGCTTTATGAATTACAACTTCTAAAATTTACATTTTTATTTAGAAAAAAGAATACAAGTTTTAAATAAACTGTTAGCAATGTTTTATTTTTACTCAAAAGTGCTTATCTTTGAGTTTTGTTCACTTTCTGAATAAAATGCTCTTACAAAACCTTAACTTGAAAATCACTTTAAGAGTTTAAAGGCAAGAAAAAAAAATATCTTTGCCAGAAAGTTTCATCTTTATACATCTTAATTAAATGTAAAACTTGTTATGTCTTTTCTTCAGGACCAATACAAGATTTCTCTATGAGATGTTTTGGCAGTCTTAGCATTAATGATGGTCGTTCTGGAGAAGGCTCTATTACTGATGTCTTTGGAGATGGTAAATGTACAGATGGTTCAGTCTGTATAGATTTAATGTCACTGTGCAGGTTGCCCATACCAGAAACAAAGGTGTCCTCTCTCACAGCAGAAGTCTGTTCAGTTGAGTTTTCCTGAAGTGGAAGATTATCTACAGTCTTGGTGACATTATCCAAACCACCATTACATGGGATGATTTCACATTCCTTGTCCAGGACAGTAATTCCATCACTTAGGGCAAATCTATCTTTCCTTTTAGTTGACCCCAAGACAAGAGAGGAAGATTCTCTTTTACCATGCTGAGTTGCCAAGGTGGCACAACTGTCAGACTCAATATTTTCTTTCACTTCTGGTTCCTTGTCACTATCAGTCTCAATTGTAATCACAATTGGAGAAGCCTGTGAAGAATTACTTGTATGATGTCGCTTATGTCTCCTCCTATGTTTTTTCTTTTTCTTTTTATGATGTCTACTTGTGTCAGTAGTCTTGCCTTCATAAACTATCTCTACGCTTAAACTTCGGGCCCTCTTTTTCCTCCTCTTGTGTCTATCCCTGCTGGACCTATCTGAAAAGCTGTCACTCTCATTTTTGTAGGTCTCAACAAACTTGGAAGATTTCTCAAAACATTCTCCCTTTCCCTTGGAAGAATCTTCATAACATTGTTCAGTCTCTTTATGGGTACCCTCTAAGTGTCGAGTTTTGTACTTTCGTTTCCCCCCAGGCTTTTCACACCTCACACGGTCAGATCCTACAGAAACATCTCTTGATTTATTACTGGACTGACTCCTTGACCTATACCTTTCATTGTAGTAATGCCTCCTCTCATTGTGACAACTTTCCTTTCTAGCATTTGTCCTTTCAGAAAAGGTCTGAATTCTAAATTCAGGACTAGAAGATTGTCGAGGATAATGAGCTAGAGTTCTCTTCCTATATGATGACTCATAGCCATCCCTGTTTCTACTATAGTAAGTATATTCCCATTGATATCGTCTTGTATAATTATTCCTTAAATAGTATCGTTCCCTGCTTCTTGATCTTCTTTTACCACGATCGCTGCTCCGAGACCTTGATCTGCTTCTCTCTCTGGAAACAGTGCTTTCACTGCTTAAGGATACTGTCTGACTTTTTCTTGACCAACTGTTCTCTCTAGTTCTTGATGCTTTCTTGTCTTTTCTATCTTTAAGTTGACTACTATCTCTGCTTCGTGATCGTCTGCTTTTTGTCCGTCTCTTTCCATGATGTTTCCTACAGCTCTTTTGGTCACGCCCATCTCTGCTTTGAGCATATGAATCTGAACTTCTTGATCTTCCCCGCTTTTTGGACAGTCTGTGGCTACATGGAGAACATACTCTTTCTACTGTCACTGAGGAGCTCAAGTTCTTGGGAGATGAGGAAACTGATCGCTTCTCCTTTTTTGATCTAAGTATCCTAGCAGAAGGTGACATATCAGAATTACAGTGACTTTTATTTATTTGCCCATCTTTTGAAACAAATGAACGTGGAGATGAACATCTACTAAAATCACTGTCACTGGAGGTGGGATCTGGCTTCTTCACAGATTCATTTTTCTGAGACTCTGATTCTTCAGAGTCAGAGGACAATTCAACAAGTTCTGGGGTTCTCTCAGCTAATGGTTTAACATATCCAACAATGACACAATTGTCGGATGAAGAATCAGCATCATCGTTTAGGTCCTGATTGGTGTCTATACCCATTGGAGTCTGGGGTCTACTTCTTACAAGTTCTTCATCTGAACTGTCAGAAGTATTTAAAGGGGAAGACACAGTTGTATAAACCTGCTCTGAGCTTGAATATGATGGCCCTGGAGTTTCATCATCCCACGGAGCCTGACTAGCAGTCAATGTATTAGTATCTAGTTCCTGATTATCTGCCTCATCAGGAGATATGGTAATAACTGAAGAATCTGACTGGCTACCTTCCTCGTATGAAGGAGCAGGGCAGTCATAATTAGCGTGTTGATCAAAAGCCTCCATGTTAAAAGGAGAGCGAGCAAAACTGATAAATTCATGTAAAAAATGGTCAGTCCGATTAAGTAAAAAAGGTTTTAAGTCATCCACAAAAGCTTGGCTCTCTAAGTCATAGCGAGTAACGTTACTCATGATGATGTGCTGAACAATATTGACTAAAGATCCATGAGTTCCAAAGAGAACTGTAAGTTCACGCTTTAACCATGGAACTAATCTGTGAAGGCAAGCAGGATTTCTACGGAAAAATTCAGCTGAAATATCTCTATAGCGGCCACCATCTTGAATATGTCTAACACGAATACCAGAACGATAAAGTGTTCTTCTGAAATTAATCATATCTGACTCTTGAATTTTCCGCAAGGATCTTCCTTCCTGTCTCAATATATGAGGAATTCCACTGTCTCTCTGTCGTATTGGTGGAGCAGATAACCCTTCAAATAATACCCCATTGTCAGGTGGTGTTTCAGTCCTCCGAAGAGAAGCATTCCTTTGGGAGTAAACAGAAGCACTTCTTTCCCTTCTCCAGCTAGTCGTTCGGTAGCGAAATCTTCGCCCATCAGGACTAGCAAAAGATCCTTGAACATATTCCTTGGTCATGTTCCTATATGAGGGTCTTAAGACATATTCCTCAAAGTCATTTTCTGCCCTCACCGAATGGAAGATAGACTGAAATGGTTGTTTGCAGAGTGGACATTCAGCTTTGTTTTTTGACCATTCCTGTACACAGCGGAAACAGAACTTATGTAAGCAGTGACCGAGATATGCCACATTGTCAAATTTGTCCAAACATATAGGACACTTAGAATCAGGAGAAGCATCGCCAGGTACTGTCCACTGTAACTTGCTGGTACCAGCTTTAGGTGAAAAACTGTCCACTGTATATTCTTCAGCTGCCGATGCCATTACCTGCAAAGAAAAAGAAACATCAGTACATTAGGATGTTAACCTTATTAAGAATGAAGTTATAGTAACAAAAGTAAATGAAACATAGAACCTTGTAACATAACAACAGTAAAAGTACTCAAGAGTGGTTAAATTCTTCAACTAACTAATTAAGAGCTCTTTAATTTAGGGCCTGAAAGGAAGGCTATTATTGAATTTTATTTGTCTATTTTTTTGATTTCTGAAAAACAACTGCAAGAGGTATTCAAAGAATGGACATGCAGGATTACTTTATATTAATTGCTAGTACCCACAAGATTTTTTTGTTCCCAAAAAGAGCTTATCTCCTCCATAGTTTACCTACCTGATACTGCAAGAGGACTTTCTACCAGATATCATAAAAAGATTTTGTTTGCCCTGCTTATCATTTTCTTTATCCATCTGGACACTTGGTTGATAAGATTTATTAAAAATGAAATAACAACTAGGACACTGGATGTGGAGTCAGAAGACAGGTATTCGAATCCCAGTTCTGCTACTTGGCATTTATGGGACAAAAGGAAAATCATCTTCCCTCCAAGCCTCAGTTTCCAATTTCATTGGATGATGGGCTTGAACTATATGATCATGAAGACTCATTCCTTCCAGTTTTGTGTCACAAATATTCTTTCCCGCCCCAACCTTATTTTATTTACTTTTATCTCATGCCTCAGTTTCATTTGTTATCTCTCTCCCACAGTACAGTCAGTAACCAGATTCCCTCTATGCTCATTACGTACATGGTATAAAAATTATGGACATAAAAAGCTTTCTACATTTTTTATTGAGGCTACCAGCTTAACCAAGTAATACTATTTCCTTTTACCTGAAAGTAAAATATTTAAATTAAAAAACAAAAAGACAAAAAAATTCAGTCCTTTCATTTTATTCATAATAGGATCATAGGTTTAAAGCTGGAAGGGACATTAGAGGTTTACTAGCCTTACCCATTCTTTTTACAGATAAGAAAAAAAAAAAGAATTACCTCTCACTCACACATACACATACAATATACATACACACAGCTAGTAGTAAGCAGTGGAGACATTTGAACCCAGGTTTTCTGACTCCAAATACTGCTCATCACCATACCACACTGCCATCAAAAGGTATTCAAAGAATTATAGTAAAAGACTATGTGTGTGTGTGTGTATAAGTTTTTATTGGATTACAAATTGATCAAAAAGAAATCAAATCTGTTATTGTAAGGATGATACGTAGAGTTTTTTAATTGTCTAAGCTCTATATCATGCTGTTCATTCCTAAAATACTTAAAAAAACATTTTCATAGCTCATCAATCTTACTATTTGTTATCTGCTTACAGAAAATGTTTGATAGTATATCTGAAGTGACTACTTAAAATAACATTGGATTAGTCATGAATTCATTTATTCACTATCCACAAATACTAGCCCTCTTTCCTTCATCTTCAATTAAGTATTCCAAATTCACTAAGCCTAAATTAAATTCAGCAAGCTGTTCTAACAAGGTAATCTTAGAACAAAACTGCTTCAACTTTGAGATTATTTCAATGGCTATGACCATTTGTGGACACTCCCTTTACTAATGTAGTGTCTTCTTATCCTGTTCAATTTTCACCCACTATTTTTCACAATTCCTCCCACTGAGGATGACCAAATGTATTAGAGGCCTTCTTCTTGGTCTCTTAATATTTTGGGAATACCAATGCAGAATTTGGGATGTTCATCTTTTACTGCTCTCTCTCGCACTACCTGTTTTTTTTCCCCAATGTTCTACTGGTATGTCCTTGATGACATATTAGCATCACTTCTCATACGAATATGAAAGTTAGCATTGAAAACAGGACATAACCCATGTACAATCAATCGCTCCACTTTTCCATTTCACACACTGGTCATCTGAAACTTTGATTCTTGGAGTTTATACTAATCTATGATTCACATTATAAAAGAAAACTTCATTTTAGTCAAAATCTGTCAGAGACGATTTTTTAAAGACAGTCAGTTCTGCTAGGTAAGGTTCAAATGCACAGAATTCCACCAGTTAATCAGAATGTCCTCTTAACTAAAACAACAACAAAATTATGTTATTAAGTTGTTTATCATAAGTAAAACCACTACTGATCTAGTAGGAAAATTAAGATCAGTCATCAAATTATCTTCTGCTCAAGAGCAAATAAGACAACGGACTTTATAATACCAGGATGCTGTCATATGCAGAGGGCCTTAATATACTTAGCTATGTAGCATGGCTGCTGGATTAGTTTGGGGGTGGGTGGAACTTTAGTGGCAAGGAAAAACTTGGAATCGTTTAAGGTAAGTGTTCTTTAAAAAGTGAAGCATTTAAAGTAGGGGTTTCTTTTCAATGTAATGGTAGTCTGACGAATCCTATGGACCACTTCTCAAAATATTATTATTAAAGGCCTAAATATAGGAGATTACAAAGGAAATTATGTGTATATGCACACACACAGACAGAGACACACATGCACACACAATTTCATGGACCACAGGTTAAGAATGCCTGACTTTTAGCACTGAAAATTTGAACTAAAAGAACTGAATGGGAAGCACACAAACTGATGGAGGAAAGCAAAGAGGAGGTTCAAAGGGCCCAGTTATAAAAATGACCTCTTCCTGCAGAAGTTTACCACCCTTCACATCAGGGGCTATATATTTTAACTACGAAATCAAGTCTCCACAACACCCTGCTTAGAGTAAATGTTAATGACCTGACATGAAAAGGACTTCAAAATACATGAGACAAATTTTAAAACAGTAACTTTTGTACTTAGGGGAAAAAACTGCCCTATATCTCCAATGTGGGGATGTAATTAACATAAAAACAGCCTAGGATGATTCTATAAATTTTTCTGTAGGAAAAAGTCCTGAAGCTGGAAAAATTTAAATAAAATAAAATTTTGTAATAGTGTGATTAGTGACAGAAATACCATATAGTCCTCCCCATACTAAGCTACTGTAAAGTGCTAAGTCAAGAACTCAGATTTCTCTGATACCAAGAATCTAGTACTTTCTGAGCAGAAGAGTGGAACAATACACACTTGAATTTAGAAGGGAAAACAACATAGAAAGACGAGCCTGGAGATGGAAGAGAAGGCAAAAAAGAACATCATAATTCTTTTGTCTGAGACAGAATGACCTGTGTTTGCAATACTGTTACCAATTAGGGAATTCTGCATAATTTATAAATACAGCCTATTTAAGGGGGATTACACGAGAAAACACTGAATCAACAACTTTATGGAATGATTTCAATGACCATGTTATAAAAGTGTTAGATTTTCAGAAGTATTCTTTTAACACTTCCTACATTTCAAATCCTATGAAGTTCAGTCAATATTTTAAAGAAGTTTTGTTGATGACTTTTGTTTTGTAACCTCAGTCATTCCAGATACATATTCCCTTTTCCCAACCAACAGAAACTTTTTTCCTAAGAAAAAATTAGGCAAAATTGATAGTCCCACTATTTTTCATACTGACACTTCTAACTAGGAATATGATCTTTTTCAAGATCATAAGCTGCATGTTAAACATGACACAATATTATGTTAAACATGACAGAACCTATTCATGAATTTCCTAAAAGTTAAGCTAGCCAATTTAAAACTTGTAATCACTGATGCAAATAGTTCTAACAGGTAGTCTTTGGGAACAGATATGACCAATTTCTCCAAACTCAGACAGCCTTCATCAGTGGGCAACAGAAATATATTGTCCATCACTGGGTTCATACTCAAAGCTTTTCCAGCTTCAGAGGACCTGTCACAAGTTTGTGATTCACAGACATAACCATTGAGAACCCAGGGTAACCTCCACTATACATAGGGCATAAAAAGAATTTTAGTGGAGGTCTGAAGTTCCTAGACACTTTTAAATGTTTTTCATACTCTTCTATTTAACAAAAGGCATACCATTTCCTTATACTGTTAACTTAATGAAAAGGCTAAATGGAATAATTCAAATCTTGAAAAGGATCCAAAGTTCTCTGTCACTAACTGGACAGGATTATATTTAAACTGTACCAAAAACATAAGTGTCTACCCTTTTGTAAGAAGACCATAAGAAGACTCTAATAACCTCACTATAAAATCATAGGTTAAGAAGACAGGTATTATATTATACTATAATTTCTTCTTGAAGACTTCAAATTTCTATGAAGATTATAATAGCCTAAAGAGTACTCAAAGAGTAGGGGAGAAGGGGATGAGAGGAGGGATGATGGGGGGGGAGGGAAGTTGGAAGCACCCACTTTTGAAAAGCGACAGGATAAGGTGGGATAAGAGGGAGGGAAATATAGCCAGTCTTTTACAATACATCCACTATGGAAATCTTTTGCATACCTACACATGTACAACCTATACTGAATTGCTTATCTTCCCAGTAAGGGTGGGTGACAAGGGAGGAAGGGAATGAATCTGAAATTCAAAGATCCCCTGTGCCCTACTGGAAAGTCGGAGGAGGGTTGGGGGAAGATATGGGAGAGAGCAGATTTTGGAGGGGGGGATATCCAGTGGGATCGCTATTTAGGGTGGTGGGTAGGGGAAAAACAGGGAGAAAATCTGTAACTCAAAATCTTGCAGAAATGAATGATGTAAACTAGAAGTTAATAAAGCATTTGATAAAGTAAAATATTACAAGCATTGAAACTTTACATTTTGTATGTCCTTTATGATTTGATTTTGTTACATATACAAGAATAATATAGCTTATAAAATTCGTAATTTGAAAGCTTAGACTAGGACAGCAATTTTTCTGTATATATTTCAGCATAATAAAAAAATTCAAAACCAAAAAAAAGTACTCAGAGAATGAGAAAAAAATGAAAATTAGGAAGAAGCACAAATAAAATACTGCATATTGATATGGCAATAAATCTTATACTCAAAAATCTGATAAACTGATGAAGGGCTAAGCCATAAGACATCAGTTATATGTATATCCATAAAATCAATTAATTCACTTTCCTATACATAGGAGGCACTGTGGATTAGTGGATAAGAGACTGGTTTAATGGCAAGCAAAGAAGTACTAGGCACCTTGTTTCAGCTACTCAAGCATTTGACACCTTGTTGGAGCCCCTTGTGATCTGAAGGTGGGAGAAACTTGCTGACACAACAGGAAGGAGAAGAACCATGTATATGGTGGAGCACAAACTGGGACTGAGCAGAACCAAGAAAGGAACACTTGCGGTGGTCAGTCGGCACTCTGTTCTGTCTGTGTTCATTTTTGTTTGTGGCACTCTGCACAGAAGCCCCGAGACCTTACTGGAAGCCCTGCCGTCTGTTTACAGAAGTCCTGGAGGAGGGTTTCAGAGGTCTTGGGACTATGCTGATGATTTGTGTTGACTTCTCAGACCTTGTTTGTGGGTCTGTTTACAGGCAGAAAGTGGACCGATAAGGGGGCCAGCAATGTGTGTGAATGTTGTTTTGGTTCTGTTAAGCTTTGTCTTCCCAGAAACTGAAACTTGGAAGGACTTGAGGTGGACTGGGCACTGTGAGCTTCAATATATGGAAGGGGAGCTGAGAGCTGCCTACCTGTGAATCAGGTGACGGTTGGGTAGATTCGGGCAAGAGCTGGACCCATATTAGAGGAACCATGGGTAGAAACAGGACTTCCCCGTAGCTCCAGCTTCCACCTCCTCCAATATATGTAAAAAATGACTCTAAACAAATTTTAGGGCTACAGAACCCACAAAATGACAGAGAGAAACAACTTTCCCACTGAAGGCAAGCTGGCAGGCCGGCAGGAAGGGGCTATCTCACCTGGATGGGAGCTGCCCCGCCTGAGCCATGTGGCTTTGGCCCCAGGTCAGCTCCTGAGCAACCTTCAGGAGAGTGAGCTGTGGTGGTTTCCAGACAAGACAAAGTAAAAGATCAGTGTGGAACTCTGCTGGATCAGGGGTAGATGGAGGGGCACCATCTGGCCCCTACCCTGGGGCAAGAACTGGTGCAGGCACGGTGGCTGTGCCTCAGCATGGCTGCCTAAGGAGCTCCTGGCCTGCAGACTGCAGGGGAACCAAGCGACCATTCAGAGGGGAATCACTCTTGCTTTAACCTGCTTGGATCTGGATCGTGGTCCTGGGTAGAGGGCCTGGGGTGTGTGGCCTATGGGGGCTGCAGAGAGGGTGCCCTCCTAATAGCTCCAGCAGCTACAAAAACCCCAGCAATTTGGGACACAGCTTTCCCCATTGTGAAAGCAGAGTTCTACCCTGGCAAAGAGCTCAAAAGTCAAGTAATTGACTGTCAACATGAGCAAGCAGAGGAAACTCAATCAGACCCTAGAGTCCTTTTTCAGGGACAAAAAGGATCAAAGCCTGGAATGGGAGGAAGACAACAAAGTCAGAGCTCCTGAAGTAAAAGCTTCCAAGAAAAATATGCACTGGTCACAGGCCATGGAGGAGCTCAAGAAGGATTCTGAAAACCAAGTAAGAGAAGTAGAGGAAAAATTGGGAAGGGAAATGAGAATGATGCAAGAAAATCAAGAAAAGCGAGTCGACAGCCTGATGGAAGAAAATAACACCTTAAAAAACAGACTGACTCAAATGGCAAAAGAGGCCCAAGAAGCCAACAAGGAGAAGACTGCCTTAAAAAGCTGAATGTGCCGGATGGAAAAGAAACTTGAAAAACTCATTGAAGAGAATAATTCCTTCAAAATTAGACTGGGGCAAATGAAAGCTAGTGACTTTATGAGAAATCAAAAACCATTTCCCAACAAACGAAAAAAATAGAAGGCTACGTAAACCATATCACTGGAAAAACCACTGACCTGGAAAATAGACCCAGAAGAGAAAATTTAAAAATTACTGGACTGCCTGAAAGCCATGATAAAAAAAATGGGTCTAGACACCATTTTTCAAGAAATTATCAAGCAAAATTTCCCTGATATTCTAGAACCAGAGTGCAAAACAGAAATTGAGAGAATTCACCAATTGCCTCTAGAAAAAGATCCCCAAAATAAAACTCCTAGGAATATTATAGCCAAATTCCAGAGTTTCCACAGTCAAGGAGAAAATACTGCAAGCAGTCAGGAAGAAACAATTTGAGTATTATGGAAACAATCAGGATAACACAAGACCTAGCAGCTTCTACACTGAGGGATCAAAGGGCTTAGAATATGATATTTGGGAGGTCAAAGGAAGGAGCTAGGATTAAAACCAAGAATCACCTACCTAGCAAAACTAAGTATAATGCTTCAGGGGAAAATATGGTCATTCAATGAAATAGAGGATTTTCGAGCATTCTTGAAGAAAAAACTACAGCTGAACAGAAAATCTGACTTCTAAATACAAGATGCAAGAGAAGCATGAGAATGTAAACAGGGAAAAGAAATCATAAGGAATTTATTAAAGTTGAACTATTTACATGGAAAAACAATAATCATAACTCATAAGACTTCTCAGTGTGAGGACAGTTGAAGAAATATACATGTATATGTATGCATATATATTTGTATAAATATATGTGAGACTGTGCATATATATATATATATATATATACATGTATACACAGAGGGCACAGGATGAGTTGAATATGACGGGATGATATCTATAAAATAAAATTAAGAGGTGAGAGAGGAATTTACTGGGAGAAGAAGAGAGAGATAGATTAGGGTAAATTATCTCACATAAAAGAGGCAAGAGATAACTGTTATAATGGAGGGGAAGAGCAGGAAGGTAAAAGGGAATGGGACTACCTTACTCTCATTGAATTAGGCTGAAGGAGGGAATTCTCAATTGGGTATCTTACCCTACAGGAAAATAGGGGGAAAGGGGATAAGAGGGGGGAATGACAGAAGGGAGGGCAGACTGGGGGAGAGGATAGTTAGAAGCAAACACTTTTGAAAAGGTACAGGGTCAAAGGAGAAAACAGAAAGAGTGAAGGGCAGGATAGGATGGAGGGAAATATAGTTAATCTTTCACAATATACCTACTATGGAAATGTTTTGCATAACTACACATGTACAACCTGTATTGAATTGCTTATCTTCCCAGTGGGGGTGGGTGAGGAGGGAAGAGAGGAAAAAAATCTGGAACTCAAAGTTTTAAAAACAAATGTGTATTAAAAAAAAAAAAAGAGAGAGAGAATGATAAGACACCTGGGTACTATGCCATATAAGAACTGAATGTTTGGTGAAACACTGGATATTCAACCTGGAAAAGATTGATTAATGTCTAAATTCATTTAACAACTTATTAAAATATTAATAAGGGCTTGCTATGTGCAGAGTATTGTACTAGGAACTGAGATAGGAGTTAAATGGCGTGGGACCTGCCTCCATAGAGCTTACAATAGATCACTCTATCAATAAATATTTATTAAGCACCTGCTATGTTCCAAGCACTATGCTAAATGCTGGGAATACAAAAAGAGGCAAAAGTCCCTTCCCTCAAGGAGCTTAATAATAAGACATTTTCAACTATCTGAAGAGCTATAATGTGGAAGAAGGATTGGCCTTAAACTGCATAGTACAAAAAGGCAGGGTCAATGACTAGAATTTACATTTTCACTTAGCATAGGAAAGGATGTCCTGACAAACTGGTCCAAAGGTAGAATGGACTTCCTTGAGATGTAGTGAATACCCTAACATTGGGTACATTCAGGCTGAGAGACTGGATAACTACTTCAAATAGAACCTATAAAACAGTTTCTAGTACCAGGTTTAAGATTGCACCAGATGTTCTCTGGAGCCACAAGTGAGCATGCACAGTGGTCATACACTGACAAAACCATCTTGGCAGATGGCCTAAACTAGGCTGAAGGTAACTGATAGTCCTCAAACCCATCAGTGAGTTATTGGGGTATCTACCTCAAGCATGTTAAGACTTTCCCTGGTGGAATGAATGGATGAGAACAATTTGTTCCCAGGTCCATGAAAGCTGCTAAAGTAGGTATTACAGAGTATTTAGAGCTTAGTCAGACATTGAAGATGCCAGAGTCATTCACTACATCCTGAGACATCACTAGTCATCCTGACTTTTGTCTGGTCACTGGACATTGATGATTCTGGAAGAGAGTGTGTGGCTGAGGATTTTGGTCAACTCTGCCTCACTTAAATCCAATGCATATCCAAGTCAAGACATTACCCCATGATGTCATTAGTACTCTTCAAACATGAAAGATGAACAACAGAAGTCCTCTGAACCTCAATTTCATTGTTAAGATTCTATCATCTTCTTAGATGTGACAGACTGACACAAACCAGAGGTCAAAGACCTGGAGGCAATCTATAGTAAATTCTCCAGCCTCGCTGCTTCTTATTTGAATTTACTCAGCTGTATAGGTGCTGTTTTCTCCAGTATACTGAAAGTGACGGTGGGCACTATCTTTTCTATTTTTTTTTTTTTACTCTTAGTGAAAATCATTGTGCCTGGTTCCAGGGACTTAGAAAAAACATGTCCATTTTTTTCACTGGTTGAAGCATCAGAGAAGGCCACTGATGAGAGACTTTGTACATATAGTAAAGACTAAAATTAATATCCCAGAATTTTTCAAGTTAGAAAGGACCTTTGCTACCAACAAATCCAAATGTCTCATTTCAAATACAAGTAAACAGGTCCAAAAAAGTCTAAGTAATTTGCCCAGGGCTTAGTAACAGAGCAAGTACTAGAGCCCAGGTCTCCTGACACCTCGTCTTCAGGGTTTTTTCCACTGTATCTCTTTTATTGAATGACTCATGGGTTGTAGCTTTGATCAATGTTGTTGGTGAATATGAGAATTACAGACACTGATAAATGCTTTAAAATAATTGTGAAATCCAATTTCAAGCAATGGGGAAGTATACTCTTTGACAAAAAGTAAATTAGAAAAAATTCTTACATCCATTTTATCTAGGATGCTATTTCCTGGACTCCACTTAAAAGATGATTATATTTCCAAGGCTATTTCTTTGAATCAGGCTTTTAAAAACATATAGCATACTTATCTTTCTTTCAATAACATCATGTGGCATACGCTATGCTCTGATTTACTGAAAATGAATATCTATCGGTCATTTTTTTCCCACCAGTGAATAAAAGGAAACATTAGCATTGAGATAATAGACATCTTGTTTTATTTTTCTTGGGATTTGGTCATATCTGATGACCAAAATGAGGACACTACTCATATTTATTGCCTTAATTAATATGATCCTATGTGCAAAATAAAAGTGTGGAGAAAAAATCTTTGGAAAGATAGTTGAGATTTCATTTACTTGGAGGTGAAGAGTCAGCTCAAACCATCTCACAAGAGCTGATTTTAAAATTTTCAGTATGCAAACACTACAAATCAGGGTGTGATTTATTATTTTATTGATTGTCTAGATGTAAGAATGGGGAAAGTATTAATAAATAGCTTAAACTAAAAAAAAAAAAAAAAGGAACCATGGAATCTGGGAGTCAATCCTTGAGCCAAGATGAAAAAAACCTCTCCTTGGGTACTTAATGCTCACTGAGAAGATCATGATTTGCTGTGGCCTAGGGGTGGGAGAACTTTGTACTTTGTACCTTGTACCCCTTAAGGATGACTGAGTTAGGGGGGTGGAGTCAAGATAGTGGAGTAGAAACACAACCTCCAAGCGGCTCTGGCCTCAACCTTCCCCAGTCAATGTAAAAAGGGGACTCTGAACAAACTTTGGAGCTGCAGAACCCACAAAATGACACAGAGAAGCTAACCTCCTGCTGAGGACAGCCCAGCAGAAATCAGCCAGGACAGCACTCTGGGAGCCCAGCCCAGGCCCACGTGACCTGGAGGTTTTAGCCCCAGGGCAGGTCTGACCAGCAGCCAGCTGCAGGGACTCCAGATCAGCAGAAGCGGTGGCCATTTCCAGAATTATCAACACATAGATACTAAGGACAAAGTGAGAGGTCAGAGCAGTCTGGACTTTGGGACCCAGTAAGTGGGAGTGCGTCAGCTTCAGCTTTTGCCACTGGGATGAGAAGCCACTGAGACGCCCGGAACAGCCAGCCAGTGTGCCACGTGGCAGCTACAGCTCCTGGCCTGCAGAGTGTAGGAGGACCAAGCAACCAATCTGAGGGGTATTTGCTCCTGCTTTAACCTTCTTGGATCTGGACTGCAGTCTAAGGTGGAGGCCCTGGGGCATGTTTCCAGCTTGTCAGAGCATGTGGAAGCCTCAGAGAGGGCACCCCTCTAATACCTCTGGCAGCTGAGAAAACCCCAGCATTTGGGACGAAAGCTCCCCTATGTGGTGGCAGAGTCCTACTGTGGAAAAAGGCCCATTGGTCAAGTGACTGAGGGGCGACATGACCAGGCAAAGGAAAAAAAGCAGACGGAAGATTCCATCATTAGACTCCTATTTTGGGGACAAAAAGGAGAAGAAAAGCATGGAACAGGAGGAAGACAGTGAAGTCAGAACTCCTGCACCAAAAGCTTCAAAGGAAAACATGAGCTGGTTACAGGCCATAGAGGATCTTAAGAAACAGATAAGAGAAGTGGAGCAAAAATTGGGAAGAGAAATGAGAACAATACAAGAAAATTACAAAATGAGAGTCAACAGCCTGAGGAAAATAACACCTTAAAAAATAGACTAACTCAAATGGCAAAAGAGGCTCAAAAAGACAATGAGGAGAAGAATGCCTTAAAAAAACAAATTTGCCCAGATGGAAAAAGAATCTCAAAAGCTCAATGAGGAGAATCATGGCTTCAGAATTAGATTGGAGCAAATGGAACCTAATGACTTTATTAGAAATCAAAATGCTGTTAAAACAGATCCAAACAAATGAAAGAATAGAAGGCAACGTGAAATATCTCATGGGAAAAACCACTGACCTGGAAAATAGATCCAGGAGAGGTATTTTAAAAATTATTGGACTACCTGAAAGCCATGATCAAACTAAGAAGCTAGAAATCATCCTCCAGGAAGTTCTCAAAGAAAACTGCCCTGATGTTTTAGAACCAGAGGGCAAAACAGAAGTTGAAAGAATCCACCGATCACCTCCTGAAAAAGATCCCCAAAAGAAAACTCTTAGGAATATTATAGCCAGGTTCCAGAATTCCCAGAATAAGGAGAGAATATTACAAGCAGCCAGGAAGAAACAATTTGAATATTGTGGAAACACAATCAGGATAACCCAGGATCTGGCAGGTTCTGTACTGAGGGATCGAAGGGCTTGGAATACGATATTCTGTATGTCGAAGGAGCTGGGATTAAAACCAAGAATCACCTACCCAGCAAAAGTGAGTATCATGTTTCTGGGGAAAGTATGGTCATTCAGTGGAATAGAGGACTTTTAAGTATTCTTGATGAAAAAACCAGAGTTGAAAAGAAAATCTCACATTCAGATACAAGAAGCAAGAGAAGCATGAAAAGGTAAACAGGGAAAAAGAAATAACAAGGAACGTATCAAATTTGAACTATTAACATACCTACATGGAAAAAAAAACAATAATTGTAACTGATGAAACTTTTGTCAGTATGAAAATAGTTGAAGGGAATAGAAACATATATATATATATATATGCATATGTATGTATATGTCTATATATGAGGGTATATGGGCATAGGAATACCTATGTGCATGTGTGTATATATGTTTACAGGTATACATAGATAGAAGGCACAGGACCAATTTAACAGGAAGGGATGATACTTAAAAGGTGAAATTAAGAGGTGAGAGAGGAATATCATGAGAGGAGATGGGGAGGGACACAATGGGGTAAACTATCTCATAAAGAAGAGGCAAGGGAAAATGGTTACAATGGAGGGGAAGAATAGGAAGGCAAAGGGAAAATGGGTCAACCTTATTCTCATTGAATTTGGCTTGTGGAGGGAATGAAATACACATTAAATAGGGTATCTCACCCTAGAGGAGAGCAGGGGAGAAGGGTCTCAGAGGAGGGATGATGGAATGGAGGGCAGACTGGGGGGGGGAGGGAAGTTGGAAGCATCCAGTTTTGAAAAGGGAAGGGATCAAAGTAGAGAACAGAACAAGTGGGAAGTGGGATAGGAGGGAGGGAAATATAGTCAGTCTTTTACAATATATCTACTATGTTACTGTTTTGCATTAGCTACAGATGTACAACCTATACTGAACTTCTTATCTTCCCAGTAAGGGTGGATGACAAGGGAGGAAGGAAATGAATCTTTAATTCAAAGTTTCAAAATCAAATGTTTAAATGTGTAAATACCATATTGGAGGAGGGGATATCCTGTGGGACTGCTATTTTGGCACGGTGGATAGGGGAAAAACAGGGAGAAAATTTGTAACTCAAAATCTGGTGGAAATGAATGATGTTAATCAGAAGTTAATAAAGCATATTAAATATTAAGCATAAAATTGAATTTTAATAATTAAGCATAATTAAATGTTAAGCATAAAAAAAGAATGTAAGCTCCCTGAGGACAGGGACTATGTTGATTTCTGCTTGCTACTTGTATTTCCCAACACTTAGCAATAGTGTTTATCATATAGTGAGTACTTAATAAATGCTCATTGACTTGATTTCCTTCTCAGTGAGGTACAAGTGTAGCATGTTGTTAATTCTTCCAAAGCAGTCCTTCTGGGGTGGTTAGTGAACCAGAGGACCCCAGATCCTGCCCTCACCTTGCTATGTCACTATAACAAATACTATATTTCTCCATCTACAATCAAAAAGGTGATAAATATTTGTCATCTGCCTCAGGCTTTTAATGTCCATAGAGTTCTTACAGGAGAATATCTTGGGAGCTTCTGAATGAATGGGTCTTAGAAAAACCAAGTGCTTCTGCTCCCACAGTCCTTTGCATCTTTTTCTATTGTTCTTTTTAATTTAGGGGAGTTATCTTGTAAGATCATCTCAACAATTCCTTGAATTTTAAATTTGCTTAAGTTCTGGTCCACTGGAAATTATTACTATTAAAATTATTTTCATTAATTAGCATTTATTAAGCATTTACTGTGTGACAAATGTTTCTGAGCACTAGGGATTCAAAGCAAGCAAAAAGCAGTCCATGTCCGCAAAGAGCTTACAGTCTAACGTGAAAGACAACGTATAAACTGCTTTGTCCAATAAGTTATATACAGAGTAAATTGAAGATGACCAGAGGTATTAGAACCGAAATTAAACAAAACAAAAACAAAAACAAGGATGACTGAGTTAAGGATGATTGGAAACTAATCTCCAATCAAGAAGAAAGAAGACTTTTTGACTTGAGAGATTAAGACAATGTAACCTAGGGGTGGGAAAACTTTGACCTTTGTACTCTGTGTCCCTTAAGGAGGATTGCTGCTTAAGGACCACTGAGCTAAGGACTTAGTAAATGATATCTTTTGTTTAAAGCTATGTGGCCACTTTAGTGGTAAGTTGTTATATCATTATGAATGCTCCACTTTGGTTTCTGTGAATGTTGTGCCTCAGTTTATTGCTGAACAAATCGAGTTCACTATGTGATGAGAACCTTAAAGCTATTCATAGCAGCAGTCCACTGGAGAGCTGCTAGCACTTGGCTTAACCACTGGCCATGCAGTCAGAAAGGCCTGGGTCCAAGTTTAACCTTCTGACTGAATACTAACTTCATGACTCTATGTGGTATCTGGACAAACAGACCTGGGAATCACTGGCATAGAAATAATTAATTGAATCCATGGAAGCTGATGAGATTACCAAGTGAAATAGTATAAAGGGTGAAGTGGGCCAAGGAGAGAATGCGATGGGATACTCAGAGGGTATGATTTAGATGAAGATCCATTAAGAGACTGAGGAACAGAATAACAGGCAGGAGGAGAACCCAAGAATGGCATTTTGGAAACCCACAGAGAAGAGTATTACCAAAGCAAAGTAGGCAATCAACAATGTCATAGGTTACAGAGATGTTGTTATAGGAATGTAAATTTGTAAGATCTTCCCTGCCCCTAGGTTAAGTGCACCTGGAACCTGTGGTGGGAGGCTTGTTTTTCAGGAGATACTTTGTGATTGGGCAGTGGGTGAAGAGGGTTGTTACATTCTCTGACCCAGGAGAAGGGTATAATAATCCCTGATGTGAGGCTTTGCTTTGGGGCTCACTTTGAGAAGTGTTGTGTGAATTGACCAGATGAGACTCTGGGCAGCTGTTGAGAGTCCCCCTGGCTTTTAAAACCCAGATGTTGGTGCTTCCCTCTCTAATAATGGTGATTAAGCATGGATGTATGTAATGACTAGACAGTTTGGAAGTCTGTCTGCTGAAATGTTTCTCTGTCTTGTAACTTTTGCTTGTAACCTCTGTGTACTCTGAAGTTTGGGGTGCTGACTTTTCCCCTGAACTAGGTAAATGCTATGTTTGATTGATTAAAGCAAGATTGTGAACCCATTTTGAGTTGCTTTCCTCTAGAAAAGCAGATCTAAGAACTTGTGTTGGCAGCCACCCTGGGGATGCTGGGGTGCTTGCTGCTACAGATATCAAGAAGGATTAGAATTGAGAAAAAACCATTAGATTTTACAAGTAAAATATCATTAATAACTTTGGAGAGAGCAGTTTCAATAGAAAGATGAGGATGGAAGCCAGGCTGTAGAGACCTAAGAAGAAAGAGCAGACAGCCTTCTCAAGAAGCTTAGCTATAAAAAGTAAGCAACATGAGAGGAGAATGGGGATATACTGACTAAATGAGGGTCTGTTAAGGATAGGAAGACTTAGTAGGCAATAGGGAAGCACCTAGTACATAGGGAGAGATTGAAGAAAAGTGAGAGTGGGGATGACAGATGAGGCAATATCTTGGAGAAGACAGGATGGAATGGGAACAATTACACATGTAGAGGGATTAGCAGAAGACATCTGAGTGCTATGAGATAAAGGAGAAAAGTTCTCGGAAAATGGCCTCAATTTTTCCTATAAAATGAGGTGAGGAAAGGGGAAGTCATGGGAAATTTGAGGAGGGATTAGAAGACTTGGGAATGCAACAACAGGATTGTTTTTGGTCCTTCACTGCAGAAGAAGACCAGGACATCAGGAAGGCGATGCCATGACTGCATGTGAATTAGACTGAAGTGAGGAGAGCTATGCAAAGTCACCAGCCTCACTTTCTTCCCCAGAATAGTTGGGGTCCAGAGGAAGGCTACAGATCAGGATGATGGGAGATGGTTAAAGGTGAGTAAGAGAGTGAGTTGATCAGAGAGGTATGAAAGGATTGCCTTGAAAGACTCAAGAGAACACAGGAAGGGAAGCATTTACAACATGCCAGGGACTATGTGCTAAGCGCTTGACTAATTATCTCACTTGATCCTCACAACCTTGGAAGGTAAGTACTATTATTATCCCCATTTTACAATTGAGGAAACTGAGGCAAATAGAGAATAAGTGACTTGTGTAGGGTCACACATCAGTAAGTATCTGAGGCCATATTTGAGCTCAGTTCTTCCAGATGTTAAGCCCAGAGTTATTTATCCATTTTATAGAGTTGTTAACTGGTTCAACAATGGGTCAAGATGAAGAAAAGAAGACTGTAGCTAGTACAGGGGTGATGGTCTGGAGAGAACTGAAGGATTCAGGGATTGGAAATCATGGTGTGGACTAAGAACAGGGTTTGGGGTTTACAGAAAGTACTGACCTTTACTTGTAAAATGAATTTCCTCATCCATAAGTTCTCCAGATCAATGAAATGACAGGTCAAATCTCTATTACTATATGGATTACCAGTGTGAAAGAGAGGGCTATATTTTAAATATTTGTTGTCACTCTTCTTCATCCCTCATTAAGCCTCTTAATTTTTTAATTAGCTCAGATTTTGGTACCAGTCTCTTCTCTAGTTTAAGGACTACAGCAGGTATGTCAATATTTCAAAATTAGATTAAAATATTAGCATAAAGGGATAAAATTTTACTTTCATTCTCAGTAAAAAATGTTGGTAAATTATTCCTCTGCTAGTTAAGTATGGACCTATTTTCCTATCTACATTTCAGTAGTAGCTTGTAGCATGCTTTGAGTCTTTCTTTTCATTTAAGTAAAAAAAATCTCGACTGGATCCTGTTTTGAGTACAGGGTTAAAATGTGAAATAAAATAACAGTTAAGGACCTTCTATCAATTCTAAACTCCTCTCTGGGCTTATTTCACATTACTTCTTCATACACATACTCTAGCTTCAGCTAAACAAACTACAAGTAAGTGCCAAAACTGATCCTGCATGCTCTCTCAATCTGTGTATTGGTGTAGGGCTGGAACAAACACTCTTCCTATCTTAATATCGACTAACAAGCATTTTATTCCACATTGTCCACAGTGTTCAAGGCATTTGGCTGGGCCCTGGGGAAACAGAAAAAACCAACACAGACTCTGCCCTTAAGGAAATGGGGTGCAACATCACACACACACACACATGCACACCCCAACCCCCGACAAAACTTTTTTTGGGGGGAGGGGCAGGAGGAGAGGCACTAGCAAAGTAGAAAATCTAGAAAGGCCTCATATAGATCATGCTGCTTGAGTGGAACTTTAAAGAAAGCTAGCAATCGCAAGAGATAAAAAATTGAAGAGGAGTAAATTTTAAGCAGAGACCTTTGACACGGAGTTTGTAAGGAACAGCAAGATGACACCTGATGATACTATGGCATTTGCAAAGTACATGCATTATATGATTTGTTCCTCACAAAAAACTCAGTCAGGTAAGTGCTACTATCATCCCCATTTTACAGATAAACAGGTTCAGAATGGTTAAGTAACTTTCGAAGGATCACACAGTAAATGCACCAAGGCAAATCTTGCACAAAAATTGTATAAAAACTGAAGCCAAGTCTTCCTGATTCCGGGTCTACCCTCTACTGATGATTCTGTATTGCCACCTACTTGATGAGAGCTCCCTCTTCTTCCATTCCCTTCAGCTCAAAACCATGGGGCACCTCTTTTCATTCTCAATGCCACCTTTTCCCCACCCTCTAACAATGTGGCAGTCCTTAATACCCCCCTGAACGGATCTAATCTCCTCTAGCAGGCAGTAACCTCAGTCAACTCTCTGGAATCTTCATGGCTCCCCCACCTTCCAATATGCTCACCAAAAGGGAATCCCTTGGCTGGATTTTATCACCCCTGCATCTCTCTCCGCCCTTTCTCATTCAGCCAATCCAAGTCCAGCACTTCCCTGCCCGGCTTTTTCTCAGGCCAGCCGGCCATTCCTTCTTCTCCTCCTCCCCATGGGCGGCCTGGGCCTTCTCTCCCTGACCCCATAAGCATCATCTGCACGGAGACGCCGCCGACATCCGTGCGCTAGGCCCCTCGGTCCACCCTTCCGATCCCCCGATTTATCCGGGTTCTCCGCCACAGCCCCACTGCACAGCCGGCCCAGGCGCGCTCGGGGAGCCCGGGGCATTACACGGACACGCAGACGCTTTTGCGTCCCCGCCCCCTTTGACAGTGCGCGGAAGCCTAAGGGCCCATCTCCAGAAAACGTTCTTATGAGAGTAAAAGCAGACTACGGGGGGTCCTAGAAGAACTGGCAGAAGGAGGCTGCGCCGAGACCGGGTTAATCCAAGATCTCTGGCGCCTCCCGGCCCCTACCACAAGGGCTCTTTAGGCCCACTGCGGGCCAGAAGCACGCTGCGCTAGGCCCCTTCTGCAGGCCCGGCGTCTACAACACCACGGGGGCCCGTGCTAGCCCGATCCCCCAGGCGCCGAGAACCGCCCCGGCCCGCCCGGCTGCGCCTCGGGCCCTCTCCCCCAGCAGAAGGAAGCTCCATATTGATCTCCATACACGCAGGCTCCCCCGAGGGGCCGGGAACCGCCCCCACTCACAAACCCCGAGGCTCCACGGGGTTCGGGGCGCACCCTCCAGGCCGCGGCGTCCGGGCCCCGGGCCCGGCCTCGCCAGGCTGGAAAGTGCACCCCCGACGCCCCGGAGCTCCGCAATCGGGCCGCCGCCCTATTCCCCGTCCTTCGATCACGCCCACGGCTTACCTCGGAGGGCTCCGGCGCCGTCAGGACGACGAAAGCTCCCTCGGGGATCAGCCCAAGCGCTCCGGGTGCCGAGCCGCAACAACTCCCGGGGTCCCTTTCAGCTCGAACGAGCGCCTCTCCCCTCCCTCCTTCAGGCGGAGGAGGAGCCAGCGGCTGCGACCTTCGTGTCGTAGGCCGCAGGTCACCAATAGCAGGCTTCCGGCTAACACCGGAAGGGGATGGGGCCCTCCCCCGGGGCTCGTCACAAGACAACATCCGCTCTCTCACCCCAAACCGCCAACCGCTCTGCGCGCGCGCCAAGGGTGACGTCATCAATCACGCCGGGGAAGAGGGGAGGGGGGGGGGGAGGGGGGAGGGGGGGCCTACTCAGCGCCCGGGGTCGTTTTAGCCAAAGTTAGGGAAGGAATCTGGGGCCGAAGATGTGACTTCAAATTCGGCTCCGATACTAGCGATATTGTGGCGGTGGGCAAGTCGCTTCCGTTTCTTCCGCTGGCCCCCCGCTCCCCGGACTGGTGTGAGGGTCCCATGGGTTCGGCCCCCGTGCCGTGTGTAAACACTAAGACTTTGAGGCGCATATTGTTGTCGAGGTGCCCCTTTATTGATTCCGTGAGCCGGTCTGAACCTGGCCCCCACTAAAGTGCAGCGCATCCCCAAGACCCCCACTTCCCTCCTTTTGTAAAGCAGTCCGTGCAAATAACATGTTTTATTCAAATAAAATGAGGAATGTTTTCCTAACAAGCCTTAAGTCATGCATGCGGCAAAAACGTAGATACTGATGGAAATACTTGGCACTTTTCATATTTATAACTTTAAAATAGTCATCACGATATGTTATTACTGATGGGATGGATGAACTTTCTTTCAACGTGGAAGACCCCTTTAATGATCATAACGGGGGTGGTCCCGTGATCAGGGTCCTAGTTGGGTCCACTCTTAAACAGTCAGCACCTCCTCCATCATTTATAAACTTAGAAGGCTGGCAAGGGGTGCGAAGAGATTAAGTGACTAGCACAGCCAGTGCGTACTAGAAGGGGGAGCTTAAAAAACAGGTTTTTCTGCCTTTCCAAAGGCAGTATGTTTCCGAGGTGGGAGCTCACAACAAGCAGGTTTTTCTGCCTCCAATGCCAGTGCTCTCCAGTGTGCTATTCTAATTCATGGTGCATTAACCAAATTATGAATGATAAACTTACCATTAAAAAAAAAAAAAACTTCCAAACAGAATCCAGTTTGTCAAACAGCTACGGTAACAATTCCTATCTTGCACAAATAAGATGTTGCAAAGAATAGTACAATTTGCATCACTTGGATAAACCAGAGAACTTTTTCACCTAAACTAAAACAGTAAGATTTTTTTTTTCAAATCACTATCACAAAACAATAAATCAGTACGGATTTCTTTAGTGCCTACTACATCTGACACCGAAGGTGAAAACAAAGAAAAAAGTGTTCCTTACTCTCAAGAAGTCATCTACATTCTAGCAGGAGATGCCACCCATAATAGAGCTCACCGAACCATCTCTTTTTAAAAATTTCACTTCCCCCCTTCATTTCCTCCATGGGAGAATCAGCTATTGAGATCGTGTGTACCAAATTGCCAGTTTTATCCACCTGAAAACACAAAATAACAGTTCTCAGCTGGAACTTCCAATTGATTCAGCTAGCTTTGTGAAAGCAAATGCACTGCCCTCCCAAGTATTTTTAGGAATTGTGCAAATTACAAGAACTCTAAATTCCAGAATGAAGGAAAAGGAAGGAAAGAACTTAGGAGGCATTTACTATGTGCAAAGCACTGTACAAATACAAATAAGATACAAATAGAAAAGGCAGTCTCTGCTCTCAAAGAGCTCACAGTCTAATGGAGGAGACAACACAAGTGGAGCGTTTTAACAGTCAAATGAAAAGGCCCTATGGTCCTTAGGGTACAGTGGCAAAGCATATGTTAATATCTCAATTAATTTCATTTCAGTGCCTAGCACTTAATGTTTATTTACCGAGGTTGAACCATTTAACAGTGCCAAGGACTCTGATGGCAAAAATGGACTTTTCTGGGTCTTCAGTATTTGTGGCTATAGCACTTTCAGTAACAGTTGCCAAGCTACAGCTCTACAGGGGTATCTCCCTAGGATGATAGCAAAGACTGCAATATAGGGACAGGGATAGCAATAATTTGAAACTGCTGTACACATAAATAAGTTTAACTTCCATATCAGCCCCACCCCAAAGCCCCCCACCAACATCCTATCCAGTGGTCCAAAATAAAAACAAAATGTTGGCTAAATCTGCCAAGAGGAGTTTAGGTGCTTCTTTGTACTTGTGTGATTGTATATACTTTCAAGTCCATACTTTAATATACAGTCATGGATTCTAATTACCCCCAAACCGTATATGTAAAAAAGAAGTTGTAGGAGCAGCCATAGGAAGTAGAAATTCTATGCATGAAGAAACTCATTTTTAATATGATCTGTTAGAAGCCCGATCACACAACTTGTGATCATGAGGCTTCAGTCCTCATATATAAAATTAAGGTACTGTACTAGGTAAAAGCTATTCACATAATGCTTAAAACACTTAAAACATGCAGTCTGCTGGGTCTCTCTATACAACGTCATAAAAGGAAGGTCCCTGTAATCTCATTAGGTTTCACCACAAAGAAACAGGGCGCAGCTCTCTCTCCCCCCTCCTTCCCTTACCCTCCCGCCTAAAAGAAATTAAAGAAGAAAATATATTGAGAACAAGTTTCATTGATAAAACTCAGTTTCAAGGAAACTAAATGTACATAGCAGAGACCAGCATCTATAGAACATGCAACAAGCAAAAAAGTCCACTCACTTATTCAATAAATAAAACGAGGTCTCATCACAAAAACCAAAAACGCGAGAACTTGTCCCGTAGTTACACGGGAAAATAAACCTTTATTTGAAGAAACAGGAACTACATAAAATATGGCCGGCTTAGAATGAGTGGATACCGTGGGGATGCTTTGCACCGCTACACGTCGGTACCAAGTGGCCGGCCTTCTCGATGAAGGGAGGGAGAGAATCTGGAGCTGTAACTGGGGAAACGTAAAAATACCAAGTACAAAGTGCTTAAGTGTATCATCCCGTGCCCCCGAAAGAGAACCTAAAGCCGGGTGGGAAGGGCTCCCGACGGAAGGCCTTTCTCAGACAGGCGCCTGCCGGGATGCGGATCACAAAGGATCGGCGTCCCCTTAGCCATTTTCCTCTTCCCTCCCTGGGCTGGGAAAGCTAAGCGTCTGCGGTCAGCTGACAGCCTCGGGTCCCGTGACGGATACTGACGTCAGCTGTGGGCGGAAGAAGCCGGACAGGCCGAGGGGGCGGGCCTCCCGTTCCCCTCAAAAAGATGGCTGCTGCCGGACCAGGTGTGTCTTTGTAGAGCGGAGCTTAGCCGTCTGGGCCTTGCCCCGCCCCGTTGGGGGTCGCGGGGCGCTCGGCATGAGGCCCGTGAGCTGCCGCACTCTGAACGTCGTGAATTCGGTGGTAAGTTTGGGGTGGAGAAGCCGAGCTCCCTCCCGCCTCTGGCACGTAAGCAGGGACCCCGGCTGCTTGTACCCTCCGCGCTGAGGACGGGGGCGGATACGTAGCCAACGTCCCGTAATCTCTGGTCGCGCGGGCCCCCGAGTGGCGCCCGTCGGCGCCGGTTCCCTCCCGCCCCCAGGACCGGACAGTGTACCCGGTGAGCTCTGGCCCCCCCCCTCCCCGCTAACCCCTCCTTTCTCTCCGGGCCGTAGCTGCTGCTGGCTGTCGTTCTGCTGTCCTGGGGCTTCGTGATCTACGCGTGCGCGGCGGCGTCCAAGTGGAAGCTGGAGAAGGACTACCCGGGCACGACGTTCAGTCTCTAGGGCCGGAGGAGCGGACGCCCCGCCCCCCCCCCCCCCCCCCCCCCCCCCCGTCCGGGCCGGTAGCATGGGGGCGGGGCCCCCTCCCCCTCCCCCTCCCCCTCCCCGGCTCAAACCTGGAGGTGAAGATCTGAAATCCCCTTCATGTTACGGAGCGCGCGCGGCGCGCCGGGGCCGGCTTTCAGACATTCAAGCCGGCATTAGGGACTGAAGGCCAAACATACCCCACAAGCAGGATGGTGTCAAATGTCTGGCTGTTTGGCCATTGCCCCCCACTGTGTAGGGCCTGGGGCCTCGGGAAGGAAGCGTGCAGAGGCAGCCCTGTGCGAGTAAACTTTATTGCGCTCTGCTTCTACACAAAGCGCTGCCCGCGGGCAGGCTGGCACAGGCGGCGCCCGCACGGCCTCAGTGGTACTCGTGGACGTCACAGACCTTCATGGGCCCGATCACTTCTCCCGTCTCCAGAATCTTATCGCCCTGTTAGAAACAAAAGTGCCGGTAAAGAGCGTGCCCGGCCCCATGGAGGCCCAGGTGTCCCTGAGACGCTCAGCGCCGGGAAGGGGCCAGCCCGGAGCGGCGGCTTTGAACCCCGCGTGGGTGGAGGGGCGCGCCCACGGGAGCACGGGCGCATCTCCTGGCTGAGGAGATCGGGCGCAGAGATGGAGCTGCCCCACTCCGGGTCCGTCCTGAGTGGGGTCGGTCTGTAAGGCTCCCCGGGGCGCGCACACTGGACCACTAACGTGGTTGTGGGTGACTTCCTCGTCTGCCATGCCTTTACCCAAGTTCTGACCCATTTGTGTAGCCCGATGCTTGTTCAGAATTGGCAGTGGGTGATTTTAAATAAATACCGGGCTCCGGAAGGTCCGCTCTTGGAATTCGTGTCCTGCTTTGTTTTCTGTCAGTGGGAACAAGTGCACAAAGGCCCGATGCGTTTACAAGGCCCCTTCCCCCCGCCCCAGGCAGAGGAAAAGTCTTAAGAGCCTGTCACTGTCACTGTCACAGAGTGTGCCCCCTGGGGTCAGGCCGGTGAATCTGGCCTCGAGGCGCTCTGGCTGTGTGGCCCTGGATGAGTCACTGTGCCCTGTATCCTCATCAAGAAAATGAGCTGGAGAAGGGAATGACAAACCACTCCACTACCTTTGCAAAGAAAACCCCGCGGACAGCCTGGTGCCCAGGTCAAAAGAGTGACACCCTCCCCGGCAATGACTCTGGGCCCTGTGCTCCGTCCTGTGACCCACAGTCTCACTGTGGGAAGCCTGTGAGCCTGGTTCCTTAACTCATTCTGTGATTTGGGTCAGTAGGAAAATGCTGAATTTGAGGTCTAAGGACCTGGGCTAGGGTCCCAGCTGAGACTGTAGCTCTAAACTTGTGTGGCCTTTTGGCAAACCATTTCTGCATTTTCTTCTCATCTGTAAGATAATGTGTAAAACTAGAAATCCAACTTGTGAGGTCACTTTCACTTTTTAGCCCTAAACCTAGGATCCTAAATCAGTTCTACCTTGAGTTTGTTTCTCTAAACCGTAAAATAAGAGAGACTAAATGCTATCTAACGTTCTGTTTCTTAAAAAAAAACAATCATAAGACTCAGTTCATTTTTTTCCCCAAAGAATCCCTTTATGATCCCCCTTAACTCTAGTACCCACCCTCTACTGTTAATCTCCAATTTATCCTGTACATAACTTGTTTGTACATAGTTGTTTTCAAGCTGTCTCCCCCATAAGACTGTAAGCTCCTTAAGAGCAGGAATGTCTTCTTGTTTTAATAATGTCCTTACAGGATACAAAGGAGATGCTTAATAGAGACAAAAGTGAAACAATAAAAGAATAGATAATAATGCCAGATGACTTGAATTCACAAAAGAATGCAAGATTTGTCAGATTACTGAAGTGAAAAAGACAATGAAAGGGGCTGAGGTAAAGATCGTTTTTGGAACACTTCATAAAACGGGAAACTGAGCTAGGCTTTGAAAAATCAAGGTGACTATGACATGAAGGTCAAGCTCTTTAAAGTTTGCAAAGTGTTTTCCAAGTATCTCATTTGGTGTTCACAACAATCCTACTGAACAGAAAAGTAGTTTCAAAGGGATAAAGTGACATGTGCAAGGTCTCAAAGCTAACAAATCCTAGACATAAAATGCAGCAAGATTAAACAGCCCCAGGCAGCTTCTAAGAATCCTAAAATTACACGGAGAGGAGGGAGGAGCAAACAAATGGGCACAGTGAGTGGTTAAAGGACTGAGGTCAGAGTATGTCCTGGAGTTAGGGTAGATGTTTAATAGTTCTCTTTATATTGCTAACACTAGGTGTACCATGCCTGTGCAGGTATTTTATAGAAAGTGAAAGTCCTATTAATTAAATGATTAAAGAATTAAAGAACTCTGGAGAAGATGGTTCATGAAGAGAATAAAAAATGCCTTGTTTAGGGCACATGGATATGTTGGAAGATCTTGTTTTCATGGGGGATGTGGGAGTGGGGAAGGAGAAAGCTCAGAGAGAACAGAAACATTTCTTCTCAGGACCACCTCCATCAGCTCAAAATTGGAGGACAAAGGCGCACCTGAAATTCCATTCTGCTTCAAGTATGACAGAATATGAGGCTCCAGTCTGTGGTTTCAGAAATTTAAGCTGGTATTAGGTATTCAAGGCAAACATTCAACAGTTGTTACACCCAAGAAGTAAAAAGTAAAAAAATAAATTTAAATATCTGGTTATTTTTGCTTTGAAATATTCCAGTCTTCTCAATTTCAAATTAGGCAACAAGAGACCATTATTTTAAAAAGACCTAAGACCAAAATATGGAGCACATTAAATGATGAGTGAAAGGACTATATACCTAGGGGAAGCATCAAAATGAAGGAATGGCAGGGTGGCAACACAGTTCAGGGAAAGAGCACCTGACTTGGAGTCAGGAGATCTTAGTTTAAATCCCAGTTCTGGTGTTTACTAGCTGTGTGGCATTGGGCAAGTCACTTAACCTATGTCAGTTTTCTTACCTGTAAAAAAAGGGGATATTATTTGCATTATCTGCCTCATAAAGTTGTTGCGGGGGGGGGGGGGGGGGGTGTTTTGTGAGCTTACAAGTTCTTTTTAATTTTTTTTTTTTTACACAATCGGGGTTAAGTAACTTGCTCAAGGTTACACATCCAGTTATTTCTGGGTGTGGTGCTAAGTGTCTGAGCCCAGATTTGATCCCCAGGTCATCCCGACACTGGAGACAGTGCTCTTACTTGCTGAGCCACCTGGCTGCCCCAAGCTTACAAGTTTTACATAAATGGATTTATTATTTTGCTCAAAGCAATGTTTTAGGAAGGTTAATCTGTAAGGCACATGATGTCTCCTGACTAAATACTAATTTTCTTTTATAAATACAGAATTCATTACCTCAGGGATCTGTGATTTCATCTTTCTACCAATGACCATGACAAAGACTATGACTCCTCCACACCTTAGTAGATGAACTAATGAGTTTCTCTGACATCACCCCGCACCCCCAATCAACACCTGGTGGCCGACATTTGCATCATTTAGTTAGGCTAACTAGAGTGACAGTCAATTGTAAGATCCCTATTCAAAACTGTTTCACTTTGATAGCACCCACCAGGACTTTTGCTTTGTTTGCCAGTAATAACTGAGGGGTCCTTTCCATGGCAGGAGACACATTTTATGAATCCAAAAAGATGACACTAAATTCCATAATGCCAAGTTATATGTACAACTGAAGTCAGAATTTGAAAATGGGGTCAACAGCCATTAGTAAAAAGAAATGACAAGTGGGTCACTAGAAATGATCCAGGGATTAGAACTGGAGACACTGTGTCCTTATGTCAGCTCAGGCTACCATGATAATTAAGAAGATAAAGAAACTCAAGCTACCCTAGGTGATCCAGGAGTTGTGACAAAGAATTCTGCATCTTTTGGACACTGTACCCAGTGAGCATCAGCATCTGGGTAGGTTAACTGATGGCAGCATGCTGCCTCCTACCCCTGCAGAGAGGTGACAAATTATAGAAACCTAATATTCTTCAGAACAAACATAACACTGCCCAAGGTCACAAACCATGTTACTTTTCTCCCAGACTTACCCACTCCAACCATTACTACCAAGCAATGTTCCATTTTCTACCTTTTCTTTTACAATACATAAAGCAAGCTCTGGACAACAAGGGGCAAAACATTAGTTAAATGATGGTAGGGGCAACATGAATAAAAAAAGAACTAAGAAAAAAATTCAGAAAAATAAGTTGAAAACACTTACTGGAAATATTCTGGGTTTCTTTTCAACAATACCATATGGCCTTGTCTGCAACAAAAATGAGGTCATGTTAATTTATTTTTATACTTTCTTCTAAAACAAAAGAATAACATTATTAATAGGCACTTGTTAAGTATATATACCTGTTGAACTGTTTAAATTCTTTGTTATAGGTACTTAAAACAAATGGCCCTTCAGCTCTTGGAAGTTAAGAACATTGTTATTTTAGGGAAATAAAGTTTACAAGATCATATGGATATAGAAATGTAAAAATAAGCTTTATGTTCACAAGTTGCAAAAATCTTGAAGCATAGTTTATTCCAAGAAATAAAATGCCTAAAAATTTTCTTCCAATTTTAGAAATCATTTTTTACTTATCTAAAATGCCACTCCAAACACATCAGTATTTCTCAATCTATGAGCCAGGAATGAACTAATAAACCAAATTAAGTTTCCTTACAGGGAAAAGCAAAATCATAAAAGAAAAGATATCATCTCCATAAACCTCTGGATAAGATAACTACTGCACTGCCATTCTCTCATATCTTTCATACAAAGACCCTGAGACCATTTCATTCCATTTATAAAACTTTTCCTTTCTTGGATGGAACCAATTGGAGCTAAAAGTCTGCTAAACCATCCTAAATTATGGTATTATTTATCCAAAATGGAAACATAACACAGATACGGGATTTACAACATATTCATTTGACATGGATGTGCAAAATAATACACTTAAAATGGTTATTTGTGTAAGTATATTATTGGGCTTCAGTCAGTTGTTCTCAAAAAGCAGAGTATTCTTTGCTGTACAGAATTATGACATGCTAAACATTTAATATGGCAACACTATGGGAGGGTGAAGAGGTTCAGGCATATATTCAGTTTCCTTTTAATAACAAAGTGTTTTTGTTGAGTATTTTGTGAATTTGGGTTCTAATGTGTTCCGAGGTAAGTGCATGTGTAATAATAGTATTTTTATTTTGCAAATATTATTATTTTACCATACATGTGCTTGGTTCCAGTTAAAAAAAAAATTGGGAGGTGGTAAAGAGAAAAGAAAAAAAGGAGAGAAAAAATTAAACAGAGCTGCTGAACCTGGAATTAAGAAGACCTATCTTGGGGAAGCTAGGTGTCGCAGTGAATGAAGCACAGGCCCAATCTGGCCTCAGATATTTTGCACTTACTAGCCATGGGACCTTGGGCAAGTCACTTAACCCCAACTGCCTTGCCTTCCCACCTAAAAAAACAAAACAAAACACCTATCTCTAAATACATTATTGCTGTAATCCCACAAAAATCATTTAACCTATCAGTACCTTAATCAACTTTCTAAAAGAACTATAAATTGAAGAGAGGGTACAGTTTGCATGGGATTGTAATATTTCTATCGGGCAAAACCATTTATAAATTTTATTTTATCTGCAATAATAAAATCCAATATTTATAAAGCATATTTTGTGAAACTATCATACTATGACATATCCTTTCAGAACCACTGGCCTAGATGCTACAAAGACATTTCAGTACTGTAAGAGCACTGTAAGAGTAAAAAAAAAACCTGGAATCTACTCCTGACTGAACCATTTATTAACCACGTGACTCTGGACAAGTCACTTAATCTTTATAGGTCTTTTTCTCATCTGTAAAATCGGTTCTACTTCTACCTACTTGCAGATTAAAGATTATAGAAAAAAGAGAAGTAACTGAGTTGAATAAGGAGAAAGAAAACATTCGATGGCTTGGAGGGTTTCACAACTAAATTTAGCGAAGAAAAATTTTGGAGAAATTGATGAAAATGTGGAGAAGGAAAACCTGCACATCCAGATTCTGTAAGTGCAGCTTGAAAGAGAAGGAAAGGGGGTCATGGGTTTGTACAGAATTTGTGGTTTGATCAAGTTGTTTCAGGGCATCCCGCAGCCTCAAAGAATCACTTCTTTGTTCACTCCACTCCTAGGCAAGTCATGAAGCCTGTCTACTTCATTTCCCTCATGTGCTTAATAACAGCACCAGAGGAGACAGTACTTGTAAGAGGCTTAACATGGTACCTGGCGCATAGAAGATGCTAATGTTTGCGATCTATCTCTCATTCCTCTCTTCCCTAATCAAAAGGCACATCATCTGTGACACTGAATTCTAGTTCTACCTCCATGCCACAACACTAGTTAAACAATAAATGAAGAGTCATGTTAATAAATCAAGTTGTTTTGTCCATTAAAAAAAAAGTCTGCTTAAGGAGGAGTAGTGAGTAAGAACTTGGGGAGAAGTATTCAAAGAACAGGTAAAGGACACATAGCAAGAAACAAACTTGTGCATAAAGCAGTTTGATAGGATTAAGGAGTGAGGCGAGTAGGTTAAGGAAAGGAGCCTGGGGAAAAGAGAGAAGGCAGAGAGAGGCTATGGAGCGGCTGAGACTGAAAAATAGATTTCTTGTGGCTGTTAAACTATTTAGAGTTGACTGGCTATAACTATAGCCCAGCTCCTTAAAGCTACACAGAGGTGAGGTAGCTCAAAAACCAAGGCTTCATAGGGGAGGAGGGAGAACTCTGCAATGGTGTGCGTTGAATGCGTGATGTTTGTTATTTACCCATAGCAAGTGACTCTATGTTTCAAATGTAGACTTGTGTCTCTCCTGGAGGAGACCTGGAACAGACTTAGTTATGAGAAAAAGTCTTTCTTTTTCAAAACATGGAAATAGGGCTTCAATTTTTTAAAAAGTAAGGTATCTGAAGTGGAGGGGGGGGGTTTGGAATTTTCTCTTAACAAGATGCAAAAGAATGGAAGAATTAAACACGAAGAAGGAAAAGAATCAATTTATACTTAGAACTAAAAAACAGGCCTTTTCTTGAGGGAAAACTATATATTTTAAGGAGGAAATAGATGCTGTTCTCCAAGGAATGATATAATAGAGCTATAAAGCTTTTAGGTTCAAGATCAGCATAAATGTCAAAGGAAGAATAGAAGAGTAATAATGGTGATTATTCTTCTGCTCAGGGATTAACTCCCAAGAATTATCAAAATGGATGACTAAAGAAAACCCCCCAAATGGATAACTACTAATCACTTCTTGTGATTCATAGGGACACACGAAATTGCCAAAAAGATGTCCTAAACTACAAAACCCTTAAGAAGAAGCTAAAGAGCACAGTGACACAAGTTGGCTATTCCACTGCTGCCCAGTAAAGGCCAGGAATGTAGAGGAAAAAACCTCATCTGGATGGTACCTGAAATCCAAGGCTGACAAACTCCAATCCAGCCAGGAATGAAGGGTACCTAACAAAGGCCAGCAAAAGTTTATCTGCTGGGTGTCTTGTAAATCTAAGCAAAGGGATTGAAAACTAAAAAAAAAAGATGGCTGAGGGACAAAACTGTCATTGTACAGCCATATCCTAGAAAACACAGGAACAAGTACGGGCGCTAGGTGGCACAACGAATAGAGCACCAGCCCTGGAGTCAGGAGGACCTGAGTTCAAATCCTGCCTTAGACATTTAACACTTACTAGCCCTGTGACCTTGGGCAAGTCACTTAACCTCAACTGCCCTTCCTTCCCCCCTCCAAAAAAAAAAAAAACAAATATAGGAATAAGCAGCTCTAGTGAGTGGAGAACAGTGGTTGAGACATCTAGAAGTTCACAGAACAAAATCTAAGAAAGGAACCAGCAGTAAAAACCCACGACCTAATATGTATGTATGTGTAAAAACACACACGCCTAAAGCAACAAAGAGAAATTAAAGGATGAACTTCTGAAGAGAGGAAAAGTGGCTTTGTGGACAAAGATGGTGGCTGAATTCCTGGAGGTGGCTGGAATCATCACTGAGACAAAGAAGGGCCCAGGACAGAGCCCTAGGTATAATCAATCAAATGGAAGGAGTGGGACACAGATTGGGGTGGGGGGAAGGAGAGAGATCCTGCCAGGCTTGTCAGAAAATAACGATTGCCCAAGTTTATCACAAAAAACCCAGAAAGCAAGAACATTCAGAAGGATGATGCAGGGTTGGCAGATCAACCACTGTAATGTATAGTCTTAATTTCCTTCTAACGCTGAGGAAGTACAATCAACAAGATTTGGCAAGCAATGAGCTCAGAGAGATAAGTAGACTGAGAAGTTAAGGAGAAGTCTTGGTTGTAGAGCACGGGTGACTGTAAGAGTGGTGGTACCACCATCAAAAACAGGAAGTTAAAAGAAGGGGCAGGCTCAGGAAGGAAGATGAGTTCTGCTTTAGACATGCTGAGCTGAGCCTAGGGGATATCCAGGTGCAGATGTCAAGCAGGTAGCTGAAGATATCACACTAGATCACTGTGTGTTGTAGGACTGTTACTGTTTGTCCTCCATTGCTGAAGAGGACCATGGCTTCAGGAAGGTGACACCATGACTTGCAAGTGAATTGAAGTGAGGAGGGCTGTGCAAAGTCACCTGTCACTTTCTCCCCCAGAGCCACCTGAGTCTAGTGGCAAGATACAGATCAGGATGACTGGAGATGGCCCAGGGTCAGTAGGATAGTGAGTTAATCAGAGAGGTGTAAAAGGATTGCCTCAAAATGGGAAGGAAAGCATTTATTTATGATATGCCAGGGCTATGCTAAGAACGTGACAAAGGATCTCACTTGATCCTCACAACCCTGGGAGGTAGATGCTATTATTATCCCCATTTTACAATTAAGGAAACCGAGGCAAACAGAACATAGGTGATTTGTCCAGGATCACACATTAGTAAGCGGCTAGATCTGAATTTAGGTCTTCCAGACTCTAATCCCAGTGCTACTGATCTCCTAGCTGGCTCTGAGAAAAGAGAACTAGTTTCCAGAGATTAGGGAGCCTTTGGCATTCACACCACAACCACCCTAGTTCAGGCCAACATATTGTCTTACCTGTTACAACAGTCTTTTCATTATTGCACTTATTCTCATCTTCCAGAAAACTGCCCAACTGATATTCTTGGAGGAGGCGGACCATGTCACTATTCTCTGCTCAAGGTGCTTTTTGCCGTTAGTGCCAAATTCCTCTGGCTGGCATTTAAAGTTGTCCATTTAAATCTGGCCCCGGCATATCTCTCCAGTTCTATGTACCTGTATCTGCAGTGCCCAATTATGAGCCTGACTCTTCTACTGTCTCTGGCTCAGTGTCCCTGCCCTCTTGTTTGTTTTGTACATATCCAGTCTTTACTTATCTGTGAACACATAATATTGCCCCAGCAGATTAGCTCCTAGAGGGCAGAAACGATTTCATTTTTGCCTTTGAATACCCAGCACCTACAACAAAGCCTGCACAGATTACATGCTTAATAAATGCTAGTTGATGAGTTAACTCATTCTCCATCTTGTGCTACTGCCAGACTCCTTGCCCCTAGGCTTCAAATCTAAAGCAAATACTATTAGTTCAAGAGTTCAGCTACATTATGCATTTCATTGGCTGCTCATGGGCTGCACCCACTCCCTTCAATTGTTTAATTAATAAAATGCATTCCAAATAGGCAAATTCAAAGGAAGGAGTCTTGGGGACATTGACTCTTCAGTTTTTAAGTTGGAAATTACAAAGTAAAGCAATTTGAGGTGTACCTGGATGGCAGTTAGCTTTTCATTATTTTACAACAAAATAAACACAAAACCCCAAACAGTATTTTCTTCAAATACTTACTTGTACATGGTATTTGACATAATAGTGAATAATCCAGGCCGGTACAAGGAAATTAGCAAAAACAAACATTCCATTTCGGCATGCCTTAAAAGCCTAAAAATAAAAAAAAGTGAGTGTTTGGAGCACATGTTACCAACTGAATTCGCTGTAATAATGCTATCGGTACATATAAGCGATGTATTTTCTAATATTTTCTAAAGCTCTATAAGATATTTACATAATTTTTTTCAAAACCCCTGGCCTAAAATCCCTATTGAGGGAAAATTACATACACATTACAAAACAAGCAAGTCAGGCATTAAGGCAAAGGACTTTTTCTAAGAATAACAGAGTAAGATTTTTAAAGAAACATGTTAGCTATATTTTACTACACACCTTGGATCAAGTCTAAGATTTTACATATAAATCATAGGAAAGTTTTGTTCAATAGAAATCTCTAGGTCAAGTTAACCCCAAGAAGTCATCAATTTCCAATCCCAAAAGTATGGTGAGTTAAGTTTCTTTCATCCTATACATAAGTGAAAAAACACCGAATCTACAAACTGAGAAAACCATTTTCTCTGGGCCTGAGCAAAAATCAGCAAGTCACTTGTGAGGTCTGTAGTTGTCTTCAAAAGCCTAATCAAGCCAAAACCTTTCCTGGGAAGACTGAATGGGAAGCCAGTGATGGGGAAACAAATAGTGAATATGGTATAGTGAAAATGTTAATTAATATCTGTATAATCAACATGCAGCTTGAAAACACAAAAGAACAGATGGAAGGTTTGCCTGGACACCTTGACAAAGTTTAAATAAAGTACAACGCTATTCTTAACATATAAGGAGAAAGTATAAAAATGAGAGATTATGTCTGGGGGGGGGGAAGGAGAAATTAAAAAATTTTTCTTGGGGGGCAGAGGGGAAAATGTGAGCAGAATGCTGTAATGTAAGGAGTGGTAAATCTGCAGTCAGAAGGCCTGGGGTCAAATTCTAGCTTTGCTATTTACTATTTGTTTGACCAGTGAACAATTCATTTTTTCCCTCTCTGGCCCACAGTTTTCTCATCTGTAGAATGACACCATAGAGCTAGATAATCTCTCAGGTCCTTCTTAGGTCTAAATTTGTGATCTCACAAAAAGCAGAATACCTGTTAAATTGCTGACTTACTTAATCTCTCAATTTATTCCAATTTTTGTCATAACTTAATCTGACAAAAATTAAAATCATTAGTGAAATATCAAAATTCAAACTAGCTTTCATTCTGTTCCCTAAATTCATCATCTTTCTGTCATGGATAGCATGTTTCATCTTCATTCTTCTGAAATCATGAATGGCCATTGTATTGATCATAGATCTTACAGCTTTCAAGTTATATTTTTGCAATGTTATTACTGTATGAACAATTTTCCCTGTGCTGATGCTCATTTCATTCCTCACCAGTTTATACAAGTCTTCAACATTGTTCATTTTTATAATAGTGATGTCAGAGTATAAAGTATTCTGCTTCTGCTTACTTCACTGTTATCAGTTCATAGAAGTCTTTGCTTTATTTCTGAAATCAACTATCTCCGCATTTCTTCTTTTTTTTTTTAAAGCAATCGGGGTTAAGTAACTTGCTCAAGGTTACATGGCCAGTTATTTCTGGGTGTGGTGCTGAGTGTCTGAGCCCGGGATTCGATCTCCAGGTCATCCCAACACTGGAGCCAGTGCTCGCTGAGCAACCTGGCCTCCCCGTATCTCGTTTCTTGCAGCACAATAATACTCCATCATATTCCTCAATTAATGGACATACCTTAATTTCCAATTCTTTGACAGTTCAAAAATAGCTACTATAATTTTTTTTTAAGATAAAAGACTTTTCTCAAGTGTTAGTTGATTGACCTCTTTTGAGTATCACCCTAGCAGTGGCATAGTGGGGTTTATTTTTTTAAAAAAGTTCATCAACTTTTTCTGTAGAATTCCACATTGTATTCCATAACAGCTGCACAATTCACAGGTCCAAAGTCCTTCAACATTAAGTATTTTCCTTTTTTGTTAGAGGTGGAATCTCAGAATTGCCTTAATTTGCACTTTTCTAATAAGTACTGATTTGGGACATTTTTTCATATAGTTGGCTTTCTTCCCTTAAGAAATGCCTGTTCAGGGGCGGTTAGGTGGAGCAGTGAATAGAGCACCGGCCCTGGAGTCAGGAGGACTTGAGTTCAAATCTGGCCTCAGACACTTAACACAAAAACTACCGTGTGACCTTGGGCAAGTCACTTAACCCCAACTGCCCCTCCAAAAAGCAAAAACAAAAAAACCCCAAAGACATACCTGTTCATATCCTTAGACCATTTTATCAAATGGGGAATGATTCTTTTTCTTATCAATTTGAATCAGTTCCTTAAAAATCTTGGAAATAAGTGTGAGAATTGTAGGAACTGAGTGAACCACGCCAATAACTCAATTCTGGATCAGTTCCTTTCTACTAAACTATGGGTCTACGTCAATTTTATAAAATTATGGGAACCGTGAGAAAACTTTATTGCATTGTTTGGGAAGTTGGACCACTTTCTACCTGCTGCTTACAGACCCTTAACTAAGGACCTAAGTTATGCTGACCAAAATGGCAGTCAAATCTACAGACTGATTCAAAGAGTTTTCTTGCAATCCCACATCTCAAGCAACCCCCTATGTTTTATCTTAAAATTGGCCCTGTACTGGTCAGTCAGTTACTGTTTCCTTGTTCCTTTGACTGAATATAGACATTTGGGGTGGGGGGAGTGTACCACCTCTTTTTCTGGTTTCAGAGAATTTTACCTGTTTTCTCTCCTCCTCCCAACCTGGAAAACTCTCTAAACTTTCTTCCAATTAGAAATCGAATAACAACCTTGTCTCCTCTTAATTGTTTTCTTTAATATACAAAAATCTGTCTCCCTGATTCCCATCCCCCCACCCTCCGCATAGTTAGGGTCCAGTGGCAAGCCTAGGAGGCCTGGTTCTGATTTGTTATGCAATTGGCATATATTGCTCAATAAATCAATATGCTCAGAAGTTCAAACCTTTGTTGGCTCAGTTATTTCAGATTTTACCTGTCACATAAGATTTTTCATCAGAGAAACTTATTGGAAAGATTTTTTCCCCTAGATACTTGCTTCCTTTTGATTTTTTACTTCATTAGATTTGTTTGTGCAAAGACTTTTAAATTAAATCCAAATGACTGATTTTGTCTTCTGTGAGGGACATTTTTAAGTGCCTATAATGTGCTAAGTGTTTTATGACTATCTCATTTGATGATCTCTCTACTATGATACTCTATTCCTTGCTGGGTCATAAACTTTTCTCTAATCCATAAATTTGAAAGGTATTTTATTCCATGTTTCTCTAATTTGTTTACAATGTGACCTTTTATATCTAGGTCACATACCCATTTGGAGCTTACCTTGGCAGAGTGCTGAAGTGCCAATCTAAATCTAATTTCTTCCACACTGCTGTCCAATTTTCCCAGCAGTTTTTATCAAATAGTGAGTAGCCTTGTGTTTATCAAATCGTAAGGTATTAAATTTTCTGTATCCTGTATACCTAATCTGTTTCACTGATCAGCATTTCTTAACTGGTACATTTCAATAATAGCTTCTTTGTAATATAGTATGAAATCTGACCCCGCTAGGCCCTTTTTATTACAATTTCTTTTCATTATTTCTCTTGAGATTAGTGATCTTTTTTAATCTCCATATGAATTCCATTATCATTTTTTCTAGTTTATGAAACAATCCTTTTATACTTGATTGGTATAGCACTGAATAAGTAAATTAATTCGGCTGTAGTACTGTCATTTTTTATATTGGCTTATCCCATCTATAAGCAATTGGTACTTTTGCAATTATTTATGTCTTTATTTTGTAAACAGTTGCCTGTAGTTCTATTTAGTTCTTGTATATATCTTGAAAGGCAGACTCCCAAGTATTTTATACAATCTGTAGTGACTCTGAAGGGAATTTCTCTTATCCCTTCCTGCTAGGTTTTAATGGCATTATAAAGAAATATTTATGATTTGGGGGAATTTATTTTATATTCTTCAAGTCTGCCCAATTTTAATTTTTTTAGGCTTTAGGATTCTTTAAGTACATTATCATATCATCTTCAAAAAGGAATAATTTTGTTTCTTTTTTAAGTAGGAGGATTTCCTCAGTTTTATTCATCTTAATTCTACGTCCAGCATGTCTACTGCTATGCTAAACAGAAGATGTGACAACAGTTACTGTTCCTTCTAGAAGAACGCCAATGAGGACTTCTGAATGGATCAGATGAGTGGGACAGAGCTGCGGAAAGGTCAGCTGCATGCCAAAGGCCAAGGTGACTGTCAGTGGCTCGGGATGCAGGAGGTGACCCTGGCCTTCGTAAATTAAGGCCAACAGAACCCTTCCATTACCAGGTTAAATGCCCCTGCTCATAAAGGATGTCTCAGTCACATACTTACATGCCTCGGATTGCCCTTAAGGCACAGATAGTTTAAACTAAAAGGGACATCAGAGACCATCTAATCCAAGCCTACTTTCTTCTTTCATGTTGGTTCAAATGAGCCAAAGACATTCGGTAACTCACCCAAGGTCATGCTGCTCATTAGCTGCGGAATTGTAACTAGGTCCAGTTCTCGCCCTAAGTTCGGTGACAACGGACATCAGTGACAGCTCACAGGCTGCCACTGGCACTCCAATTTTACTTGTCGGGACAAGGTCTGGCTAAGATTCGGGGCTCACTCCCAACACCCTAATCAAGTCTAGGCAGCGCCCTTGCTAAACCACGCCGCACTGTACAGCCAGACAGAAGGGGAAGGTGGCGGAGGGGGAAGGACCCTCACGTTCCTGGAAGGCAGCAAGGGGGCACAGCGGCCAGACAAGAAGGGGGCGGGAGGCTCGATGACGATACACCTTCCGTAACGATGCCGTGAAGGCAACACTGTATCCACTCGAGTAACAGCCGTCAATAACAGGCCTGTACCCTCACAACCACCATGGGATTATCCCCGTTTAACAGACTCGGGAAGCTGAGTCTCAGTGAGGTCGGAGGCCTAAAGAAAGCCCGGACTGTCTCCAGGTGGTCTGGAATCAGCTGGTTTACGCAGCTGTTGGCAGGCTGTGCGCTCCTGGAGAGCAAACCTTTTACTTCTCACGGCTCGGACACAGCAGGAACTTCATCAACGCGCAGTTAGTGACGTAAGAGGAAAGGCTTCTGGGAGGGTGTCCGGAGAGGCCGGGCCGCGGGACCCGAGGGAGGGAGGGGGCGGGGCCTGCGGGGGCGGGGGCGCCGTAACTCACCAGTCTCCTCCAGATGGAGTCCGTCTGCTGGAAGTTATTCCAGAAGCCCCACCAAGCCTTCTGCGGGGGCAGCACGGGCTCCCGGGGGCTCAGCTCCTGGTCCTTCAGCCACTGCCTCCTTAGGGCGCGCAGCTGCTCCAGCCGCAGCTTCTCGTCTGGCGTGAAGCCCGACATGGCTAGAACCCACGGGATCGAGCCACAGGGACGCTTCCTCACCGCGCCCCAGCGACCTTGCCGGGACAGTACTAAGAGGCGCCGGCGCCTGGTGATGACGTAGCACGTCGCAGCCGCAGGCTTAGAGGGAAACCGAGGCGGGGAGGGGGAGGAGAAAGAAAGCGGCGAGCGTCAGCGGGAGAGCCTTTGCGCACGCGCTTCCTTCTCGCGTAGCCCGGCGCCTCCTGCTGTTAAGAATTGCGGCGGAGGAATGACCGCGGGGGGCTGCTTGTGCGGGAGCGTCCATCCCCAGGGCTTGGGCTGCGGGGTGGAAGTCTGACAGTCTAAGGCACTGGCTCCCTTCCGGCCTTCCTGTGGCGAATCCACGGTTCATGGAAGCGGACTGCAAGCGCAGCCAAAGTCACCAAACTGTAACCCGGCGTGGGGACACAAAGACAAAAAGAAACAAGTTAACACATCTTTAGGGCTCTGTGCTTTGGCCAAAATATAGTGTGGGAGAGACCGCGCGATGCCGTTCGGTTCTGCCATTCGGGACCACGGTGCCTGAGTCCATTCGGGTCTCAGTCTCTAAAGCATCCGGCTTGAGGAAACGCGGCTCCTTCCGGATCCCTGCCCGCTGGCCCTCACTGCCCTGGCGGCGCGCTCGCTTCTGGGGGTCGTGACCCGGTTCTCTCGGTTCTCCTCGCAGCCTGCCCGCGGGCCCTTCCAAGGCCCGCCCGCCGGTTCGGAGCCGCCCTCCTAAGGTGGGCGTGGCTGAAGGCCCACCCTCTAGGAGCCCCCCCTCCGCTCCTTCCGTGCCCGCGGATGGAGTGACGCCCCCCCAGACTTCCCTAGCATCTCTCACCCAGGCAGACTCTGAACCCACTCAGCTGCCTTCCGGGGGAGAATGACGCGAGGCTATTGACTTCTGACTAGCGCAGCCTGCTGACCGGGAGCCTCCTCCAGCCTCCTGCGCTCCCGGTGCTCCAGGTTCACGCCTCTTAATCTCTCTCTCCTGCCGGAGAGTTTGTAAGAATCATTAACAAAAAAAAACCCAAAGACTATTTTCCTTTGGCTCAGCCCCCAGTCAGGAGAAAAGTGTGACATTTTAAAGCTAAGTTCAAACCTGGGTCCTTTTCTTCTGCATCTGTGATGCCAGACGTTCACCGGCCTCCCTCCCATTCAGAAATGAAGCATTACCCGTACCAAGAGAAGTAACAGCAACCAGATTCTATGAATAGTTTTTTTAAGCCTCAACTAATGAAACAGAAATTAGAAGGGAAAATTTAAAGAACAGAATGAGTTTAGGAATCAGCTTCCGTCCCACTCTGGCAGAGGGAAGGGGAAAGAGGAGACTGATTGGCAGCTTGATGCCTGTTCCACAGGACAGAGTAAGACATCCACTGCTTGGGGATACTAACCGTTCCATTTTGGCCACTGAAAATAAAAGTAAAGTAAAGAGGCGAGCCTCAGGCCACAGGCTTCCGAGCCTCAGGGCTCATTTGACTTGTTCAGTTTGCTGACTTGCAGCAAACTTGCAGTCTCTCTCTCTCTCTCTGTCTCTGTCTCTGTCTCTCTGTCTCTCTCTGTCTCTCTCTCTCTCTCTCTCTCTGTCTCTCTCTCTCTGTCTCTCTCTCTCTTTCTCTCTCTCTCTCTCTCTCTTTCTCCCTCTCCCCCCCCCTTCCATTTCAATCTCACGCTCAGCTCCTCTCCTCCTAACTGAAAACCTACAGTTGCCATCCCCTTCTGTCTTTACCTCGCCTCAAGGCTTGAGATAGCCTGAATCCCTCCCCAAGTGGGAAGAAATTATTGTTATAAGAAAATTTTAAATTTCCTTTTATTAATCTTTATTATTTGGGATTCAGGGCCACCTCTCCTGTTTAGGAGATTTTTTGCTTGGTTGAAACCTGTCCTATGGGATGTTAGTTAAAACTTAGTAAAGCCCATCATACATTTGTGGGATAAGAAGCCAAAAGGTAGACCAGACTTCCTAAAGTAATTTGATTAGGTTTATCTATGGAAGGATCCCAATGTGCTCTGACTCTGTGGTTATCGTTTGGCATATAAATCTCCCCTCTCAGCCCTTTGTAAATATAATCTTGAAGGGTAAATCTCACCAGACTAACCTTTAAAAAGAATTCCCTCAAATTTATCTTTGTAAAACTGTGTTTCTCTTTCCCTTGATTAATATGTGAGATTCTGCCTCTCTTATAGATTACAACCTCTACAATGAACACTGTAAAACAAAAATTATTTTGCTGTCTCTCTGATGTAATTGGAAACTATATAAGCTTTGTTAGAACCGTAACTGGAATTCAGAGTTATTTTTTCTAAGCTCTGAACCTGTGCTTAAAAATAATATAACCTTTAACCTCTATCATCTCTTTGTGGTGTTATTAGGCAGCATTTACCTATCACAAGAACTCAGGGGGAATATTTTTACCTTTACACTAGGAATGTGCAGATAAATGTTTATCAACTGGCTCAAAAATAAAAAAAAAAATCTGTTCTTTCCAATTTGCTCCCTAGAAGAGACTATGCTAGACTGCATTTCCCAGAAGCACATGCAGTTAATCTCTGAAAGCCTTCCCTCTGCCTTCAGAGGGATGTTTGTAAATAGTTTATACTCAGTATTTCCAAAACAAACTCATTATCTTTTCCCAAAAAGCCCACTCATATACCAAACTTTCCTATTTCCTTGAAAGGTACCATCATTTTTCTAGATTTATTTATTTATTTATTTGAGGGGGGGAAAAGCTAAAGCAATGGAGGTTAAGTGACTTGACCAAGGTCATACAGCTAGTATGTATCAAGTGTCTGGGGTCATATTTGAACTCAGGTCCTCCTGACTTCAGGACCAGTGCTCTACTCAACTGCTCCACTCAGCTGCCCCTGTGTTCTACATTTTTAAGTTCATTGCTAACCCTAATGTTAACCCCATAGGGCAATGGAAAGAACAGTAAATTAGGAATCAACAGAGCTAGGTCTGAATCCCAACTCAGTCACTTACTTTCTGACACTGAGCAAATCATTTAACCTCAATGAGTTTTAGTTTTTAGTTGTTTTTTATGTAAGTGGGGACTGTTGGCCTAATATGAGGTCTGTGAACTTATTTTTAAACAATATTTTTATTGTTTTTCAATATAGTTGCTTTCTTTTGTAATTCTGTGTATTTCATTTTATGCATTAAAAAGCATTTTTCTGAGATGAGGTCAATAGGCTTCACCAGACTTATTTAAGAACATCTGAATTAGATTAACTCTAAGATCTCTTCCAGTTTTAGCATCCTATGAATATTGGAAATAATAAATGATGGATTGACAGATCTGAAGGATTTTCTGTAGTATTTATTGGTTTCAAATATATTGATCAGTGCTACTAACTAGCTAAGTGACCCAGTCCTTCAACCTCTGTGGGCTTCAGTTTCTTTTTTTTTTTAAACAAGAGACTAGAAATATACAATTTTAGGGTCCCTTCCTCACTAAGATTTTATGAAATTATACTGTTACATACACTGAGAGTATCCACAAGAGGGCAGCTTTGTTTGCTGTAAAATAAATTCTTTGGTAATAAATTTTTGCTAATGTGACTATTATTATAAAAATGTCCACACCTTACACAGGATCCTGGAGGGGTAAGTGTTGGAGAGAGAGAGGAAAAAGGGGAAATCAGATGAGAAAGAGTAGACTGTTGAGTATTTGAAATAGTATGTGAGCACAGTTAAAGAATCAATGTCTTGGAATTTGAAAGAGCCCTAGGCCCTCTAGTCCAACTTCTTGCCTGAAGCAGGGTAATCTATGGTATCCGTGACACGTGTTAGTGATGAGAGACTTACAGTACCACTCTTTTCTATTTTGGACAGTTCTCATTGTTAGGAAGGAAGTTCTTTATGTTAAGCTACAATCTTTCCTCCTGTGATTCCCACAAGTTACTTTTAGTTTCATCCACTAGGACCAAGAAGAATAAATCTAATCCCTCTTCAGCATGACAACCTCTTAAATGTTTTAAGACACTAATCATATCACTCCTTAAATTTATTTTTCACTAAGCTAACAGCCCTCTCCCTCCCCTGTCCCCCCAAATGAGCCTCATATGGCATAGTTTCAACTTCTTTTACCGTTCTTTTTAACCTTGTATGGATGCATTCCAACTTGACAATGTCTTTTCCAAAATGCTGTGCCCACCACTGAACACAGATATATTGTGACTAGGACAAAATACATTTGGATTATTATCTCCGCATGGATGGACATTGTGCTTCCATTAAATGAAAGCTAAGATTACATTAATCTTTTTTGACTATTAGGTCATTATTATATTACAGAGCAACATTATGTTGTTGATTCATATTGAGTTTGTGGTCCACTAAAATCCTTAGATCATTGGCTGTCCTTTATGCCCTTGCAATTTATTTGCTGAATCCATGGTTAGCACTCATTTGTATATATGTAACAGTAGTAACCAGGACCTGATCTGCTGGATCAAGGAACTTGACATGTAATTGAATCAGTGCCTTGGTCCTTCATGGTTGGTCCATATTTAATACCTTTCCTAAAGAACATAAACAAAATTGGAATTATTCTCCCAAAACTATTAGCCTATGAATACCCTTTTGATCCAGTGATACTTCTACTAAATCAATAATCCCAAAGAAATAAAAGAGGAAAAGGACCCATATATACAAAAATGGGGAACTAGCCAGTTCAGTAAAACTAACCAACATATTGAAAAAGTCAGACATTTCTTTAGCGTTCTACATCCATAGTCTCCCACCTTTGCAAAAAAAAAAAAAATGAGGAAATTACCTTTACGTGATTCTTCTTTGCTATGTCTCTAAAATTGTTTAAATGTCACAAGGTATACCTTGTGAGCCAGAGAAAAGTCTGAATCCCTCCTCTTTAGGTCCCTTAGAACTAAACAGCATCAGTGTGAATCCAGAGATAGAACCCCTTTTCTGGAAAGAGTTCCCTCTGGGCCATGGGTCATACCTATATTAAATTTCATGTTAATGTGACTAAGTTGTCCACCCGGTGATTCATGATGTCTGTCTACTAAGGCCTCAAAGAGGAATTGCTCTCTGTATCCATGGAGTGAGTAACACTTAACAATGAAATTGTACATACTTGAAGGCAATAGTTCAAGGAGCTGGAGTGGAAACTTTTTCTGCAAAGGCAGATGCTAACTCATCTATAATTTAGAGTCTAAGAGAGATGCCTGAGGCTTACAGTGGTTAAACGACTTGCTTATCATTAACCAACACCAGTAAATGTCAGAGGAGGAATTTGGACACAGGTCTTTTTGGATCTAAGTTCAGAGTTCTATCCAACTGAACGGTACTTTCTCTGTCTCCATAAGTATTGAAGTAAATTTCATCTTATTAGATTCGGTCAGATTTTAGAAAGAATTCTTTATAAAAACCACTTAATTAATTAGTCATTGATTAATAATTCTAACTCTTTAATGTAATTTAGATGTTTTCTGTGCTATGGATAGAGCTTTGGGTCTGAAGTCAGGAAAACCTAAATTCAAATCCAGCCTCAGGCACTTATTAGCTGTGTGACCTTAGGAAAGGCAAATCTCTCTGTTTGCCTCAGTATCCTTATCTGTGAAATGGGGATAATAATAGCAGCTACCTCCCAGAGTTGTTGTGAAAATCAAGTGATGCTTAGCACAGTGTCTGGCACATAAGTGGATGCATTTATATAAATGCTAGCTGTCATTTTTTCAAAGTAATTACAAATTACAATAAAAAATCAAGAGGCATACATTCTTTGAAAGTGAGATCCAAGCATAAATTGATCTATTGATCCGACTGTAGTTACTCTATGTTGAGAACAGATCTTCAGTCTTATCAAACATTCATTCCGGTGAAACTTTCTCAGAACATTCCTTCACTTCAACCTTCTAATGCATATTCTACAAACCATCTGTCTCACAGCATGGGGTATTAATGACAAGACCAGTATATTCAATGAATTCTCTTAAAAAACTAAATAATGATTTAGATCTTTTGGGCTTATCATTGAGGGAAGATAGTTTCATGCCTGGGTGTAGTGAATGGGGGAGTGGGGAAATGGGGAGAATGAGGTTAGAAAAGCTTTGAGGTTTAGAAGGAGGAGAGAACCTGGGTAGTTCAGTTTGTCTCTCTGCAGAGTTTAAATTCAAAGGATAATTGTTAAATTTTAGCTTCACATTGTGTTGTGTAGACATGGCATACGGTTCTTTAAGGGACATCTTAAAAAGTCCTTGATGATAGAGAAAATGAAGTGTTTTTTTCTTTATATTTTTAATTAGCATTCATCTCTTCTACCATGATTTAATTACAACTGTCTATTGTTTCTGCTTTTGAAATTACATATTGTTCCTTTGCTATTTGTCCTTTTTTTTCCCCTTTAATCTTGATGCACCTGCTTTGAAGGTATAAAAGCCTGCATTTAGTGGGTTTTTTTCCCCTTTCTTTTTTGGTAATGAGATGGGTAATGGGAATATATGAAAGGCTTGCCTGTTTACTTTCCTCTCTACATTAATGCATTTTACTAGCATCATGACACATTATTCCTAATGGCAGTAGTTTATTATTTTGTTTATTTTCATAAAGATAACAAGTCTCACCTTTTAAAGCACCTCTACCACTGTTGCTACTACTGCCTAAACACATTTTTTTTTGTCCTTAGATTTTTTTCCCCATTTTCTTCTAAATTTTAAAATCACAGAATTCTAGAGTTAGAAGGAGCCTGAGTGACTAATCTAGTCCAACCCATACTGAAAAAAGAATACCCACCAGTATACACCTACCGGTATGTAGTCTTAGCTTGAAGACGTTCAGGGCCCAAGCAGGCTCTGATCATTCAGTTCAGTCATTTCTCCAATTGTGTCTGACTCTCTGTGATCCTTTTGGGGGGTTATATCAAGCCTAAATTTGCTTCTTTGCAACTTCCACCCATTCCTCATACTTCTGTTCTCTGGGGTCAGACAGCAAATCTAATAGCTTTTCCATTGAATCTTCTCTCTTCCAAGTCTTAAAATATAGATCATTTAGCCTGGAATCTTTTGTTCTTCAGGCTAAGCACCCCCAGTTCATTCAACTCATCTTTTTTTTAAAGCAATTGGGGTTAAGTAACTTGCTCAAGGTTACATGGATAGTTATTTCTGGGTGTGGTGCTAAGTATCTGAGCCCAGATTTGATCCCCAGGTCATCCTGACACTGGAGCTGGTGCTCTTACTCGCTGAGCCACCTGGCAGCCCCTTCAACTCATCTTTTTATGATGCTATGGTAGAACCAATATTTTACATAGACTGTAGTGGTTTCCATTTGGCCCAACCCCCATTAATCAGCACAGAAGTTACTGTAAGTGCCTATTTAGGTAGTGCCTCCCAACAACTTATATTATCCATTCCTATAACACACTCACCTTAATCAGTCACTAGACTAATACCCAAACTGTGGGTATTCCACTCACAACTTCCTGATTCTAGATACTCCTTCTCTTTGTGCTTATGGTAGAAGGAATAACTTAACCCCTGTCCCCATTTAGGTTAGGATAGTTTTTCCTATTATATAAATATTAACTAACAATAGCTGTTATTTATATAATGCTTACTCTGTGTCAGGCACTGTGCTAAGTACTTTACAGTTCTTATCTCATTTGATCCTCACAACAATCTTGAGAAGTAGGTGATATTATTGTCTCCATTTTGCAGATAAGAAAACTGAAGCAAATGAGTTAAGTGACTTAGCTAGTCTGAGAGGGATCTGAACTCACATCTGTTTGACTGAAAACCCAGCACTCAGTCCACTTCACCAACTAACTGCACCCTCCGCAAGACTTGATTGACTCAAGAATACTGAAGGCTTAGGTGGTTGTCATCCTTTCTTGGCTGTCTTGTTGTTCCTCCTTCTTTCGCTAAGAGGACCGATGACATCACTCACGAGCATGATGTCTTAACATCTTAAGGGGATTGGATTTGTGAGGCACAGCTGTGCACAGTCCTCAGTCTCACTCTCTCTTCTTGAGTAACTGAAGGCCAGAAAAGTGGCAAGAAAAGGGTCACGATGACTGGCAGTGACCCAAGATGCCAGGTTGACTAAATACAAAATAGTCACCTAGAGCTTCAGGTGCCTTCTGATGCTTGTTTGGTGGGAAATGATGGCCAAGTCAAGCCAGGAAACTTCTCTCAGTTGAATCAGCTTTGAGTGTCTTCAATGCCTGTCCTTTTTTGAATAGCCTTCTCTTGTTATGGCTAAGTAAAACTCCTTTGGTTAATTGTTGAATGACCTAAAAGTGCCTTATTTTGTTCCAATATAGAAGATAAACCACCAGGAGATGTGACCTAGTCAGAGCCAGCCCAGACCAACTGGCATATTCTTTTTTTTTCAAGATTTTAATTTATTTATTTTTAGTTTTCAACATTCATTTCCACAAGATTTTGAGGTACAATTTTTTCTCTCTTCCCATCTTTCCCCAACTCCACCTCAAAATACCAAGCCTACTGTATAC
>NW_027185653.1:10364887-10400058 GCF_028583685.1 Petaurus breviceps papuanus
TTTCAAACATTTGTTTTTAAAACTTTGAGCTCCAGGTTATTTTCCCCTTCTTCCCTCCTCACCCATCCCTACTGGGAAGATAAGCAATTCAATATAGATTGTACATGTGTAGTTATCCAAATCATTTCCATAGTAGTTATATTGCAAAAGAGTAACTATATCTCCTTCTATCCTATCCCCACCCCACTTATTCTATTTTCTCCTTTGACCCTTTCCCTTTTCAAAAATGTTTGCTTCTAACTACCCTATCCCCCAATCTGCCCTCCCTTATATCCTCCCCCCTCTTATCCCCTACGCCCCATCTGTAGTGTAAGATACTCAATTGAATGTGTATGTTATTCCCTTCTTAGGCCAAATTCAATGAGAATCAGGTTGTCCTATTCCCTTTCACTTCCTGCTATTCCCCTCCATTGTAACAGTTTTCTCTTGTCTCTTTTATATGAGATAATTTATTTGATATAATTTGATCCTTTTTGTACCCAAAAAAGGATTTTATCGTTTGTTTGTGCTTCCATTTCTTGCTAATCTATCTCTCCCATTCTTCTTCTCCCAGTAAATTCCTCTCTCACCTCTTAATTTTATTTTTTAGATATTATCCCTTCATATTCTGTGTCCTCTGTCTATGTATACATGAACATACAAACGCCCAAACTCACATATGTATTATATACACATACATCCTCCTATACATACATATATACGTATGTACACATACATGTACATATATATATATATATATATATTCTCTTCAGCTATCCTCATACTGAGAAAAGTCTTATGAGTTACAATGATCATTCTTCCATGTAGGAATGTAAATAAGTTTTATGATTTCTTTTTTCTGTTTACCTTCTCATACTTCTCTTGCTTCTTGTATTTGAAAGTCAAATTTTCTGTTCAGCTCAGGTTTTTTTCAATAAGAATGCTTGAAAGTCCTCTATTTCATTGAATGACTATATTTTTTTTCCCTGTAGGATTATACTCAGTTTTGCTGGGTAGGTGATTCTTGGTTTTAACCCCAGATCCTCTGACCTCTGGAAAATCATATTCGAAGCCCTTTGATCCCTTAGTTTAGAAGCTGCTAGGTGTTGTGTTATCCTGATTGTGTTCCCACAATACTCAAATTGTTTTTTTTTTCTGACTGCTTACAGTGTTTTCTCCTTGACCTGGGAACTCTGGAATTTGGCTGCAATATTCCTAGGAGTTTTCTTTTTGGGATCTTTGTCAAGAGGCAATCAGTTAATTCTTTCAATTTCTGTTTTGCCCTTTAGTTCTAGAATATCAGGGCAATTTTGCTTGATAATTTCTTGAAGGATGTTGTCTAGACTATTTTTATCATGGCTTTCAGGTAGACCAATATTTTTAAAATGATCTCTCCTGGATCTATTTTCCAGGTCTGTGGTTTTTCCAATGAGTTATTTCACATTGCCATCTATTTTTCATTTGTTTGGATCTGTTTTATAGTGTCTTGATTTCTCATAAAGTAACTAGCCTCCAATTGCTCTAATCTAATTTTGAAGGAGTTTTTCTCTTCAGTGACTTTTTGAAATTCCTTTTCCATCTGGCAAATTCGGCTTTTTAAAGCATTCTTCTCCTCATTGGCTTTTTGGGACTCTTTTGCCATTTGCGTTAGTCTATTGTTTAAGGTGTTATTTTCTTCAGTGTATTTTTGGGTCTCCTTTGGCAGTCTGTTGACTCTCTTTTCATGATTTTTCTTGCATCATCCTCATTTATTTTCCCAATTTTTCCTCCATTTCTCTTACTTGATTTTCAAAATCCTTCTTGAGATCCTCAGTGGCCTGTAACCAATTCACATTTTTCTTGGGAACTTCTGATGCAGGAGTTCTGGCTTCTCTGTCTTCCTCCCACTCCATGCCTTGATCCTTTTTTGTCCCCAAAAAAGGATTCTATCATTTGTTTGTGCTTCCATTTCTTGCTCATACTGGTAGCCTATTACTTGACTTTTGAGCTCTTTGCCATGGTAGAACTCTGTTTCCAGAATGGAGAGAGCTATATCTCAAAGCATTGGGGTTTTTGCATCTGCCAAAGCTATTAGATGGGTGTCCTCTCAACCACCCCCACATGCTCTGACTCACTGGTCACATATCCCAGGACCACCACCCAAGGCCATGATCCTGATCCAACCATGTTCAAGCAACAGTGATTTCCCTATGAATGGTCTCATGCAGGCCAACAGCATTGGAAGTAGATTTATACAATCGTAGTCTTTCATATACATGCATATGCACACTCACTCACACACACATATACAGATACACACATATTTTGGTATACACATACATACACATATGTATATTATCTATATATGTTATATATATTTAATTCTGTGTTTGGGACCTGAAGTCTTTTGATAGAGGGGTGAATGATGGTGCTATCTAGCCCTACTCCCTTGGCTGATAAAAATGCCCATGAGTACTGGGGAGGTAATCATGAAGACTGAGATTCAATATTACCCAATTTATTCTTATTTAATGTTTGGGTCATATATTACAAATATACATGGTGGTATATAGCATCAAATCCATACTCCCTTTCCTAGTGTTTGAAGCTCTCCAATATTTTGTTTCACTTCACCTGTGCAAATATATGTCCCACAATTATCATTAGTATAAATTTCCACTCCAATAATGCTGTTTTCCTTCACTGTTTTTTTGGATTTTCTTTATCTGACTTAACTTCTATTTTACCATTAGCATTTCCACACCTGTACTTCCTACTTTTCTCTCTATATTCAAATATTTCTATCTTTCAAGTTCCAGCTGAAATGTTATCTTGACTGTAACTGCATTGACTCTCATCTCTCCATGAGAACCTTAGAAATGTTATCTTGACTGTAACTACATTGACTCACATCTCTCCATGAGAACCTTACTTTCTACAATATAAATTTTGTTCTTTAATCATAGACTTTGTAATATTTTCTTTGTTTTAAGGATGTATGTTTTATATATGTATATGCTGAAACGAACACACTTTCCTTATAACCACTAATGTTCTGGTAAATGTTTAACAATAGGCTTTCCAAAAAACAATACAATCAACAAAATAATAAAGTTGGTGATTTATAGTGTTTGCGTGCTCACACACTACATTTAACAATGGACTGTAGCAAGCAGATTTAAATTGGTTCAAGCATACATGTCCTGAAGGTACTGATTAATTCTAGGTAGGGAATGCTCAAATTCCTCACTGGAGGAATTTGAGTGAACAGCTCTTTTTAAATCTTTTTTTGGGAGGGGGGAAGGCAGGGCAATTGGGGTTAAGTGACTTGCCCAAGGTCACTCAGCTAGTAAAGCTAGTATAAAGTGTCTGAGGTTGAATTTGAATTCAGGTCTTCCTGACTCTAGGGCTGGTGCTTTATTCACTGTGCTATCTAGCCATCCTGAGTGAACAGTTTTAAGTCAAAGAGCTTCAGTTCAGGAGAGGAAATTTATATTGAGGAGGTATAATTTGGAATTGGGAGATTTAACTATAGGTGTAGGATTAAGAAGAATACTTTGAAGTTTTGATACCAACTGTGATTGCAGATAACAACCACTAGAGGTCTGCTTCTCAAAGCATTACAATAATCTGGAAGTTTTGGAGTTGAGGGCTAACCCTTGTGAAAGAAGGGAAATGGAACGTATGGGGGAATCATATTATCTAATTATTGATACTGTTCCTAAATTTTATTGATATGGAAGTTGAGTGTTTAGTTCTAAATGATGGAGGAAATATGCTGAGCTGCCTAAATTATGTGATTTGTTCTAAATGAGAGATGTTTTGAAATTGACAATGTATAGAACATAGACAATATATAGAATTTTGGACAACATATGTTGTGTCAGCAGTGAGAAAGTCCTGAAGCTAGACTGGAAGTGTAAGTTTCACTTACTTCAGATGGGTTTTAAAAGCCAGCACTCACCCACACAAAATAACTGGCCGTGTAACCTTGAGCAAGTTACTTAACCCCAGTTGCTTAAAAAAAAAAAAAAACCAGCAGCAATTCTTTTCAGAGCTTTATTTCAGGATACTAATTTTCAAATCCCAAAGGTTATTCTGCTTTATGGATACAGGCAGTTCCAAACAGCCCAAAAGTGACTGACTAAAATTCTCTATGAAACTAAAGGACAGCATGATAACAAAGTTAGTATCTCCTAACTATCTGGCAAGCAGCCAAAACCCAAAACAAACCAAAACAAAACAGAAGACTTTTTTTGCCTTGAGGATCCTTTACCCATTCCTACCCTGATTTTCAAGAGCTATTGACAGGAGCTATTGGCTCCTTTTTTTCTTACTTCCTGCCTAGAAAATCAGTGTTTGTCCCCCTTTACACCATTTTAAATAGACCCACATTAGACTGATCAGGGAGTAAAAGGACATTTATACTATGGCCAATAGAAGAACCTGCACATCTGGCACTTTTAGTGACCCAGTAGAGTTAGAAAAAGGAAGCAACAATGACCTATTTATCCTTAATAATTTCCCATGGAGTTTGCCTGGTTGATAATATGTGGGGTTTATTTAAGCTTATGCTAGAAAGCCAGAAATGTTAATAAAATAAGGAAAACACACCCTATTGCATGTGTATGCTTCCTCTTCACTGCTCTCTGTCATTACTAAAAGTAGAAAGAACTGGTGACAATTCCATAGGTTGCAAGATTTTTGAAGCCTGTTTCTGCTTTGTCACTTTTTGTAAGAAGGCTGAAAACTTTCAGTTGGGATCAGTTTTATGGAAATGTGCATATGGCTATCTCCAAGAATAATTTAATCATTTTCCTTTATCCTGTAAACAGGGCAAACTTCAAGTGAGGTTTTATTTTTGCAATGAAATATTTGTCTTTATAATAGATGCAAACTGCAAGTGTCCAGCCCATCACACAAAAGATGAGGAACTAAAACAGGAAAGGGGCTCAACCTGTGACACACAGTGAGCTCTAACTTAGAAATGTGTAGACTGAGCTTGAGATAGTACAGATGTAGTAGCACTGTGCCAAGGAATGGCTGGCCCTGTTTAAAATTGAGAAATGGGCCAAGCTTTTCTTTTGTTTGATTTTATGTCTCCTTTATATCCCTTTATCACCATACCTTCTACTTCTCTCACTCTTTTTTTTGGGTCTTTTTGGAAGGAAGAATGTAGGACAATTGGGGTTAAGTGACTTGCCCAAGGTCACACAAGCTAGTAAATGTTAAATGTCTGAGGCTGGATTTTAACTCAGGTCCTCCTGACTCCAGGGCCAGTGCTCTACTCACTGCACCACCTAGCTATCCCCCCTCAGTCTTTAGAGCTCTCTAGGTGTACATATAGAAAGAAGACAAACTAATTCGTGCTAAAGTATTGCAGACTAATACCATACCATCTTAATATTAATTATTACCTCTTCAATGAAAATATTCATTTTAAAAGAAGACTGAATAGAGAACACAATACCCCACCCAAAGGAATGATTCTCTAATGGCATAATTTTAGACACTGTGGCCCCCAATTAGGGAAGATTTTAAAGGTAGATATCTCTTCTCTTAAACTGTAACATATTGACATTCTATTTATCATTAGGGCTGACCCTGAGTTCAGAAGAGGTGCTTCATTGACAATCACAGAGTAGACATGTTAAATTTTTAGACATTTTCTGAGAGGATGCTGAACATGATAATTTTGTACCTATTTTTAGTTTTTTAAAGAAAAATAAAATGAGAAATCTATGCTTCAATTTGCACTCAGAGTTTTTCAGTTCTCTCTCTGGAGGTGGATCGTATTTTTTCATCGTGAGTCTTTTGGAATTGTCATGGATTATTACAATGATCAGAGTAGCCAAGTCTTTCTCAGTTGATCATCACTACAACATTGCTATTAGTGTGCAAAATGATGTCCCAGTTCTCAGTTCACTTTGCATCAGTCCATATAGGTTTTGCCATGTTTTCTTAAACTACCCCCTCATCATTTCTTATAGCGCAATAGTACTCTTGTTGTGAAGAGAATAAGAGGGAGCTAAGATCTGGGCTTTTCGATAAATTTAGAGTGGATTTATTGATCAAGTGTGCTACTGCCTGGAGTATACACTCAAATCAGGCAGCCCTGTATTGGGGCTTATAATATTATGACTGAGTTTATAAAGGTAAAAACCACAAAATCCACAATTGGGGAGGGGAGCTAGCATTAAAAAATGACATACAGAAGCCAAGAACAGCCATTGGTGGGATCCATAGTTCAGAGCTAAATTGGAAAACATGACGCAAGGGTACAATGACATGATCTGGTCCTTTCTAGAATAGGGTGGAAGGCACAGGGGCAGTGGAATTCCCCAAACAGGCTAGGGTCATGGAACAGGTCAGGGTCATGTTCAGGGTGAAAGGTGTGGGGGACCCTTCTTGGTCAACATCTTGGGTGGAGGACCTTGCTTGGTCAGCATAGATTTGCCCCATGATCTGTATACCAGCTTGCACAATAATCCTTATACATGCTGCTGTTTCAAGGCTTACTGATTTAGGGAAATTTTAACTTAAGAAAAGATAAGGAGCCAGGACTATGCCTTGGGTAACTCTTACCCAGGACTATGCCTTTAAACTGTGACAAGCAGTTACAGGGTTTATGATAAAAACAAAGACAAATATAAAGGGGCTGAATGGTGGCTTAATAGTAGACTCCAAATCAGGTGGCATGTGATTTGGGTTACCTTACAACACTCCATCAAAATCATATGGCACAACTTATTCAAGTCATTCCCCAATTGATGATCATTTCCTCAATTTCTAATTCTTTACCACCACAAAAAGAGTGGCTATAAATATTTTTGTATACACAAGTCATTTTCCTTTTACTTTGATCACTTTAGGATAATGATATTGCTAGGTCAAAGGGCATTCACAGTTTTATAGCCCCTTAGGCATAGTTCCAATTTGTTCTCCACAATGGTTACACCAGTTTACAGCTCTACCAACATTCAATTTTTCCCTCATCCTCTTGAGCATTTGTCATTTCTGATAGGTATGAAGTGGTACCTCAGAGTTGTTCTAATTTACATTTCCCTAATCAGTAGTGATTTAGGGCATTTTTTTATATGTTTATACATAGCTTTGATTTTTTTTTATGAAATCTGCTTGTTTATATCCTTTAACAATTTATCAATTGGGGAATGGTATACATTGTATTATAAAATACATTGTATTACAATGTAACTGTGTACAAAGTATACAGGTATATAGTTCTGAGATTTTTCTTTGATGATCGTTTTCAGGTAGTGCAATGATTTTTAAATTATCTCTCCTGGATCTATTTTCCAGGTCATTTGTTTTTCTGATGAGGTAGTTCACATTTTCTTTTATCTTTTCACTTTTTTCTTACTTTGTTTTATTGTTTCTTAATGTTTCATGGAGTCTTTAGCTTCCACTTGCCCAATTCTAATTTGAAGACATTATTTTCTGTAGTGAAAGTTTGTACCTCTTTTCCCATTTGGCCAATTCTGCTTTTTAAGGAGTTCTTTTCTTCAGGGAATTTTTGTGCCTCTCTTGCCATTAGGCCAATGCTGTTTTTAAGGCGTTACTTTCTTCAGTACAGTTATTCTTTCCACATTGCTACTTTCCTTATCATGATTGACACAGGTCAGTATAAGAAATTAAATGGGAATTTTTTGGGAGTTTTTCAGAAGCTGCAGATGACACACAAAGGCCTGCAGACAACATAGAAAAAAGTTTAGAAATTCAGAAATGCATAAAATATATCTATAGTATTGTATAACATTAATGTATTTTAACTTTTAGTGCCATAATAATTCAGACATCTTCTCTGGTACAAATGGAGGTCCAAAAAAAATTTGTACAGGTTTTCCAGATCACAGGGGTGCCCCCTAAACTCCATGATATGGAAGGGTTAACTGTATTTTTTGTGCCTCTTTTATCAAGCTGTTAATTCTATTTTCATAATTTTCTTGCATCACTCTCATTTCCTTTCCCAATTTTTCCTGCTAATACTCTTATGGCTTTCTTTACCTCTTTAATAATTTTTTTTAAAGCACCTGGGGTTAAGTAACTTGCCCAAGGCTACACAGCCAGTTTGTTTGTTTGTTTTAAGTATCTGAGGCCAGAACTGATCCGGGGTACTCAGGACTCCAGGGCCAGCGCTCTTACTCACTGTGCCACCTAGCCGTCCCCTCTTCAATAAATTCCTGTTTGACTTGACAACCCAATCAGCATTTTTCTCTGAGGCTTGGGTGGGGGGGGTGTGGTTGTTTTCTTAGTTCTTTCTTTGGTTGTAGCTCTTGTCTTCCTTTGAATTTATGTCTTGGTCTTCCCTGCCATCATAGTAGCTTCTTATGATCAAGTTCTTTTTTTGTCATTTGCTCCTTTTCCTGCCTATTTCTTGACTTTGAAATTGGAATGGTAAGGGGAGCATGGGTGCCATAGAACTTTGTTAAAGTTGGGCCTGTTCAACTGGGTCAGGAGCTTTGGGCTTCTTGCGTTGCTGTTTTCAGAGCTAGATCTGGAGCTCTGCGAGTTTTTGGTGCTGTGATCCTAGTGGAGTCCTGGTCCACACTCTGGTCTTTACCCAGAATGGGTCACTGGTTCCCTATAGCACAAATTCTAGCACTCTTTTTGGCCCTAGAGCTGTGTCCAGGTCCCCCATTCTCTTACAACTGCCTTGCCAGTTACCCTCTGCCTTGAAACAGTGACCAGGGCCCCTGCTCCCTTATGATCAATCACAAGTGCTCCTCTCTACCCTGGAATTGCAATCTAGGACTATGTATGAGCAATAGAGCTGACAACCAGTGCCAATTGCACTCAGTGCCAGCAAAGGGACCGTTGTAATGTCTTTCTGACCAGTTGTAAGACTCTTCATTGTCTCTAGGCTGAGAGCTCCCCAAACTGCTGCTACAGCTGCTTCCAAAGCCCTTTTAGCTGTTGTAACATATTTCAGTTGGTTCTAGACATTTTTTGGAGATGTGACTAGAGGAATTCTTGGGTAATAGTGGAAAGAGAAAGAACTTAAATGGAGAACTAAGCCCTCCAAACTGTATACATGTATGGGAATTGGACCCATCAGGTTCCTGACCTCCTGCAGTTCTAGGGACTGCTAAGAGAGGATCTTCCTTTGGTAAGATTGTTCTCCTGCTTTGAGCCAAAATCTTCTCTTGCTCCCAGTTGAGGTATTCATTTAATCATCTTTTATTTTCTTTGGTATATCCTAATTTATACATCTTCCAGATTTCTGTGTGCTATTTTGCTTGGATAAATGGGTTTATTCACTATTTGCTATTTTTGATGGTCTTTTGTTTAACTAGTGTTGGTGGGGAAGGTCTTATCTGATAAGTATAAGCTAAAGAAATCAGGGAGCTCTTTTATTCTGAACCCAGACTCATGCCCCTAATCCAAAGATATTTAAAGGATGGCAGATAGCTCACTATTCCCCAGTGAGAAATTGCACAGTTTCAGTGATCTCTGTCCTTTCCTGCCTTCCTGCTTCATCACCAGGTAGCATGCGTGGAGGAGCATACATAGCACTTTTCCTATTCTCTCCTATGGTTCAAAGTGTAAACTAGAACTTAGTCATATCCATATTGCTACCTAGGAGCCACATTGCATTTTTATGGTCTGTAATTGCTTTCTAAGATTGAACTTAAATCATTGGGCTGAACTTAGTTAGACCTGGCCAAGAGTAGGGGTGATATCTATAATTTCATATTTACCCAAATATGTTAACACAGCTCTGAAAACAAAGAATCTCAGTGACTTTGAAGATCCTCCTTTGTTTACTGCAAAAGGAACTAAATGGAAATTATTTTAAATTTCAAAATCTTGTAAACTGAACAAGTATTTAAAGAAAACCAACCCAAAGCTTCTTAAGCACCAAGGCATGTGCTAATCAATATATATATATATATATATATATATATATATATGTTATGTATATATGTAAATTTCTTTATTATGCAATACATTTTGGGGGGGGCTGTCTCCTTTCTAAATCAACTGAGTAAAATTCCTCTGACTTTTCTATAACTATCATTTATCTTTTAGAGTGAACCAAATCTTTTCATTACTTCTAGAGATTAATTTCATCTGCTGACTCCAACAAGACTTAAAGTTTTCCATTTACACTCAAATAGCTACATTTTAAATAACACTGTGGGAGATGGGACTTGGGCTGTTTATGAGGATTTAGCTCTAGAGCTCACATTGATAATCAGTAAGGGGGCAGAGAAATCTCTAGACCATAGTCCATCAGGCTTAACTGGTTAGGTTGTGCTTCTGAAAATAGGCAAGAAACAGCACGTGTTTTAGTTTGAACCCTTCCTCCCCCTTCACATTCCCTCCCTGAAAACCAGCTGCTTGACAAGTTCAGGAGACACTCTTTTCATCATGTAGCAACTACACTATAGAATGTGCTACATAAAAGGCAAGATTGAGTACAACTTGTCTTCTCCAGTCTTCCAGTGTGTTCCAATGTTGGCCCAACTCTCCTTAGGAGCTTATGTACAATTTACCCTGACTATTCCATGGTGTCAACATAACCTAGCAAGCAGATTGACAGTGAAGAAGCAACCCTCATTAACTTCAAAATAGGACATTGCCTCCTGCGTAGCTGAGGCTACACAGACCCAGAGAGCTGTTTCAACATGTTGACACTTAATCCTTAGCTAGAACATTATTATCGATAGTATTTCTGGTGCTACCTGTGACAAGTTATAATATGTTATTAGTAAAGATGGATTCTAGCTTAAGGTTTGTATTCTTTTCTTTTCTCCTTTTGAAAAAGAGGTCTACTGAATAGGATTTCTGCCAGTAAAAGGAAAATTACACATCTAAGTGCATCTAGAATGTTTTTTTTCTTGTGGTTGGGATATTAATTTTTTAAGTTTATTTTGGAGGGGAGAGAGGAGTCAGATTGTGGTTTTATTTAGGACAGTACAGCATTAAAAAAATAATTTTACTGATATATTTTGTCTTTATACCAGAGTTATTTTTAGATATCCTGCCTCTTCCTAATACCTTATAAGGACTGTATCTTTTTTTTTAAATCAAATTGAAACTTTTCCCATGAATAAAAAAAAAATTCATTTTCTCTCCCTCCTACCTTGGGACAAAAAAAAAAAAGAAAAACAAAACATATAATAAATGCGCATAGTCAGGCAAAACAAATTCTTTCATTGTTCATGTCTGAAAATATATTTCTCATTCTGCACCCTGAGTCAATCACTTCTTGGTCAGGAGATAAGAGCTTCGTCACTGATGCTCTGGAATCTTGGTTGGTCATTACATTGCCCAAAGTTCTTTGGTCTTGTCTTTGCAGTGTTTTTGTAGTATGCCTAAATTGTTTAGCTGGTTCTATTAACTCATTCTTCATTAGTTCATACAAACCTTTGTAGGTATCTTTGAAATTATCTCTTTCATCATTTCTCACAGCAGAGTAGAATCTGATTACATTCATATACTATGATTTTTTTCAACCATTCCCTATTGATGATGGCCCCTCAGTTTCTAGTTGTTTGCCACCACACACCCACACTCGACCACCCCCTCACACACAAACACACACAAAACCTGGTATAAATACTTTTGTACATGCCTTTTTCCTTTTTTAAAAAGTCTCTTTAGGTTTATAGAGCCGATATTGGATTGCATGCCACCATGGGGAGGGGGGAAGAGAAGGAGAAGGAGAAAATCTGAAACTCAAGTGATTGTGGAACTTAATGTTGCAAACTTAAAGTAGATAAGTTGAATAAAATAATTTTTTAAAAGGGAAAAAAGGCTATCAAACTGTACATACCCTTTTATTCAGCAATACCACTAGTAGGTTTGTATCCTAAAAAAAAAAGAAAAGAAAAATGAAATGGACCTTAGGTACAAAAATATTTATAGCACTTCTTTTTATAGTGGCAAAGAACTGGAAATTGAGGGGATGCCCATCATTTGGGCAATGGCTGAACAAATTGTGATATATGACTATGATAGAATACTATTGTGGAATAAGAAGTGATGAGCAGGATGGTTTCAGAAAAACCTGGGAAATCTTATATGAACTAATGCAAAATGAAGTGAGCAAAACTAGGGGAACACTGTAAACAGTAACAGCAATATTGTATGCTCAACTATAAATGGCTTAGTTATTCTGAACAATACAATGATTCAAGATAATTTTAAAGGACTTATGAGGAAAAATGCTATCCACTTCTAGAGAAAAAAAAACTGATGTAATCTGAACGCAGATTGAAGCATTTTATTTTACTTTATTTTTATTAGGGTTTTTTGGGGTTTTATGTTTTCTTTGGAATGTGGCTGATATGGAAATGTGTTTTGTATGACTGCACATGTACAATTAATATTAAATTGCTTGCCTTCTCAAGGAGGGGGGAGGGAATGGAAGGAAAAAATTTGATACTCAAACTTCCAAAAAAATGATTTTTTTACTTGTAATTGAGAAAAAATAAGAAAAAAAATCAAGTTAGCTCTTTTATTAGTTTTTTCCTTTAGTTCTGTTTGTCAATCCAATCATTTTTTACATTTGACTTTATCAGTTTCTTAGTTTTCAGAACTTTTACTGTGTTATTTAATTGGGAATTTTTAGTTTGTTTTTATTTTTTAAAGAATTTTATGCCCAATTGATTTATCCTTTCTTTTGTTGATGAAAACATATGTATGTATATGCTTATATAAATTTTTTCTTGATAATCATTTTAGCTGTAACCCAGAATTCCTCTATCTGTATTGTTTCATTATTGTTATTTTCCCTGATGAAGTATTCTATTGCTTCTGTAATTTGTTCTTTGACCCACATTTCTTTAGAATTTTTTTGTAGTTTCCAGTTATTTTTGTTACTTCTTTATGATCCCTTTATTAAACATAATTCTTTAATTGTGATAAATAAAAAGTTTCTTTTTATAGTATTTTATTTATACTTATTTATATTTATAGGTTTCCACACTGTACCAAAGAAACACCATAAACCAAACCAATTGATTCACTTACTGTATCTGTTAGCTTTTACAATGTTCTGCATGTATAAATCAATAAAGGAAGATGACAATCATTTTCTAGAGCTGAGATTGCTAATTATAATCACTCAGAATTTGGCAATTAGTGTTCTTTTCATTTACATTATTGTAATTATTTGTTATATTCAGGGGTATTCTAGTAAATTTTTTCCCCTTTAAAAATGCTAAGCTAGTAGTGGTATTGCCAGGTCAAAGGGCACACTCAGTTTTATAGCAATTTGGTCATAGTGCCCAGTTGTTTTCCAGAATGGTTGGACCAGTTGTGTGCTAGTAAATTATCAACAACCATTACTCCAAAAATATTTGTCACACTTTTAAATTTAATTTGCATTATTAATATTTTATCTATCTCTTAAGTCTAGACAGCCAGCAAGGAAATAAATCAAGCCCTAATTTATAGTATTTTCAATTTTCAAACTGTAAATGCTCACATTGAAAATATAATAAGAGGATTCTAGGAAGATGGTGGGGTAGGTCAGAAAATTCCAAGCTCTCCAGATTTCCCCCACCAACAAAACAAAATACCACCTCAGAGTGGATGTAGAGTGGGTAAAAATAAAAAAAAAAAGTTGGGGCAGAACAGTGGTCCTCCTGGGACAACTCAGAGAATATCTGAAGAAAAATCCCAGGGTCAAGGTTTGGTCCCTGTGAAGCATAAACAATTTTAAACTAGTTCCCCTGAAATAGCAAGTGCCAAACCTTGGGGCTAGCTGGGTTGGGAGTTAGTCTCAGCTCTAGCCACAGAAATATTCATCTCCCAGACAATGTGAGGAGTCAGGTGTCTAAGAGGGGTAATATAGAGGGAACCTCTTCTGATAAGGATGCCAGGCCCAGCTGTGCTCTGAAATTCAGCCCTGGGTGAGAAGGAGCTAGCACATGCTAGGTGAGAGCAGAAGCAGTGGGGTGGGGATGCTGCTGGCTGTGGGCATTTACAGAAGGGCAGAATTCTTAGTTTTGGTTCCAGGCCAGAGGGGAGAACTAAAAAATGATCTGAGGTCAGAAGCACTATCCCCCACACCCCAGGAACAGAAGTGATTACAATAATAAATTGTTACAAATTTTAAAAAATAGGAACAAAGGAGAAATAACCCAACTATAGAAAGTTGTGGGAATAGGGAAGATAGTTTTGTACAGAGGATCCTAAAGCAAAAAAGGTCTCTCCTACCTCAAAAAGTAATGTCAAATGGTCACCTGCCCCAAAAGCATTCAGAGAAGAATTTTAAAAAGACTAAAATTCAAATGAGAGGGGCAGTTAGGTGGCACAGTGAATAGAGCACTGGCCCTGGAGTCAGGAGGACCTGAGTTCAAACCCAACCTCAGACACTTGATACACTTACTAGCTGTGTGAACTTGGGCAAGTCACTTAACCCCAATTGCCTTGCCTTTCCCCTCCAAAACAAAAACAACCAAATGAGAGAGATTGAAGAAAAACTTAAAAAGAAAGAGAAAGAAAGAAAAAGAACAAAACAACCCAAGAAAAATAAGAAGACTTTGTAAAGAAAGTCAACCAACTGGAAAAGAAGATCCAGAATCTTAAGGAAGAAAACGATTCCTTGAAAATTAGGATTGGGTAAGGGGATGCCAGTGAAGTTATGAGACCAAGAAATAATAAAACAAAATAAAAAGAATGAAAAAAATAGAAGAAAATTTGAAACATCTCATAAGAAAAACAACTGATCTGGAGAACAGATCAAGAAGAGAAAACAAGAATAATCGGACTAACTGAAAATGATGATTAAAAAAAAGAATCTTGATACAATAATTCAAGAAATAATTAAAGAAAATTGTCCTGAAGCATTAGAGGAAAAGGGGAAAATATAAATAGAAAAAATCTACCAATCACCACCTGAAAGAGGCCCTATGAGGAAAATAAAAAGGAATATAATAGGCAAATTCTAAAACCCCCAGTTCAAGGAAAAAATATTATGAGAAACAAGAAAAAAATAATTCAGATATGATGAATTCACAACTAGAATCACCTAAGACCTAGCAGCAGCAACACTAAATGACCACAGGTCTCTGGAAACTATATATAGAAGAGCAAAAGAACTGGGGTTTTGGTTGAAAGTATCATATCCACCAAAGTTAAGCATAATCCTGAATGAAAAAAATATATTCAATGAATTATCAGACTTTTGGGATTTTGTTTACCCCCCCCCCCCAAAGTCTTGAACTTAATCAAAAGTTTGGCATACAACATTCAAGAGAAACATAAGGTAAACATCAAAGACTAGTTGCTAGGGATTCAGTAAGACCATACTGTTTGCTTTTTGTATGAGGAAATGTAAAATGTATGTCTAAGAGTATTATTAATAATTGGCAGTTCGAAAAAAAGATCGGGGGTAGACCTGAGTGTGATGTGATTCTAAAAATTAAAACCATCTAAGAAAAGGTAAAAAGTAATTTTCTTATACAAATTGGAGGCAAGAGGAAGAACTGACACAGAGAAATTAGATGGGGGGGAGTAGCCCTATTCTCATAGGGAATGGGTTAAAGAGGATATGAGCCTATCTAGAAGGATGTGAGTCTTCTAAATTTAGAAAGAAATAAAAGGCTAAAGGGATGGGGTGGGACGAGGATAAGGGAAGGGTTTCTAAAGATAACCCTACTCACATAAGATCTGGGTTAAAGAGAGAACAAATTTGGCCTCAGACACTTGACACTAACTAACCATGTGAGTTTGGGCAAGTCACTTAACCCCAATTACCCTGCCTTCCCACCTCCAAAAAGAAAAACAAAAGTATTTCCACATTAGTCGTCATGAAAAAACTCTTCTCAGAAAAAACAAAAAAATTGAAAATAGTATGTTGTGAATTGCTTTCAGACTCCATAGTTCTTTCTCTGCATGTGGATAGCATTTGCCATCTTGAGTCTTTTGTAATTGTCTTAGATCATTGTATTTCTGAGAAGAGTTAAGTCTTCATCACAATGTTGCTATGTACAATGTTTTCTTGGTTCTGCTCACCTCACTCATCATCAAGTTATGTAAGTCTTTCCAGGGTTTTCTGAAATTCACCTGCTCATTATTTTCTATAACACAATAGTATTCCATTACATTCATATACCACAACTTGTTCAGCCATTCTTCTCAATTGATTCCCTCAATGTCCAGTTCTTTGTCATGACAAAAAGAGTTTCTATAAATGTTTTCATACATGTGGGTCCTTTCCTCTTTTTTATGATCTCTTTGGGATACAGACCTAGAAGTGGTATTGCTGGATCACAGTTTGATCTCCCTTTGGGCATAGTTCAAAATTTGATGGGTCAAAGAAGATATGAGCCTATCTAGAAGGATATGAGTCTTCTAAATTTAGAAAGAAATAAAAGGCTAAGGGGATGGGGTGGGACGAGGATAAGGGAAGGGTTTCTAAAGATAACACTACTAACATAAGATCTGGGTTAAAGAGAGAACAAATTTGGCCTCAGACACTTGACACTAACTAACCATGTGAGTTTGGGCAAGTACGCTTAACCCCAATTACCCTGCCTGATTACTATGTCTCCTGTACTTAACCTATTACATTGATCCACCACTCTATTTGTTTTCTTTCTATTTTTCAGGTGAGGAATTGAGGTTCAATGCAAGTAAGCAGGTTTCCCAAAGGCAGCAAGCAAGGGACAGAGTTGGGACTAGAATCTAGGTTTTCTGATTTCTATTTCATTGTTCTTTTCATTATACAATGGTGGCTATCATTATATGATGATTCTTGATGACACCTAAAAGAGGCAAAAATCTCAAATTTAAATGAGATTTGACAAGATGGAAGAAGTATTATTCTTTTTTTTTAAAGCAATCGGGGTTAAGTAACTTGCTCAAGGTTACAGGGCCAGCTATTTCTGGGTGTGGTGCTCAGTTTCTGAGCCCAGATTTGATCCAGGTCATCCCGACACTGGAGCCGATGCTCTCACTCGCTGGGCCACCTGGCCGCCCCTAAAAAGTACTATTCTTGATAATCTACTTTACTAACCAAGAAAACTAAAAGTATTAAAGGAGGTCTTATGATTGGTCAATGACCAAATAGCCATAAAATCTAATATTAGTGGCTGCCAGAAGATAATAGATGGAAAACTTCACTTGAGGAGAACAGGAGAGGAGAAGAAGAAGGAAGGAGTAACAAGAGGGACAGGGAAAGAAGAGGAGAAATGATAGCAATGAAAAACCACAAGAGACAGAAAAGGTAGAAGAATATAGAAAAATGGCAAAGAGATAACTTAGCAGAGGGTAATGGAAACTAAGACGAGTGAAACAAAAAAGTGTTGCAGTTAACCTCCAGTTGACTGCAAAAAATAAATGTAAATGAAACTGCCCATTCCTTAAACATTCTAGGTAAACAGAGGCTTACTATATATACATATTGGTGCTATACCATTGTTAAACTGTTAGTCTCTTCACTCCTTTCATTACAATCTACCTAAAATGAGCCTGAGTCCTTGAATTTGCTCTTTTTCAAAGTAGAGCTTGGTTTCTTGAACCTGTTTTTCAGAATTTCCCAGGGATCTTCTTTAAGAGGGATGATTGGAAGCCATACCAATAATTATGCATGAGAGATTGTTTCAGTATGGCAGGATTTCAATTAATTGTGGAAGTTTTCTGAACTTGACACCATCTACACCCCACACTGAAAATGATGTCCTATTTAAGCTTCCAGATTTCTCAAGCGTGTTGATAAAAGCTGACTATATGCAGGATAAATTGGAAATAATCAACAGAGGAAAGGCACTAGAATCTAAGGGGATTGGGAAATACTGTAGAAGTAAAAAATTTAGCTGAGATTTGAAAGAAATCAGGGAATCCAGGAGATGGAGATGAGGGGGGAGAATATTCCAGGCATTTGGGAACAGCCAGTGAAAATGCCCAGCATTAGAAGATTAACTGTTTTATTTGTGGAGGAGCAATGAGGTCATTGGATTGTAGAATACATGGTGGGATATAAAGCATAAGATCAGAATGGGTGTGGGATAGGTTATGAAGGAAGCTATGAATGGCAAAGAGAGGACTTTAAATTTCATCCTGAAGGCAACAGGGATCCTCTGAATTTTACTGAGGGGTGGGGGCAGCCAGATACCATGGTCAGACCATTCAATGGAACTCTATATTTGGCTTTTTAAATCTTTGACCCAAAACAATTTGATTGTTCCTAATCCTAACTTTGACTGTCAATGTTCACAGTTACTCTGATAACTGACTCAAATTTTAATTAAAAAAATTACATATACTACTCTCTAGTCCTTGCCTGTCCTGCCCCAATGGTTATACTTCTTTTCACCCAGGACTTTTCCTAATAACCAATATACTAGTCCCCCCCTTGGGCAGAATTTGATACTTGATCAATCTAGCTTAAATGTGCTCTGACTGGGGCATAGAAGGAAAACTCCTGTGCTCCCTCAATAACCACCTCAAATACCTATAAAATATGACTCTAAACGAACTTTAGAGCTACAGAGCCCACAAGGTGACAGAGAGAAAAAAGTCTCCCGCTGAAGGCAGCTCAGCAGGCCAGCAGGAAGGCTCTATCATAGCGCCCTGGGAGCAGCACCCAGCCCCGTGTGAGGCCATGGTTTTAGCCCCAGGGTGCCTTGACCAGCCCCATCTGTAGGGACTTAGGAGAGTGGATCACCAGCAGCTGTGGTTTCCAGAATCATCAACCCATAAATTCCAAAGAAAAAGTGAGAGGTCAGTATGGGCTTTGTGGGAACAGGGTCGGGGAGTGCAGTCTGGTCTCTGCCCCTGCAGGGAGAAGTGGCTGAGGTGCAGCAGCCACCACCTTATGGCTGCTTCAGCTCCAGGCCTGCAGATTGTAGGGGGACCAAGCAACCAGTCTGAGGGGTAATCACTCTTGCTTTAACCTGCCTGGATCTGGATTGCTGTCTAGGATGGAGGTCCTAGGGTGCATGACCAGGTGCCAGAGATTGTAGATGCTTCAGAGAGGGAAGCCAACTAATAGCTCCGGCAGCTGTGAAACCCCAGCAGTTTGGAACAAAGCTCTCTTCTCTGAAAGCAGAGTTCTACTGTGGCAAAAAGCTCGAAAGTCAAGTAATTGAGTGCCAACGTGAGCAAGCAAAGGAAGCAAAGCAAGCACAGCAACCCGAAGCTAGATTCCTTTTTAGGGGACAAAAAGGATCAAAGTATGGAACAGGAGGAAGACAATTAAGTCAGAACCCCTGTACCAAAAGCTTCCACGAAAAATACGATCGGGTTACAGGCCATAGAGGAGCTTAAGAAGGATTTTGAAAGCCAAATAAGAAAAGTGGAGGAAAAATTGGGTAGAGAAATGAGAATCATGCAAGAAAATCATGAAAAGAGAGTCAACAACCTGACTGAAGAAAATAACACCTTAAAAAACAGAGTAATGCAAATGTCAAAACAGACTCAAGAGGCCTGTGAGGAGAAGGATGCCTTAAAAAGCCAAATTTGCCAGATGGAAAAAAGAATCTCAAAAGTTCACTGAAAAGAATTATTCCTTCAGAATTAGACTGAAGCAAATGGAAGCTCGTGACCTTATGTGAAATCAAATTACTATTAAACAGATCCAAACAAATGAAAAAAAGAAAAGGCCATGTGAAATATCTCATTGGAAAAACCACTGACCTGGTTTTTCTCCTGGAATAGATCAAGGAGATACATAATTTTAAAATTATTGGACTACCTGAAAGCCATGATAAAAAAAAGAACCTACAAATCATCCTTCAATCAATTCTCAAGGGAATGTGGCCTAATGTTTTAGAACCAGAGGGCAAAATAGAGCTTGAAAGAATCCATCTATAACCCCTTGAAAAAAGATCCCAAAAAGAAAACTCCTAGGAATATTATAGCAAGGTTCCAGAATTCCCAGATCAAGGAGAAAATATTACAAGCAGCCAAGAAGAAATAATTTGAATATTGTGGAAACACAATCAGGATAACACAGGATCTGGCAGCTTCTACATTGATGGATCCAAGAGCTTGTAATATGGTATTCTGGAGGTCAAAGAGCTGGGATTAAAACCAAGAATCACCTACCCAGACAAACTGAGTATCATGTTTCAGGGAAAAATATGGTGATTCAATGAAATAGAGGACATTCAAGCATTTTTGATGAAAAAACCAGAGTTGAATAGAAAATTTGACATTCAGACACAAGAAGCAATAGAAGTGGGAAAAGGTAAACAGGAAAAGCAATCATAAGAAACTTATCAAAGTTGAACTGTTTACATTCCTACATGGAAAAACGATAGTTGTAACTTATGAAACTTTTCTCAGTATGAGAATAGTTGAAGGGAACATAAATGTATGTGAGTGTGTGTATATGCATACATATATATATACATATATATGTCTATATAGGAGTGGATATGGGTGTATAAATACATATGTAAGTGTGTGTATATATATATGTACAGGTATATGTATATAGACATAGGGCACAGGACTAATTGAACAGGAAGGGATGATACTTAAAAGGTGAAATTGAGAGGTGAAAGAGGAATATAATGAGAGGAGATAGAGATAGAATGGGGTAAATTATATAGAAGAGGTAAGGGAAAACTGTCACAATGGAGGGTAAGAACAAGAAGGCAAAAGGGAATGGATCAACCTTACTCTCACTGAATTTGACTTTGGGAGGGAATGATATATGTACTAAATAAGGTATCACACCCTACCGGGGAGTAGGGAAAAGAGGATGAGAGGGGGAACGATGAAGGGGATGGCAGGTTGGTTGTCCTCCAACACAAAAGAAATAATGTCAAGGGTAACTTTGCTCAATTACCTTCTGATCATAAAACAATGAGATATATGCTTGTCAATGGTAATTATCCCTGTCACTGAGGACATTCAGTCCAAAATCAAAAACAAAGAGAGATTCCTATAGATTTTGAAATCCTCTTATTTGTGTTTGACTTTGTACTAATTGCAGAAAATGTTGGGACATTGCACAGCTGCCTGGGTAAGATCCATAGATATCAATTGGAATCTAGCCTAAGCACTCACACTGGAAATACCACATCATGAAGATTATTTTGTCCAGACTCTGCTATACAGTTAGATGGATTACCTGAAAAACTCATTCATCAGTATATATTTTGTTCAAATACCAAAAATAACTAATAAGCTGGGCCCAGGAAGATAGCAGTCTAGTTTGTATTTGGGAAACCATAGTTATTTTAATGACTCCAAACTTTTCTTTGAAAAAAAAAAAAGAACTTTTCTCCAAAGCCTTTATTTTTAATAATAATTTCTACTGGCATTGCTGTATAACTATGCGTCATGGAAAGCTACAATCTTTGACGAACTGGTCGTTAGCATATTTCAGAGGGTAGCGGAGAGGTGCATGGTGGGTATAAGAAGGCTGTAAAACATTATATGTTTATTAAGTGTCTGCTGTGGGTCAGGCACTGTGCTGATCACCGGGGATACAAAGAAATACAAGGCAGATAGCTTATTGTTTAACTATGGACACAAGATGGAAACAGCTGTGTACAAAAACAAAGCTATGTGTGCGATAAATTGGAAATAATCAACAGAGGGAAAGCACTCGTATTGAGGGAGCTCAAGAAAGGGGTGTAGAATGTGGGGTTTTATGTGAGACTTGAAGGATTACAAAGAGCTTTGAAAGAAAACCGGAGTAAAAAATGCCATAAAAGACATAGATGATCAATAGAAGAAGATGGATTGTTCATATGATGAAAGCGAAGGATAACTGTTGAAGAGTGTATGAACCGCAGTGATATCCTTGTATTGTCGAGAGAAAACACAAAAACCCTTAGGACATTGGTTGCAACACTTAGGGAAAAATATTCTGTTCATGCTATTATTAACCAACAGCAATAACTCATGTTGACATAATACTTTTAGGTTTATAAATCTTTTTACTTATGTTATGTCCATATGAGAAGAGAGTCTCTCATAGGGATAAATAGGCATGGATAGACTGAGTTCTATATCATCATCAATAATAGCATAGATCCATTTGAATATTTGAGAGTATCTATAAGTTACTTCTTATTTCAGAAAATAGAAATGTCTTGATTCAATCATTATATAAGCCGAGGTGATGTTAAGTGACCACTTCTTCTATAGCAACTTGAAATAATAAAAAAATAAGTTAAAATATTTTTAAACTTGGCTGTATTGGTTTAAGGAAACATGTTCACAAAGCACAGAGGTGAGAATTGTAAGGGGCCTTAAATATTATTAAATCCTTGTTTTTGGGGGCATCTTTGTCGCTTCCCATTCTATTTCCACCACTTCCTCCCCAACTCCCTCTCAGCTTTGGAGACAGTTGAGTCTCATGATCAAACCACATTCTCAGTAGGCGGAGTTGAAGACTTTTAGCCCACCTTCTTATTAATCGTTTACCAATCAGGGTTAATTTTCACTTGTCAGAGGCACCCACTTTTCCAAAAGTATATTAAGACTTCCAGTTTCTTCATGGCTTTGTCTTTTGGTTCCCAAGAGAAACCACTGACCATCAACTTATTGGTTGTTAGCTAGCCCAATTAATAAATTAATTTTCCCAGAAATTATCCAATTACCCAGAAACACTGTTCTTTTAGTTTTTCACTTGTCACATGTGATAAGATGGAACTGACAATATAATACTGTATAAGGGTCAATTCAGCTATCATTTTGCTTCTATTTTCTCTACCAAGAAGAGTAGCCTTTGAAGTGAAAAGAAGAAATCTAAAAGAATATTAAGGACTTGATACCCAAGGTCAGTATGAAGATTGTAATCAGTCAGTCAGTTAACAAACATTTACTAAACACCTACTAGGTGCCAGACACTGTGCAAAGAGTTAGAGATTCAATGACAAAAGCAAAACAATCTTTTCCTTCAAAGAAGATTATGTTCTAATGGGATAGACAACTTGTACATAAATAAAAAATATATGAGATATGTGCAGAGTCAATAAAAGAAAAGCTTGGAGGGGAAGGCTTTAACATCAAGGAGAATCAGGAAAGGCTTTCAACAGAAGGTAGTTTTTGAGCTTAGTCTTGAAGGAAATTTTGGATTTCATGAGTTGAAAGTGAAGAGGGGGAGCATTCTAAGTATGGGGGACATTCATTTCAAAGGCATAGAATGGAGTGTTATGTGTGAGGAATAACAAGTAGATCAATATGTTAGAAATAAGAAGACTGATTAGGGGCTAGAATGTGAAGAACTTTAAATGACAAACAGAACAATTTCTATTTGGTCCTAGAGGCAGTAGAAAGCCACTGTAATTAATTGATTAGGGTTATAATATAGACAGACTAGAAAAATACCTTTGTAAGAGGGTGGATTAGAGAAGAGGGTCCAGTACAGGATTTTGAGTTACACACACAGTTGGTGGACATGATGTGGATCATGATCCAGCAAAGGAAACTAAAGAGTAAAAACCACACAAGTAGGAAAACCAAGAAAAAAAAAACAGTTTAATAAAAAAGCCAGAAGGAATAGAGTATACAGGAAGACTGTGGTTAACTCTTTCAAATGGCATAGAAAAGTTCATAAAGGCTAAGGATCAAGAAAAGACCATTAGATTTGGCAATTAATGGATCATTAGTTACTATGGAAGGAACATTTTCACTTGTATAATAAGGTTGAAAGCTAGATTTGAAAGGATTTGGAAGAAAGAAGTGTAGTCAAATAGAATAGAATGGAGTTTGCGAAGGGAAGGAAAGATATGGGAAAATAGTTTGAGGGCGTGATAGGATCTAGATGGAGTTTAAAAGAATGTAGATGATTTGAGTGTGTTTGTAGGCAGCATGGAAGGAACCAGTAGATAGAAAATATTGAAAATTAGACAGAGATAAGAATGATAATGGGGAAAATAAACTGGAAAAGAGATCGGGGATAAGATCTTGACTACATGTAGAAGTGTTGGCCTTGGTGAAGATAAGTAGTATCTTTTCATCTGAGACTGGAGTGAGGGACAGCAAGAGTTGATGTCAAGGGATTTTGAGATAAGGAAAAGGAGAAAAGAGATCATGTGGCAGATGGCATTGATTTTGTTGGTAAAGTATGAGTCAAAGTTCCCAGCTGATTGAATGGGGAGAATAAATTCTGTGGGATGCCAAAGAGAGAAGATTTAGAACAGTCACTGTGCTAGGGCCCAACTGAGATGAGATAACAAATGTTGTAAGAAAGTTCCCGACTGACCTGAATTCAAGTCACCCAGTCCAGGTGAATTACATCCCAAGATTCCAAAAGACCTCTTAGATTTGATTATGGGGCTACTATATTTTGAAAGATTGTAAAGAATTTTGGGAAAGTTAGCATAGGATCAATGAAAAGCCAAGGTCTTTTATTTTAAGGGAAGAGATTACAGTCTGTAAACTATGAACTAGTTAATTGATTTTAATTCCTAATAGAATTCTAAAGTTATTAAAAGCATGGTTAGTGAACCTCTAGAAAAAGAAACAATCACAAAGAGCCAGCTTGATTGTATCAGCAATGGGTCATGATAGGCCTGCATTTTTGTCAGGATTACAAGACCAATAGATCAGAGAATTCTGTATCATTTACCTAGCCAAGCAATTGAAAAATCACTGTCTATCATTCTTGTAGAAAAAATGTGTAGTTGGGAAATAGATAAGTGGTATCAAACTCAAATAGAAATGGGGCCACTAAACCATACATAAGGTTCTCTGCAGGCTTCAGATTGACTTAGAAAACCAAATATTAACATTATATATGCTTAATTGTATTTTTATTTATTTTGTTACATGTTTCCAAAATTAAATTTTAATATGATTCTTGCTACACACTGTAGTTTGGCTGCTGCATGTGGCCCACCCTGTGTTTGACATCTCTGGATTAGATAAGTATGTAATTAAGTGTATTTAAACTTTGTTGAATTTCTGTACCCAAAGAATAGTCATTAATGGTTCCATGTCAACTTGGAAGTGGATCTCCAGTGAAGTGCCCCAGGGATTTGTGGTTGTCTCTGTATTTCTTAACATTTTTGTCGGTGCCTTGGAGAATAAAACAGAGGGTTACAGATGATACGAAGCTGAGAGGCTCTGCTAAGTTATTAGAGGAGAATCAAACTCCACCAAGATCTTGATAGGTTGGAACATTTGACTAAGCTAATATGATAAAATTTAATTGACATAAATAAATAATATCTGGCGGAAAAAGATCATCTTCACAAGTATAAAATGGAAGCTGTAGCTATACAGCAATTTATTGAAAGAGATCTTGTGATAGACTGCAAATTCAGAATGACTGATGTGGTAGCTGAGAAAGCTTGTATAGCATTGGGCTGCATGTGGGGGGCATAGTTGATAGGAATAAGGAAGTGATAGTTCATAGAACTGTATATTTAGAGCTGGAAGGGAACTTAGATATTCTGGGTCCAATGCCCTCATTTTACAGAGGAGGCAACTAAGACTAGGGAAGTAAATGAGTTGGCCAAAGTCACACAATTTAGTAAGTATGTGAGGCAGGATTTGAACACTCCGTGCAGTACCCTATTCATTCTCTTACACTGTCTCTCTATTACACTCTGCCCTGGTAGGATCACATCTGAAGCATTACATTCAGTACTGGGTATCACATTTTAGAGAGGACATTAACAAGCTAGGCAGCAACCTGAAGAGAGCACCCAGGATGGTGAAGGACTTTGAGATTATTCCATGGCCAACTGATCTCAATGAACTGGGGTTATTTAATCAGGAGAATATTTAGAGAGGATGTGATAGCTATCTCAACATATTTTAAGAACTATCACATGGAAAAAGGATTAGATTTGCTCTACTTTAGCCCACAAAGTAAAACTAGGAGATATTGGTAGAAGTTACAAAGGGTTTGGTCCTTTAGGGTTTAGGCTTGAGGTAAATAAAAACTTATTTTATGATTAGAGCAAGTCTAGTGCTCAATGGGGCAGCTCGGTGGCACAGTGCGTAGATCCTGGAGTCAGAAAGACTCAGCTTCTTGAGTTCAAATCCAGCCTCACACAACTTTCTAGCTGTGTCATCCTGGGTAAATCACTTAACCCTGTTTGCCTCATTTCCTCATCTGTAAAATGAATTGGAGAAGGAAATGGCAAATCACTCCAGTATCTTTGCCAAGAAAACCCCATATAGTATCATGAAGAGTCAGACATGACTGAAAAAATGACTGACTGAGCCCAATGTGCCATGGTTCCATTGGAAGGAATCATGTTTCTCTTCATTTGAAATCTTTAAAGTACTTCAAAGAAGGAATGCTTTTCCAGGTTTTGGTTGAACTAAATGGTTCCTGAGGTTTCTTATGAATCTGATTCTCTGTATGGATTTCTATATCAGTGAGATAGATCCTTACCAGAGCCCAAGTCCCTTCTGGGTATTATATAGCTGTGAAGACAATGTAAACCTTCCAGGCCATTAGAATCATTCTTAGTGCATCACAGCAGTACGGACTAGAGCACAGACTTAGCTATATGAAAGGAAATGAGCCTGAAATAAAGTTAAGCCATTAATTTTCTTGTGTATTATTGTCCCACAGTTGTAAGATCAAAGGACTACTCAGTAAAATATAAAATTCCTCATTTTATAGATGAGCAAAATGATGCCTAGAGAGGTTATAGCTTGCCTGAGATGACAAAACCAGGTCCTCTTGCTACAAAGCCAGCATATTTTCCACTATGTCATGTGGTCTTCTGTGATGGACCAAGGAAATAAACCCAGACACCAAAGCTTAGAGGTCTGTCCAGGTGACCAAATGCCTTTGTAAAAATAAAAGGTTGACATGAATATAAATTGGAAAGGTTTAGAGTTTTAAATTCAAGTCAGCGAAACCTGACAAATAGTTTTGCTATTTTAATTTTTTTTATCTTTTATATATCGAGAATATGATAACAATTATAGATGTGAAATAACGCAAAACATATTTCCATATTAGCCATGTTACAAAAATTTTAAAAAGGAAGACAAATAAAGGAGGAAAATATGCTTCATTCTGCACTCAGAGTTCATCAGTTCTGTCTCAAGGTAGATAATATTTTTCATCTTGAGTCCTTTGTAATCATCTTGATTAGAATAGATATATATTTTGCAGTTGATCATCATTACAAGACTGCTGTTATTGTGCATGGTTTTCTCCTGTTTCTGCTCACTTCCCTTTGTATCAGTCCATATTCATCTTCTTAGGTTTTCCCAAAACCAAGTGTTCCTCATTACTTATAGCACAATAGTATTCCATAACAATTATATATCACAACTTGCTCAGTCATTCCCCAATTGACACTTATTCCATAGTTTCAGTTTTCTCAGTTTTAAACAATAGCTTTCTACAGTTTTGTAAATTAAAGACTTAACTATGACTTATTTTGACATTATTCTTTATTTCCTATAGAAGTGCCAAAAGTCTCTGTGTACCTTTGCTGGAAATGATTTAGTAAGACAAAGCCCACAGATGGTGTGTGCTAATGATATTGGATTAAGTCTGACTAATTAAAGAAAGGACATTCTTCATTCATTAAGAAAAAGCAACAGAAATTGCCTGAATGATTTGCAGTATTTTGTAGGGATCTTTCCTTTGTAAAGTTAGCACAGCTAGTGGCACAGTGGAGTGAACTTGGAGCTAACAAGACCTGATTTAAAATCCTGTCTCAGATACTCTTTAGCTGTGTAGTCTTGGGCAGGCCACTTAATTTCTCCTAATTTCAGCTTTTCCCATCTGTAAAATGGGGACAACAATAACACTTACCTCGTAGGATTTTTGTGAGGATCAATTGATACAATAAAGTGTCCTGCAAACCTGAAAGCACAATATACATACCAGCTATTATTATCATTGTGGAAAGAATATCTGCACCGGGAATCAGGAAAACTGATTTCTGGTGCTTGTTCTGTGACTAACGTGGATGTGATCTTGGGCAAATGATTTCCTTAGCTTTCTCCTATGTCAAATTCAAGCGTTGGACAAGATGATCTTTAAAAACCTTTGTTGAATTTCTGTCACACAAAAGTAGTCAAAGGGCAGGAAAGACAGATCATTATTATAGAGTGAAATCAGAAAGACTTGTGTTCAATTCCAACTTTAAACACTTAGTAGTTTTGTGACCCTGAACAAGTTACTTAACTTAGTCTGCCTCAGTTTCCTCTACTGTAAAACAGGGATGGTAACAATAATACCTATCCTATAGTGTTGCTGTAAAAATCAAATGAAATATGTGTCCTTAGCACATGCCTGGAGCATAGTAGGTACTTAGCAAATGATTGTTTTCTTCCTTCCTTTGTCAAAAACAGAAATAGCAGGTATACAGAGAATATCAATGGGAGCTACCAGGGTTATCATAAGCTCTATTTATTTCAATAAAAATTTATATTTTAATGACCTTAGCAGCAAATAAAATAAGCTTTTCCATATACAGAGTACAATGAATAAAGAGGATTTAAATGAAATGGCAAAGCTTAGTTTGCATTATTTTTCTGAAATTTTTATTTTATTATATTCTGAACATAACCAATGCCAAATAAAATGAACTTTTCTACATACAAACTATTAACACAAAAAAAGAATTATCACAGGCTCTGGCAGAATGCTTTGAATGTAGTAGTTTCATGATATATCTTTATTTAATTGACATTTATTTAATTTTACATGCCTTAACAAGGTCTTGGTTTCTAGTGTCAGTTCCTCATAAAGTTGTACAAAAAAAGTCCTAACTGCTCTCTTTTGTTGTCATCATAGATTCTAGAGAGCAGATTGAGGCCAAGCGATGATGAAGAAATCTGATTTGAAATATTTATCGGATTTGTCTATTTTATCTATCTGTATATATGTGAATTATATATATTGTATGCATGCCTACATACATATGTATATATATGTATGTGTGTGTATACACACACGTATGCATTCAGTCTCATACTTATCATAGATAGTTAGGTGGGGGGTAGAAGTAGGTGATACCCCTAGACTGATTTTAATTGAACAAAAGAGATATACCTTAAGCTTGAAGCTTAGTGTTGATCATTACTAAAATTTCCTGTTTAATTCACTTTAGTAAACATTTATTAAAGGTTACTATATATAGGGTCAAAGTAGGTAGACTTTCTTCAGAGTCAGAAAGTCCCAAGTTCATTTTAATTGAGTGACTGTAGGTGACAGTTACTTAACTTCTCAGTTCCCCAGGTATTTCTCTAAGACTGTAAGTTACAAACAAGTTGCTGGTCTGTAACAATGGAATTTCCACACCCAGGACTCCATTCCTCCCACCCCCCACCACCAAAAAAAGAAAGAATAAAGCACTATACTACTTGTAGGAGGAAAAGCAAAAATGAAGAGAAGTTTATTTTCGTTCTTCTGATATCAAGGGATTTAAAGTCTTTTCTGACACAATTTGTGTTTCAATTCAATTTAATTCCTTTGACTTAATCTCTATGTTGTTTATGTTTGTTTTATTTCTGGGGTTGTACATAGTTATGAGTGAAGCAGTGGTTTTGGTCTCTGTAATCTCCAGGAATAGAAGTTTCTGGCTTTGCTTTAGCTCAATATACTCCACCTTTCCCTCTAAACTGTACACTAGGCAGTGAGATCCATGAAAATGGCTGCAAAATACATCAGTATGCAAAAACATTCAAATAAAGGTATAAACATTCTAGAAGCTTTCCCATTCATCTGACTTTCCTGTTTGGCCCATTACTCATCACACACACAAGCACACATACACACACAAATATATTTATGCCACCTTTCAACTCCCCATCCTTCAAGCAATTCCATGTAATCTGCTGGACAGAGCCACCCATTCATATTCTGATTAGTGTTTTTTTTTTTTAAAGCAATTGGGGTTAAGTAACTTGCTCAAGGTTACATGGCCAGTTATTTCTGGGTGTGGTGGTAAGTGTCTGAGCCCGGATTCAATCCCAGGTAATCCCGACCCTGGAGCCGGTGTTCTTACTCACTGCACCACCTGGCCGCCCCTAAACAATTGGGGTTAAGTAAGTTGCTCAAGGTTACACAGCCCAGGTGTTTCTGAGTGGGTGCTAAGTGTCTGATCCTGGATTCGATCCCAGGTCATCCCGACTCTGGGGCCAGTGCTCTTACTTGCTGAGCCACCTGGCCGCCCCATATTCTGATTAGTTTTAAAATTAACGTGTCTCCATGGAGATGAGGTTCGGTGTTAGTGATATAAAGTCTTATTTGAAGGAGAATTTCTTTTATCAGCTGAAGCAACTGTTTTGTGTGTTTATTCATCAAAATCAATTAATCATTTCATTAAATGTACTTCTTTTTGAACATTCTCATTAGAAACTGACTGACTATCAAGATCAAAAATGATAAAAAAGATCTTTTGGTGTTTCAAATAGGAGAATTGCAGTGGGGGAAGAAAGCAATCCCTTATATAAATAGGAAATATTGTTAGGAGGAGACCGTGATAAATGTGTTTTACTCAGGTTTCTTTGGAAGACAAAGATGAAAGAAACAACGAAAGAAATAAAGAAAGAGAGAGAAAAAAGGAAAGAGAAAGAAAGAAAGAGAAAGAAAGGAAGGAAGGAAGAATGAGAGAAAGAGAAAATAAGAAATAAGGTAAGGAAGGAAAGAAGGAAGAAATAAAGAGAGAGAAAGTAAGGAAGAAAGAAAAAGAAAGAAGGGAAGAAAGAAAGAAAGAGAGAGAAAATAAGGGGAGGAAGGAAGAAAGGAAGGAAGGAAGGAAGAAAGAAAGGAAGGAAGAAAAATAATTACCCAGGGTTCAGTTCTCTTTTCAGAAAATGAATAAACCAAGGGAACATTAGTGTTGTTGCTGCTTCTGCTGTTGTTATTGTTATTACAAGGAGTTATTTAAATCTGAAGAAGGAAAAACTGAAGAATTTGTGAAAGTATTGGCAATTTAACACAGATACCAGGGATTTCCTCCAGAAGAGGAAAAATTTATTCTTTTTTTTTTTTTTTTTTTTATTTTTGGAGGGGCAATTGGGGTTAAGTGACTTTCCCAAAGTCACATAGCTAGTTAAGTCTTAAGTGTCTGAGGCCGGATTTGGACTCAGGTCCTCCTTACTCCAGGGCCAGTGCTCTATTCACCGTGCCACCTAGCCGCCCCTGAAAGTTATTATTGTTTTAATAATGTCATTATTTTTATCATTTGAAATAATAATGGCTAACATTTTTATAGTGTTTGATATCTGCCAGGCACTGAACTAATTGCTTTATAATTATTGTCATTTCTTATTATTATGTCATCCCAATAACTCTGGTAGGTAGATATTATTATTATCCTCATTTTACAGATAAGGAAACTGAAGCAAACAGAAGTCAAGTGACTTGTTCAGGATCACACAGATACTAGTGTCTGAGGTCAAATTTGAACTCAAGTCTTCCTGACTCGATACAATGTGTCACCTAGCTGCCCATCCCTTCATGATACGGGGATGTGATCAATGACAAAAGTAAGAGTTGGTCATCTGTTGTTATGTACAATGGCAATTTTATGTTTCCTGAGACCAGGACATCAGCTGGGAAAGTCTGACAGGAACCCTGAAACTCTGTCCAGGTAATCTCTGGAGACATCGATGTTTGGGGTAGCATCCTGGTGAAGGTAATATGCTTATTTGTATGAATCTAAGAAATTGTTGTTGGGTCATTTCAGTCATGTCTGACTCTTTGTAAGCCCATTTGGGGTTTTCTTTGCAAAGATACTGTAATGGTTCCATTTTCTTCTCCAGTTCATTTTACAGATGAGGAAACTGAGGCAAATAAAATCAGGTAAGTTGCCCAGGATGAAACAACTAGTAGATGTCTGAGGTCAGATTAAAATTCATGCAGATGAGTCTTCCTGATTCCAAGTCCAGTTTTCTATCCTTTGTACTGTCTCGTTGCCCAGCATAAGAAATAGGAGTGACAGAATTGCAGGCTGGTCCTACTTGAAATCATCATGATGATCAGTTTGCCATAGAGGTCAGTGGAATGAAAGACACCTCTTTGTGTTCTGGTACCATAAAAAGAGAAGACAAATTGGTAGAAATCAGAAGTACCAATTCCCCCCTCTCCAGAGGGTATTTGGCACTGATGGCACTGACCATGAAAATAGGCATACCACAATTGTAAATGAAATGGCCTGAAGACATGAATATTTTTATATTATGTTGTACTAAGGCATAACAAAACTGGAAACAAATATTACCAGTTATTGACAAGGATTTTGCTCTCTATTTTTGACAACAGTACTCTTGGCTCCAAGTTGCACAGTGTTTTAGAAATCAGTATAGGGCAATCATGAGCATGCCAGCTCATTAAGACTGGGCTCTCATTGATCAGTCCTAGTCTTCAATTACATATGTAACTAAATACAACTATCTTGTCCTCAATAATTTCTTCTATTTGATTAATAAATTAAAATATAGTTCTTCTCTGCAATTAAACCAAATATATTCTATTGTCTCACATCCTTTTCATAGTTATGTGTGTATGTATTTAAATATATTACCTGGCCAAAATGTAATGTGGTATGTGGTCCCTCATATAAGAATGTTAATTCATTCTTAAGCCCAGATTAAATGAAGAAAAACCAGAAAATTAATTAACTTGAGTATGAAGACAGAAGATTTTAGGAGGCTGAAAGCATTAATAATTTACTCTTAACACACACTCTAGCATGGTTGCCCAATAATGGAACAGATGGCAAAAATGACGCCAGTGTTATGAATTGTTTTTAAAAGGAGGTAGATATATTTAAAATAGAGTTTCGAATTTGGCCTTAATCTAATAATATTTGGACCAAAACAAGAATAATCAAGGACTTTAGTGACTTTTGTAAGCATTCTCAGTTCCAGCTTAGTAGCTGATCAAAAAACTCCTCTTCTTCATATGGGAACCATACCAGAAATACTATCTATTTGAGTAGGGATTGCTGTCAGATACAGCATGAAGTCTCACAAGCACAGAGCTCTGAATGGCAAACCCTGGTCCTCCATTACATGTAAAACTATCTTTACTACAGTGATTTCTTCTATTTTATTAACAGACAACAAAATAGCTTCCTTCTGCAATTAAGCAAAATCTGTCATCTCTCATCTTTTTAATAGTTTTTGTGTGTATGTGTTTAAATATATAATCCAGTCAGAATCTAATGTGATAGGTACATGGTTCCTCAACATTAGAATGTTAATTACTCTATGAAAATACTTTCATTTTTGTTTTTGTATCCCTAACTCTTAGTACAGTGTCAGGTACAGAACAGGCATTTGATAAATGTTCACCAAATTGAATTGAGATCTAGGTCTAAGTTCATTTTTCTCCACATTATTAACCAATCCCTTGCCTTGATTTTATTTTCTCTGGGAAGGGGAAATCCCTCCATTTTTTTTTGTCTTTCTTTGCACTGTGCTCAAATCCAGGGGGCATTCCTTTTCATTTTCTGAAGCTAAATTGCCTTTGTGAAAAATCAAAGGAAGCCCAGATCACCTGAGTAATCTTTTCTTATTTTGCTTTGTGTTTTTTTTCTTTTTTAGAAATAACTATTTATATGTGCACTGCTTAAACGAAGTAGTTATCATTTAATGAAAAAAAAATATTCCCTTTCAATGAGTTGTACGACAACATTGGAATGGGAATTGTTCTGGCATTGTTCCCATTTCATGCTATTTTAATGGATATTTTAAAAGAGAATAAACATGAATTATATTCCGTAACCTTCACGGAGAGCTTCATCTCTCTCAGTCACAAAGGATTTCCAGTTACTTGTGCGTCATTTGTACATTCAGGCATATTCCACCTTACGCAATTAGCTACTTCCATGAAAACATGTGCAATGAAACTACATTAAAGAGACAGTTCCATAAAAATAACATTGTCAGTATTACCATAAACCAAATCTTTGTTGCCATCAGGTGGCTGGTCAAAGAGAATGGTATTTCACTCTTTGGCAGTCCCCTTGCATCTTCTGTGTTACTGTACATCCTTCCTTATCTACAGTAGGTCTTCACTTGTGTATTTATTCTTTTTCACTTTTCTTCTTCCTTTCATTCTTGGGTGTTTTATATTTTGGAACGTTTGTACTATCTGGGGTAGTAAGGAGTGTATGTGTGCATGATGGTGGTACAGAATTACTCCTACATTATCTCTCATTCAGATATCTTCTAGAATTCCCCTCATTATTTTTTCATGCACATGCATCCTAGGCATTTCTTCTGTTTCACATATTGAAGGAGCAAAGGATTAGTTAAGTGGACCCAGAGCTGCTCAGATTATTTCATTCTAAATTCTTTTTGAATCTACTCTCTACTTTATAATTGTAATTGGTCATATCATTTTATGGAGGTGTTTTTGTATTATCGTGGGGTTTAGTTATACTGTATTGGTTATTTTATTGAGAAATTATATTAGTTGGGACATCATTTATGCTGAATATGCCTGTATGGTTCTATGGTATGTTTAGGATTATGTGCTACATGCACATTCATTAAATGAAAAGCTTATAAAATATATTTCAAATAGTCAGTGAACTCAACGTTAGATTGAATTTAGAACTGGATTTGAATTTGGGCTCTCACATTGTTCACATGGCTTGGATGAGAAGGTAATCACTAATTCTTTTTCTTCTGATGAGTGAGAGGACCACCGGACCTTCCCACATCCTCTGCCACTGAATTCTAAGGTCCTCCTAGGACTTAACTTTTGCCCTGCTAGACTTAACTTCTGCTTCTTTGCTCTGCTCACCTTTAGTAGTGTTCTTTGACCTACTGGTTCTAACCTCAGAACCCCTGGGACTTGCTATCCACAGCACCACTACATACTTATGACTTCTGAACCTTTCCTTCTGTATTGCTACAGAATTTTCTTTTATTTGCTGTTTTGCCCAGTAAAGTACAAGCTCACAGAGAACAGGGGCTGTCTTGCTTTTTCCTAAACGTATTCCCAACATATAGCAGAATGCTTAGAGCATAGTAAATACTTAATAAATGGCCTTCCTTCTTTTGTTCTCTTTTTCCTTCCATTCTTTTGCTCCTTTTTCTTTCTTTTTGTTTCTTTTTTCTATCCCTCCTTTCCTTTATTTTCTCTCTTCCTCTTTCTTACTCATTTTCTTTTTTCTTTCTGCTTTCTTTTTCTTACTCTCTTCTCTCTCTTTGTTCCTTCCTACTTCATATCCTTCCTTCTTTCCTTCCTTCCTTCCTTCCTTCCTTCCTTCCTTCCTTCCTTCCTTCCTTCCTTCCTTCCTTCTTTCCTTCCTTCCTCCCTTTCTCCCTCCCTTCCTTTTTCTTTCTTTCTTTCTTTCTTTCTTTCTTTCTTTCTTTCTTTCTTT
>NW_027185653.1:10400068-10453689 GCF_028583685.1 Petaurus breviceps papuanus
TTTCTTTCTTTCTTTCTTTCTTTCTTTCTTTCTTTCTTTCTTTCTTTCTTTCTTTCTTTCTTTCTTTCTTTCTTTCTTTCTTTCTTTCTTTCTTTCTTTCTTTCTTTCTTTCTTTCTTTCTTTCTTTCTTCTTCCTTCCCTCCTTCCTTCTGGGAACCAAAATGTTAAAGTTTAGGGATGCTTGAGGCTCCAAAATACCAACATACCAGGTCCTGTTTGAATGAATTCAGCCCAAGCCTTATGTCAGTCAAACTAAAACAAAGTTTATTAAAGATTTGTCATATTGGGTAGACTCTTAAGGAGCCTGAGCATTTGTGATGCTTGTATTGACAAATGGGTCAGATTGAATCTTAGCTAGATTGAATCTGAGCTGGATTGAATCTGAGCAACTTCGTGGAATCAAGATGGACTTATATACAGAAAGACTGTGGGAGGGATCTAGGGCTGGTCTAGTAGTCTGGGGTGATGGGAGGAGGGGTTCAGGGAGGATCTTAAGGAGGAATGTAAGAAGGATCTTGATGGGACTGGGGTGACTAGAGGTTAGCCCTTGGGAAGCTAGAGAATGGGATTAAGATTGGGAAGCAGTTGGATTCAATTTGGAGGTAACAGAAAATAGAGGGCTAGGCTAGGTTAAGGGTATTTTATAGGATCAAGGATAGGAAGCACCCAGATTGATAATGGAAGGTTTTTGGCCTCTGATGAATATCAGATCCAGTGGAAAGATTCAAGAAGAGTTCAAGGGGGTTCCCAGAGTCTATATCCCATCATTCCCCCCTCAAACAAATGGGACCTAAATTCTTTTGGGGTAAGGAGTGAAGGTCTCAGTTGGGGCCTGTACCCCCTTCCTTCCTTCCTTCCTTCCTTCCTTCCTTCCTTCCTTCCTTCCTTCTTTCCTTCCTTCCTTCTTCCCTTTCTCCCTCCCTCTTTCTTTCTTTCTTTCTTTCTTTCTTTCTTTCTTTCTTTCTTTCTTTCTTTCTTTCTTTCTTTCTTTCTTTCTTTCTTTCTTTCTTTCTTTCTTTCTTTCTTTCTTTCTTTCTTTCTTTCTTTCTTTCTTTCTTTCTTTCTTTCATCCAAAAGAAGAGATATGGCTGCAATAGGAAAGTAAATTCAGTTTTCCAGATGCCTTTGCATAAAAGAAGCATGAGGAAATTGTGCTCAGACCAATAACAGTAGTCATAGAGGTGCAAAATCAACTGCATATGTGGTCTTTGGGAGGAACTAAGTCTCAAAGTTTATCAACACCTTCTGCCTCTTTCAAGAAGGGTGGTGAACTAGACATAAAGAATGAGATATACATTTTCAAATGTGGCCAATGTCTTCATTTATTTTGTTTGATTTTATTGAAGGGTGGGGGTGGGATATGTTAGTGGCAAGTGATAGGTAAAAAAAAGAAAGAAAAGAGAGAAGGAAGAAAGAAAGAAAAAGTAAAAAACAAAAGAACATCAATAAAACATTCAAAATACAAAGAAGAAAATAAAAAGATCAAAAGGAGACAGAAGCAAGGCTACTTGGTTATTATTGTGTGGAACTCAATATGTAATTTTAAAAACCAGCTGTGCATAGCAGAATTTCATGATTTCATGGGATATCAGAATGTTTTTTGTGTAGTGGTGAATGTTAAGTTCATAATAAAAAGTTCATAACAAAAAAGAAAACAAATTTAAATAAGAAGTCAAACTTTACCAATGAGGTAGAAACAATTTATTTGTGAAGGTATTTCAAGCAAAAATTAAATTTCAAATATTTTGGGAGGCCTAATTGTATTATATACTATATGTTATATATAATGTATAATAATATCATATATAATATATAAGAATAATATATTAAATAATATGTAATGTATTTTATATATTATTCTTTACATAATTGACTATTGCAGGCTATTTATTTAGAATTTGATCCCCCTACACAGAGATAGCATATATTTCTATGTTTAGTCATTATCTGGCACATTATTGGTACATAGAAAGCATTCATTATTAATAACAAGAATGGCACTAATAAAAAAGTCCCCATGAATTATACTGAGATTGAAATCTAAAGGGGTGAGTAGACTAAGATTTGCAAAAAGATGGAACTTAGATCTGTTATTACTGAAATACACTGTTTTAGATTAAAGAAACATTATTCGGTAACCATAAGAACTGCTACTGGGATGAAGAGGCTGGGACTAGGGCACTATACACTATTCCTCTCTAAGGGGCTCTGGACCCACACAAGTGGTCTGGACTGAGTTCAATCATAGAACAGCCTAGAACACAAAGGTCAGACTTCCTTTTTAAAATTTATTTTTAGTTTTCAACGTTCATTTCCACAAAATTTTGAGTTACAAATTTTCTCCCTGTCTTTCCCCTACCCTCCACCCCATACTAAATTCCCCTTCCCCCAATCTGCTCTCTCTTATATCCTCCACCCCCAACTTTCTTTTAGGGCAAGATGGATTTCTATACCCCAGTGTCTGTATATCTTATTTCCCAGTTGCATGTAAAAAACAATTTTTTCAACACTTGTTTTTAAAACTTTGATTTTCAGATTCTTTCCCTTCTTCCCTCCTCACCCACCCACACTGGAAAGACAAGCAATTCAACATAGGTTGTACATGTGTAGTTACACAAAACATTCCCATAGTAGTTGTACTGTGAAAAACTAACTATATTTCCCTCCATCCTATCCTGCCCCCTACTTATTCTATTTTCTACTTTGACCCTGTCATTTTTCAAACATATGTGCTTCTAGCTAAACTCTCCTCCAGTCTTCCCTTCCTTCTATCATCCCCCTTCTTATCCTCTTCCTCCCATACCCAAATGAGTGTGTATGTTATTCCCTCTTTCACCTTCCTGCTCTTCCCCTCCATTATAAAAGTTTCCTCTTGCCTTTTTTTTATAGGAGATAATTTACCCTATTCTATCTCTCCTTTTCTCCTTCTCTTATTATATTCCTCTCTCACTTCTTAATTTTGCTTTTTAGATATCATCCCTTCCTATTCAACTGATCCTGTGCACTCTATGTGTACATGAAGAAATATGTACACACACTCACATATGCATTTATACACCCACCCTCCTATACGTACAAATATATGTATGTATACATATATATACACACACACATATATATTCCCTTCAACTATCCTCCAACTGAGAAAAGTCTCATGAGTTACAATTATTGTTTTTCCAACTAGGAATATAAATAGTTCAACTTTAATAAGTTCCTTATGATTTCCTTTTCCTGTTTACCTTCTCATGCTTCTCTTGCTTCTTGTATTTGAAAGTCAAATTTTCTGTTCAGCTCTGGTTTTTTTCATCAAGAATGCTGTTTCATTGAATGACCATATTTTCCCCTGAAGCATTATACTCAGTTTTGCTGGGTAGGTGATTCTTGGTTTTAATCCTAGCTCCTTTGACCTCTGGAATATCATCTTTCAAGCCCTTTGATCCCTTTATGTAGAAGTTGCTTGTGTTATCCTAATCATGTTTCCAAAATATTCAAATTGTTTCTTCTTGACTACTTGTAATATTTTCTCCTTGCCTTGGGAACTCTAGAATGGCCATGATATTCCTAGGAGTTTTCTTTTGGGGGTCTTTTTCAAGAGGCACTCAGTGAACTATTTCAATTTCTATTTTGCCCTCTTGTTCTAGAATATCAGGGAAATTTTCCTTGTGAATTTCTTGAAGAATGAGTTCTAGGCTCTTTTTTTTTTGATCATGGCTTTCAGGTAGTCCAATAATTTTTAAATGATCTCTCCTGGATCTATTTTCCAGGTCAATGGTTTTTCCAATGAGATACTTCACATTGCCTATTTTTTCCATTTGTTTGTATCTGTTTTATAGTATCTTGATTTCTCATAAAGTCATTAGCTTTAATCTAATTTTGAATGAATTATTCTATTCAATGAGTTTCTAAAATTCCTTTTCCATCTGGGCAATTTTACTTTTCAAGGCATTCTTCCCCTCATTGGCTTTTTGGGCCTCTTTTGCCATTTGTATTAGTCTATTTTTAAGGTGTTATTTTCTTCAGTATTTTTTGGGTCTCCTTTAGTAAGCTGTTTTACTGGCTTTTCCTGATTTTCTTGCATTATTCTCATTTCTCTTTCAATTTTTTTCCTCCACTTCTCTTACTTGATTTTCAAAATGCTTCTTGAGCTCCTTGATGGCCTGTAACCAGTTCATATTTTTCTTGGAAGCTTTTGATGCAGGAGTTTTGCCTTTGTTGCCTTCTTCTGGTTCCATGTTTTGATACTTTTTGTCCCCAAAAAAGGATTTTATGATCTGATTTTGCTTCCTCTGCTTGCTCATATTGGCAGCTGATAACTTGACTTTTGAGCTCCTTGCCATGGTAGAACTCTGCCTCCAGAATGGAGAGAGCTAGATCCCAAATTGCTGGGGTTTTCACAAATGTTGTCAGAGATCTGAGGAGGGTGCTCTATCTACAGACACCCCAAGCTCTGGCAACCAGATTTCTTTTTTTCATACTCTTTGACTATATACTCACCTCAGCACCTCAGGAAAAAAATACTTAAAGCTTATGTTTAAGGTCTACCCAAAGGGAAAAATAGAAAGGTACTCATTTTGCAATGTAAATCAGGTAGGAACAGTTATTTACTTCCTACTTATAAAAGAAATGTTTCACAGAAAAGACTTTGATAAGTACAATTTGACCAAAAAGCTCAAGCTCTAGTACTGATAAACAATCTATCAGGTCACAGGCTCAGGGCTTGTAAACATATCTTAAGACAGTGTAAACGGTTGAGTTAAGTTGTAAACAGTCCGCTGCATATGCATATCACCATGCTACACTAAGTCACCATAATATTGCTAAAGTTAGCATAAATTTGTGAGACTATTGCTGACAAATTGCCAAGTGAACACTGGTTAGTCAGTGGGAAACACATAAGCTAAAAAGCTATGTGTGCCTCAACTGGCCCCCATTGAGGCTTAGAGGAATGCCAAAGCTAGATAGCTGTGCATATTTCAACTGACTCCCATTGAGACATAGGGGATGTTGCAGGAATTGGGGCTCCTACTACTCTTATTCTCTGCAAGGTCAGTAATTAGGGGATGCTGTAGGAGTTGATGCTCCCATCATTAGTAACCCCATTGAGAAGAATAAATCAAATAAACTCTTATCATGTCTCCATTGCTGTCCTTCTGTCTGTTCAGATCAAGAGTGAACCTGCAAGAGGCCTGAGTTTCTGACAGAGTTCTTAATATGGAGTCTATAGAACCCTTGGAGGGTTTCAGGGAGTTCTTGAACTTGAGTGGGAAAAAGATTATATCTTTATTTTCATTAACCTCTAATTTAACATTTCCTTTAATTATCTAAAAGCATTATTCTGAGAAGGAGGTTCGTAGTCTTCACCAAACTACCAAAGAGGTTCAGGACAGAAAAAAGACTGAGAATCACTAAACTACCATTATACTAGGATGTTTCAAAATTAAACAGTATAGCAAAAATTAGTTTGCAGGCCTACTTAGAAAGCACTGTTACATTTTGCCCCGACAATACACTGTTCAGATAACTTCCTACGGGTCCATTCAAGACTTTGGGCAAGCCAGGATAGAGATCAGGACTTTTTTGATCAGTGATTTTCTTCTCCAAGAAATGATGGATTCCTCCTCTCCAAGTATAGCCAGGATTGTCTGAGGCCAAAGATTTACAGAGTTCTCGAATTCCCAAGGTTGCCTCCTCATCTGGATATATCCATCTGGAGACTGAATTTTAATCACCTGCAATCCAGGAAAAGAACACAATACAGAAAAAGGCCCAGGCGCGAGCTTATGTAATGGAGTCCTGCTTCAGCGGCCACATGGGAGTGTTTGACATGCAACCCAGATTGGGGAAGGATAGCCCCTCACCTCTCCTCTCAGGAGGTAGACTGAAATAGTCCAGAAATGATACAAAGTTAAGAAAGGTGAGAAGAAGGAATTGCAAGGTGGGGAGCGAATCCTCTTTTTTAAAAATGCAGAATCATTGATTTTTCTTGCTCACTGGATGTAAGGAGTTTACTTCATTATCCCCAAATCACCTAAGCTGGGTTAGTAGACAAGATATTTTTGCACATATTCTGTTATACTTAAAATGACCAAAATACAGCAAAAAAAAGTTATCAGTAGCAACTCCCTGCAGGTTATGAAAAAGTTATTAAATGACAATTTTCTTAAAATATCTCAAAAGTTGGTATTTTTTAAAATGAAGCTGAGTATGGTGAAGAGAACCTTGTCCTTTTCCCCATACGTGACCCTGATGCGCCCATAGGAAGAAGTTTGGGCAAGTCTTTAACCTTTACCTGCATCAGTTTCTTTATCTGTAAAATGGTATTAATAAAAGCACTTACCCCCTCCGGGTTATTGTGAGATTGAAATGGGATATTTGTAAAGCACTTTGCAAAAAAAGCACAATAGAAATGCCAACTAATAATTATTAAGGAAGAAGTGAAGGTAGTGTGAAATCTGAAGGGGTCAGCAGTGATCCAAAATCTTGACTGATTGCTGGACAAAATAATCTTCCAAGCTATACCCTCTGGCACCACACTGACTCAAGACAAGGTATACAAATGTACTTAATAAAGTGCAATGCAAATGGAAGATCTTCCCATAAACATCACTTTCCCTTGTACCTCTTCACAAACTCCCAACTGAAAACTGGTGACAGGTAATATACACCTCAAGAAAGTTAAGACTGACATGGGGAAGATGGTGTGACACATTTTATATTTGTTCATTAATCACATATTGATGATCTACAAGGAGAGCACTATGTTCAGTGCTGGAAAGAGACACAAAGTTAATGAATACATAATCCCTTCTCTCATGGAGCTTTCCCTGAGGAGACTGGCATGGGGGAAAATGTGAAGCACATGAATAAATAAGGAACAATTAGAATGTGGGAGTATAATGGTACAAATGGAGGGACTGGACCTGTATTTCACTGATGCAAGAAATTCCCGGGTGAGGATATTTTCTGTTAATAATGTAAGTCAGCACTTTCTCTGCAATTTATAACCTCAGAGGGGTTGACTAGACCATTATATCAAGCTCATAGAAACAGGAACCACTAAATTGTACTTAAGGATCTCTGTGGGCTGTATATTGATGTAGAGGATCACATGTGTTTAGATATTTCTTTTTAGTTAATTATTAACACATTCAGTGAGTAAGAACACAGGCCCCAGAGTTAAGATGACCTGGGATTGAATCTGGGCTCAGATACTTAGCACCACACCCAGAAATAACTGGCCATGTAACCTTGAGCAAGTTACTTAACTCCAATTGCTTCAAAAAAATTATTAACACATTAAAATCAATTAGTAACTACATTTTAGACTGCTTCAGCTGCACTTGGGAGTGTTGTGGACCACATGGGGCCCTTGAAACCATGTTTGACACCTCTGGACTAGACCATTGAGAGATTAAGTAATTTACCTAGGGTCACACAGCCAGCTTATGTTAGTGGAAGGACCTAAACCCAGGTATTCCTGGTCAGTTCTCTATTCACTGTATCACACTACCTCTCATATTATATTTTATATAAATATAAATAAGAGTGAAATAATATATTATTATATTATTATTTATAATAATTTATAACCTCACTGTGCCTCACCTAGACACCCCCCCTTCCCCTGGCAGACCAGCCTGTCTGTCAGAAGATGCTGATGGAACCAAGCACTTGAGCAGTATGGGAAAGGTCTCAGCACTAGAGCCACTGGACCACTGCCTCATTGCACTAGGGTTCAGTGTTTTTTTGTTTCTTTGTTTGTTTTTTTTATTTTTGTTTTTTGCTTTTTTGGAGAGGGGAAGGTAAGGCAACTGGGGTTAAGTGACTTGCCCAAGGTCACATGGCTAGTTTTGTGTAAAGTGTCTGAGGCCAGATTTGACCTCAGGTCCTCCTGATTCCAGGGCCGGTGCTCTATTCATTGTGCCACCTAGCCACCCCATAGGGTTCAGTGTTGATGGAGATCGAGAGCTCCTTTGACCCACTGTGTTTGCCCTTCCTCACTCCTGCTTCACTGCATCTCACTGGCATAGTAGCTTACATAGGAGGTGGCAACAAAGGGAGACCTCCACCTCAGAGTAGTTTCTTCTCCCTCCATCTCCTCCTGGTCCTCCAAGCCTACCATACATACAACATGCACACACACACCTATACACATATGCATATGTATGTACACACATATATTTATAATAAGATCATATGAATGGTGTAAAGTTTTACTATTAGATCATTTTTTGAGAGTAAGGATCTTCATTTGACTTTTTTTTTGCATACCCAGTACTTAGTTAAGTATCCCTGGAACATAGTAGGCAAATAATACATGTTTATTGACTAAGGGAATAAATTTCTTCTTAGTTTTGGAGACTCTATGTTTGTGAGGGAAAGATATTTCTGCCTAGGAGAATGAGGGAAGAATTCAGTTGAGTCTTGGAGGATGTTACTACATCTTGTTGCTTGTTAAGTCCTTCTTACTACACGTCAGTTAATTCAGCTATCATTTATTAGACACCTAAAAGAAGCAAGGTGCTGTCCGAGGTGCTGGGGATACCAAGCCAAAAATGAAATGGTGCCTGTGCCCAAGGAGCTTCTGTTCTACCAGCACAGTATAATGTATGCGTATACTAAAATAGAAAGTACATAAAAATGAAATGCAAATCAATTTCATTGCGAAGACTATTAATGATATGGTGGGGGTGGGAGGTGGAGGAAGGACCAGGAAAGGCCTCGTATTGGAGAAAACACTTGAGATAAGCTTTGAGATGAGCTAGGGATTCTAAGAAGTAAAGGTGAGATGGGAATTCAGTTGGTTCTACCATAAATCAGGGATTTTTCCTTACCTCTCTCTTCTATTTTTATTACTTTGTTTTGTCTGAGATTTTTGATGTGGGGGTGAAAATGAGTGTGTCTGTGTCCTAATGTCACAAAGAAGGGAAGTAGGGCCAAAGGGAACAAGATGGAGATGATAGTACATGTAATTAGAATTGAAGGAGAAGGTGGAGCCATGATGGCAGAGAGAAGGCAGGGATTTGCCTGAGCTCTCCCTAAAACTGCCCCCCAATATACTTTTAAATAAAACCTCAAAACACATTCTATAGCATCAGAACCCACAAAAGTTGGGGTGAAACAGTTTTCTAGCCCACAACATCTTATAAGGTTGACAGAAAAGGTCTGTTAGACTTGGTTGAGAGTGGAGCAGTCCAGTAAAGGCCATGCCAGTGCAGACTGGTGCCCTAGAAAACCGAGAGCGGGCCTTGGGGGTGACTGAATCAGTGATGGCAGTGGCAGTGACAGTTTCCAGACCTTTCAGCCCACAGACAAGGGGGTTGGACAACTGGCTAAAAGGAGATTATAGGGGTTACTTTGCTGGTATCAGGGGCAGGGTTCTGTTACATTGACAACACGGATCTGGGTCAGAGCCCTGGTTCTCTGTCCCAGGGTGAGGAGGAGCACTAGCCCACCAGAGTTTGCTGCCACAGGGTTTGGAGGATCCTGTTCACAGTTCCAGGGTGTAAAAGATTCCTTGTGGTCACTCACAGACCAGTGTACAGGATTCTAAGGAGAGTAGTAAACACAGTTCTCCCTAGATTATGGAAGAACTGAAATCTTACAGGTTCCCATGAATTATCTCTGTAAACAGCTGCCCAAAGAAACCCCACTGAATCTTGGGATGGTGCCCTCTCCATTTGGGAAGCAGAGCCCAACTTTAGCATAGAATTAAAAGTCAACAAGTAGGCTGGAAAATGAACAAACATTAGAAAAAGATCCTGACTATAGAAAGTTATTATGGTCACAGGAAGATCGAAATACAAATGCAGAAGAAGAAAAGAAAGTCAGAACTCCTACATCCAAAACCTCAGAGAAAAAGGTGAATTGGCCCCAGACCAGAGCTTGAAACAGTTTTTAAAATCAAGTAAGAGAGGTAGAGGAAGAAATGGGAAGAGAAATGAGAGTGATACAATAAAAACATGAAGAAAGAGTCAAAACTTGGTAAAAGAGGGACTAAACATACTGAAGAAAACAAAACCTTAAAAAACAGAACAGGTCAAATGATGTAAAAGGCACAAAAATCCAAAGAAAAGAAGAATGTCTTGAAAAGTAGAATTGACCAAATGTAAAAAGAGGTACAAAAATTCACTGAGGAGAAGAAGAATGTCTTAAAAAGAAGAATTGGTCAAATGAGAAAGGAACTCACTGAAGGAAATAATTCTTTAAAAGTTAGAATTGGGAAAGTGGAAACTAATGAGTATGAGACATCAAGAATGAATCTAACAAAATCAAAAGAATGAAAAAAAATACAAGACAATGTGATATCATTGGAAAAACAACTGATCTTGAAAATAGGACCAGGAGAGATAATTTAAGAATTACTGGACTCCCTGAAAGCCATGATAAAAAAAAAGCATAGACATGAGCCTTCAAGAAATTATCTAGGAAAACTACCCTGACATTCTAGAACCAGGAAGTGAAATAGAAATGGAAAGAATTCACTGATCACTTCCTAATAAAAATTCCCAGGAATATTATAGTAAATTTCAGAGCTCCCAAGTCAAGGAGAAAATACTTCAAGCAGCAAAAAAGAAGCAACTCAAATATTGTTGAACCACATTCAGGATAATTAAAAAATAAGCAGTTTATATATCAAAGTATTGGAGGACTTGGAATATAATATTCCAGAAGGCAAAAGAGATAGAATAACCTACCCAGTGAAACTGAGTATAATCCTTCAGGGAAAAAAATAGATATTCAATGAAGTAGAGGACTTTCAAAAGCATTCTTGATGAAAAGACCAGAGCTGAACAGAAAATTTGATTTTCAAATGCAAGAGTCAAAAGAAACATAAAAAGCAAATTCCTCTGATAAAGACCTCATATCTCAAATATATAGAAAACTGAGTCTAATTTATAGAAAGAAGAGCCATTCCTCAATTGATAAATGGTTTAAGGATATGGACAGGCAGTTTCCAGACAAAGTAACCCAAACTATCTATAATCATATGAAAAAATGCTCTAAATCATTATTGTTTAGAGAAATGCAAAATAAAACAACTGAGGTGCCACCTCATGTCTATCAGATTGGCTCATATAACAGAAAAGGAAAATTATGGATGTTGGAGGGGATGTGAGAAAATTAAAACAATAATGTAGTGTTGGTGAAGTTGTATTCTTATTCAACCATTCTGAAGAGCAATTTGGGTCTATGCCCAAAGGGCTATAAAACCATGCATACCCTTTGACCAAGCAATGCCACTAGTAGGTCTGTATCCCCAAAAGATAAAAAAAGGAAAAGGACCTATATGTTAAAAAATATTTAGAGCAGCTCTTTTAGCGGTGGCAAAAGAATTGGAAATTGAATGAACGTCCACCAATTGGATACTGACCGAACAAATTGTTGTGTATGATTGTGATGGAACACTACTGTGCTTGCTATAAGAAATAATGAGCTGGATACTCTCAGAACATTGACTGACGCATAGTGAAATGAGCACAATCAGGAGAACATTGTACACAATAATGATCATTTACTGTGAATAATTTAGCTATCCTCATCAATGATCTAAGACAATTCCAGACCAGTCCTTTAGGACTTATGATGAAGGGTACTGTCCATCTCCAGAGAAAAACAATGCAAATTGAAGATACTTTTTCTTTACTTTATTCTTATTTTATTTTTTGGTCTGTGTTTTCTTTCACAGAGCAACTTATATGGAAATGTGTTTTGCATGACTACACATGTATGACCTATGTCAAATTGCTTGCCTTCTAAATGGGATGGCTAGGGAAGGAGACAATTTGAAACTCAAAATTTTAAAAAAGAATGTTAAAATTGTTTTTACATGTAATTGGGAAAAACCAAAAAAAAAATAAAATGCAAAAAAAAAACTTAAATAAAAAGAGCCAAAGGAAAAATTTCTAACCAATTTTCATTTTTGTATATATCACCCATGACTCAGGACCCTCCAAAGCTCTGAGATCATAAATCTTATGTCAGATCTTGGGGAGATCTAAGCCCATGCTAGTTTGTCTCTTTGGCTCCTTGTCCCTGTCTTATAGTTTTACTTCACAGAAATCACAAAAGTAAAGCTTTAAGTTTAATTCCTATATAGGTTCTCTCAAATACTGACAATGGCAGATAAGAGGGACTTCCATATCACAATATATCATAGGTGTAAGAAGTAGAGAGCCAATGAATTCCATTAATTAGGTGCAATTAAAAGACTTGAAGGGAGAGATCATACCTGGGGTGGGAAGGGTTTGGAAAGAAAAGGACACTGTCCAAATGAAGAACTGAAATAATAATAGAGAATGAGATGGACCTTCCTGATGCCCAGGTATATGGTGAACTGTGTCTAGGAAAAGAAGGTGAAAACTATCTGGGCAACTTGTGTTTGTGTAAATATTCATCCATTTCCCTAACATTGTTAAATTTATGTGCATACAATTGGGAAAAAATATTTCCTAATTATTTTTTAATTTCCTCTTCATTGGAGATAGTTTCACCCTTTTCATTTTTGATACTCATAATTTGATTTCCTTCTTTCTTTTTTTTATCATATTGACTAAGGGCCTATCAATTTTATTGTTTTTTCATAAAGCCAGCTTTTAGTTTTATTTATTAATTCAATAGTTTTCTTATTTTCAATTTAGGTATTAAACATATATAGCAGAGGAAAAGAAGGGAGGGAGATGAGTATTATATGAGACTTTCCCTATTGATTCTGGTGCAAGGAGGGAATAACAACCAGTTAAGCATAGGAATCTATAGAGAAGGGATGCAAAACTTATCATATTAGAGGGAAAGAGGGGAGGGTGAGGAGCTTCGCATGAAATTTGATCCTGTCACTCTTTGTGCGAAGAAGAAATAACATACTTCATTAAGTATAAATATATCCTATAGGTAGTAGGAGGGGGAAAGGGCTACAAAAGGGGGAGGTGGTTAGTAGGGAGGGAAGAAGTAAGGCAGAAGAGGAGGAAAAGGGAGGGGGGCTTACAAGAGAATACTGAGGGAGGCAGTGGTCAAAAGGAAAACTATTAAGGAGGGGAAGGGTTAAGGGGAGAAAAAATATAAGCATTAACAGGGGAGGGAATAGGATGAAGGGAAAGAAACAGATAATAATGATAACTGTAAATGTGAGTGGAATGAACTCATCCATAAAACAGAGGTGGATAGCAGAATGGATTAAAAATAATAATCCTACAATATCCTGTATAACAGAGGGATACACACAGGGTGAAGGTAAAAGGCTGGAGTAAAATATATCATGCCTCAGCTAAAGTAAAAAAAAAAAAGCAAAGATAGCAATCCTTATCTCAGATAAACCAAAAGCAAAAATTCATCTAATTAAAAGAGATAAGGAAGGAAACTATATCCTGCTAAAAGGCACCATCAAGAATGAAGCAATATCATTACTTAACATATATGCACCAAGTGGTATGGCATTCAGATTCCTAGAGGAGAAGGTAAAGGAATTAGAAGAAGAAATAGATAGCAAAACTATACTACTGGGAGACCTTCATCTCCCTCTCTCTGAACTTGATAAATCCAACCTCAAAATAAACAACAAAGAGGTTAAGGAAGTGAACAGAATTTTAGAGAGGGTAGGTATGATAGATCTCTGGAGAAAACTGAATGGGGATAAAAAGGAATATATTTTCTAAGCGGTTCATGGCACATACTCAAAACTCGACCATGTTCTAGGGCATATAAACCTCAAAATTCTGTGCAGTAAGGCAGAAATATTAAATGCATCCTTCTCAGATCATGATGCAATAAAATTATATGCAATAAAGAGCCATGGAAAGACAGAATAAAAAACTAATTGGAAATTAAAAACAATTTATTCCTAAAGAACGAGTCAGTCAAACAAGAAATTATAGAAACATTTATTAATTTCATTCAAGAGAATGATAATAATAAGACAATATACCAAAATTTGTGGAATGCATTAAAGGCGGTTCTTAGGTTTAAGTTTTATATTCCTGAGTGAATACATGATTAAATTAGAGAAAAGGGAGTTCATGCAATTGGGCATGCAATTGAAAAACCTAGAAAAAGAACAAGTTCAAAATCTTCAATTAAATTCTAAATTAGAAATATTAAAATCTAAAGAAGAGATTAATAAATTGAAATTACAAAAAAACTATTGAATTAACAAATAAAACTAAGAGCTGGTTTTATGAAAAAATCAACATTCATTTTCACAAGATTTTGAGTTACAAATTTTCTCCCCTTGTTTCCCCTTGTTGAGCCTCTTTTGGATTCGAGTTAGTCTGGTTTTTAAGGTGTATTTTTCATCAGTCAGGCTGTTGACTCTCATTTCATAATTTTCTTGCATTGTTCTCATTTCTCTTCCCATTTTTTCCTCCACTTCTCTTATCTGCTTCTTAAGGTCTTCTATGGCCTGTTACCAGCTCCTATTTTCCTTTGAAGCTTTTGGTGCAGGAATTCTGACTTCACTGTCAGCCTCTAGTTCCATGCTTTGCTCCTTTTTGTCCCCAAAATAGGAGTCTAATGTTGGATTCTTCTGTTTGCTTTGCTTCCTTTGCCTGGTCATGTCGCCTTTCAGTCAATTGACCCCTGGGCTTTTTGCGACAGTAGGACTCTGCCACCAGAGAGGGGAGCTTCATACCAAACGCTGGGGTTTTCTTAGGTGCTGAAGATATTAATTCGGTGCCCTCTCTGAAGCCTCCTCATGCTCTGGCAAGGTGGTCTCACACCCCAGGACCTCCACCCTAGACCACAATCCATATCCAAGCAGGTTAAAGCAAGAACAATTACCCCTCAGACTGGTCACTTCTTCTCCCTACAGTCTGCAGGCCAGGAACTGAAGGTGCAACGTGGCGGGCTAAGCCAAGGTGGCTTAGCAGCTTCTTGCCCTAGGGGCAAAAGCCGACCCTTTCCCAACTACTGATCCCAAAGTCCACACTGCACTCTCACTTTGTCCTTCGCATCTATGTGTTGATAATTCTGGATCACCACAGCTGCTGGTGATCTGGAGTCCCTCCAGCCCGTGCCTGGTCAGGCCCGTCCTGGGGCTAAAACCCCAGCTCACACGGGCCTGGGCTCAGCTCACAGAATCCTGCACTGGACGAATCCTGCTGGCCCGCTGGGCTGTCCTCAGTGGGAGGTGAGCTTCTCTCTGTTATTTTGTGGGTTCTGTAGCTCCAAAGTTTGTTCAGAGTCCCCTTTTACAAGAATTGGGGAAGGTGGAAGCTGGACCCTCATGGAGGTCCTGTTTCTACTCTGCCATCTTGACTCTGCCTCATCTCAGCTCTGTTTTTTTCATCAAGAATGCTTTAAAGTCGTCTATTTCATATAATGACCTTATTTTTCCCTGAAGCATTATACTCAGTTTTGCTGGGTAGGTGATTCTTGGTTTTAATCCTAGCTCCTTTGACCTCTGGAATATCATATTCCCCATCCTTTGATCCCTTAATATAGAAACTGCCAAATCTTGTGTTATCCTTATTGTGTTTCCACAATACTCAAATTGTTTCTTCCCAAGTTCTTGTAATAATTTCTCTTCCACCTGGGAGCTCTGGAATTTGAGTATTATATTCCTAGTAGTTTTTTTGTGTTCTTTTTCTTTTCTTTCCTTTTTTGGAAGGGAGATGGTAGGGCTTCCTACCTTGGTTAATTGGCTTGCCCAAGTAACTCCCGATCCAGTGCTCTATTCACTGTGTCACCTAGCCACCTCTGCTTTTTTCACTGTAGCTGAAACATAATTTATTCTACTCTAGCCTTTTGCCTTTACCCTGTGTGTATCCCCCTCTTTCAAATGTGTTTCTTGTAAACAATATATTGTAGGATTATGTTTTTTAATCCATCCTGTGATCTGCCTGTGTTTTATGGGAGAGTTCATCCCATTCAAATTCACAGTTGTGATTACTATCTGTGTCTTTCCCTCCACCCTATTCCCTCCCCTGTTTATGCTTTTATTTCTCCCTTCTCCCTTCCCCTCCTTAAGAGTTTCATTTTTGACTGCCACCTCCCTCAGTATTCCCAGCAGGAATGATGGGGTGCTTGGGATCTATGTTTGTAACATCAGTTTGTAAAATCAATTTGTAAAACCAGTCTGCAAAATCACATTTCCCCCTCCCCAGCCTCAGAGCACTAACTCTGCCCCTTCCCTTTGCCAGCACTCTCCCCAGCAACAACTCATGAACTGTTTATTTCTCCTTGGAACAATAACAAGCTACACTTATGAATCCTTCACTAAACCATCTATAAACATTTTAGCTTAGGCATATGTTATCTCCCCTTGGTAATGTGGCCAGCTACATCTATGAATTCTTCAATGCACTTTCTATAGGTTAACTCCTTAGCAAATTATACACATACTGAGTCTCTGTTAGCCTTGGTTCCCAACATCCATCTGGTCAAACATGACACTGATGGGTGACAGACTAAGCACTTCTCAGTCAGTCTTGACAGCTAGCTGACTTAGTGATGTTTCAGGCCTAAAACCACACCTCCAGGTAGCTCCCTCTTGGGCTATTTCCCAGTGAATTATGGGCAATACATTAAAAGTGCATGTTTCTTTAAGCACTGACCACTCCTCAACTCCTCCCTAATCCACCCTTACTCACCTAGCTATCATAATTGACACCTGATTTACTGCCTTGACTCCTTAAAAACTATGCCTATTTCTTTTTTTTTTTTAAGTTTGCAGGTCCCCTAAGAACTCTTGTCCTCTGTACAGTGTAACAATAAACTTGCAGGTTCCCTAAGAACCCCTGCCCACTGTAAAGCATAACAAAAAACCTAAACAATGTTGACTTCAGAGTATGCTTGAGCCCTAGTGAATTCCTTCCAGACTCGGGGACTCTGGTCGATTAGAACCCCCTCCCCCGTATATCCTATTGCTTTCCCCCCATCAGAGCCTCATGGAGGTCTTGTTTCTACTCTGCCTTCTTGATTCCAACCCCTAAAATAACAAGTATTAAATGAACTAATGATAACATAGTACTTATATAGCACTTTGAGGCTTACAAAGCACTTTAAAAATAATATCTCATTTCATTCTCACACCAACCCTACAAGGTGGGTGCCTATTTTATAGTTGAGGAAACTGAGACTGATAGTGGTTAAGTGATTTAAAATCACACAGCTAGTTAATGTTTGAGGTGAGATTTAAACTAAGGTCTTCTTAACTACAAATCTAGCACTATACATTATGCCAACCTAGCTGCTGAAAAAAAAAATCCCTAATGAGCTTTTGTCCTCAGTTTTTGTGTTCCAAATCATAACAGTGTCATCTCTCTTTTTTTGAGAGTGTAATTTCTAATCCATTATGGACTCGGGTATTTTGAATTCATTGGTCTCATCATCCTTGCAAGTTTAACTTAATGCAGTTTATTAGCTCTCCACTGGGTCATAATTTACGAGTCTATCTGAGACATGGCATTGCTTTGTCTTTCTATTCAAGATAAAATCTAAAGCTTAACTGAAGTAGAAAACAGGACAGCTGGTACAATGGGAAGCAGAGACTATGCAAGTAAATTAAATGTACTCCTAAGAACAGATGTGTTCCACTCCATCCTTGGATAGCATCAGATTTACAAATATTTATTTATGGTTGTGAAATCTGTGTGTGTGTGTGTGTGTATGTGTGTGTACAAGTAAGCTGTAGACTCTGTTTTCAGGGAACTTGCAGTACAGCTGGAAAAAGAACATATAGACATAAAAAAATAAATGCAACTAAAAGATTTAAATAACAGTTTCAGAGAATAATTGACCAGAACCATTGAGGATTTCAGGACCCTAGGCGATTAAAATTGAATTTCACTCTGGGAGGAAAAAACTTGGTCTGTGACCTATATATTCTTAACAGTGTGGGGGGAGGGAAGGAAATAGATTCGTGAGAAAGAGACTAATACTAAAAATACAATGAAGCTTCTATTAAAAACAGCATTGCAATGTCAAATTGATGCAGTGGTGATGGAGTCAGGAAAAGGGATAATTCAAGGACAGCACTGAATGAATGGTCTCATGGTTATGACTGTCTCATAGAGCCTGGTCTATTTTTGAGTGTTGTGGTTCTTTGCTTAGTGGTTCTTTTGTATCATTAAAGTGCCTATCTTGGCATTATTTTATAATGTCACTCAAAAATTATTGAATTGACTTACTTCAGTTCTTCATTTAAAAAATACTGTAAACAACTCATGACATTTTGTAGGCACAGAAGAAAACAACTCCTTTATTAGTTTTCTTTGTCTAAATCTTTGATTTAAACAATCTAAAATGGGAAATTATTGATCTCACAAAGTTATTGTGAGATTCAAATAGATAATGTAAGCTATAGACCACCATATGATTATAAGGTGTTATTGTTATTAATAATAATAATTTAATTAATATGCAGAGATATAGAACAAGCTTGCCCATTATCTTTGTCTTCTTTCTCCCCTATCCCTTTATAACTTATTAGTTTTCAAGTCCTGTCCATTCTATTAGCAGTATTTGTGAACATATCTGTCATAATTGTCCCCTCCTGTGTGTAATAGGGGTTACAGCCACAGCTATATTTCAGTCCTTCATCCCTCTTTTGCTTAAATTATTGTAAAGAAATAAAGCCTTCGTTTATCTCACTATCATCAGTCTCTCTCTACAATCCATTTTTACATAGTTTTCAAAGCAATCCTCCCAATCTACATGTATAATCATGCTCCTTTTGTGCTAAAACAACAACAAAACCCCCCAAATTTCGGTGGTTCCCTATTACCTAGCAGATAAAAGACACATTCCTCAGCCTGGCATTTAAATCTCTCCATGCTCCTAACCTACTGTTCTAGTCATTTTAATAAATCTTTCTCCATCTCTCTGGCCTCAGTTTCTTTATAAAATTAAGAAGATGGGTATCCAAAGTTTCTATTAATCAGTTGTAGTAAAGAAAAATATCCCAAATAAATATGATACCAGGTAGAATGTAATGAGGCAAATGAGAAAGCTAGACTAAGCTCCCTAGGAAAATTTGGGAAGAGAGAAATCAATTTCAGTTAAAGGGGTTGGAATGGGAAGACTGGAGAAGATGGGAGATTTAGAGAAGGCTTCATAGAGGAGTTAGATAGGAGAAGGAATTTAAGAGGCAGCAATAGGGAACCAATATGTTCTCATCATGGGAGGTAGGCTTGTATGAATGCCAGTGGAAAATGCCAGTTTGGCTGGAACTTAGATTGTGTTGACTTGGCCAGATCACACAAATAGTTAGTGATTGAGATGGTGTGAGGACCTCACTAATAAAGTGCTATTTTGCCTCTATATCATCCTTCCTCTCTGCAGAGCTCATTCATGCAAATGATACCCATATTCCAGTGTTGTTCCTATTGTTTAAAAATAACTAGATCTCTGCTTTTGGGAAATTAATTTCAAATGTATTTACCAATCACCCAAGAAAGCCTCAGTTTTCAATAAAAAAAGATATCTGTAATGAGTCCCCTTATTTATCTTAGTTTTAAATACCCATTGACTATATCTTGACATCATATTGAGATGCAAAGGATTAAAATTTGCCCAACATGAGTTGCAAATCTGAAGCTAATATTCAAAGAGGAATTCTAAAAATGTTAAAAATAATGTTAACATCATTGAAATTGAAATAAAATAAAAGCACCTCACAAAATGATTATTATTCTTTCTTTTCCCATTTAAAAGTATATGCTTCTATTTTAAGATTTTTTATTTTGAATTTAAATACAAAAAGACAACAAAAACAACATTTCCACATACAGAGTAAAAATTAGGAAGTTCGATATAAAATTCAGTTTACTTTAAAAAAATAAATGATATGGGGGGCGGAGTCAAGATGGCGGAGTCCAAGGTCAAGATGGCAGGACCTCCACTGGGTTCTGGCTTCCACCTTCCCCAATACATGTAAAAGGGGACTCTAAACAAACTTTGGAGCTGCAGAACCCACAAAGTGACACAGAGAGGTAACCTCTCCCTGAGGACAGCCCCGGAGGCCTGCAGGAATCGGCCATTGAAGTGCTCTGGGAGCCGAGTCCAGCCCCATGCCCAGGCTTTAGCCACAGGGTTGCAGGCTGGAGGTATCCCAGATCAGCCACAGCTGTGGCCATTTCCAGATTTATAAACACATAGATTCGAAAGGAAAAAGTGAGAGGTCAGTGCAGTATGGACTTTGGTACCCAGTAAGTGGGAGTGCATGGCTTTTGCCCCTGGGGTGAGAAGCCACTGAGACAACTGCACAGCCAGCCAGCACCAAGTGGCAGCTTCAGCTCCTGGCCTGCAGAGTGTAGGGGGACCAAGCTCCAGTCTGAGGGGTAATTGCTCTTGCTTTAACCTTCTTGGATCTGGATTTTAGTCTAGGGTGAAGGTCCTGGGGTGTGTGTCCAGCTTGCCAGAGCATATGGAGACCTTAGAGAGGGCACCCATCGAATACCTCTGGAAGCTGAGAAAACCCCAGCATTTGGGACAAAAGCTCCCTTGTCTGGTGGCAGAGTCCTACTGTGGCAAATAGCCCAGGGGTCAAGTGACTGAGGGCCAACATGACCAGGCAAAGGAAACAAAAAAGACAGAAGATTCCAACATTAAACTCCTATTTTGGGGACAAAAAGGAGCAAAGCATGGAACAGGAGGAAGACAGTGAAGTCAGAACTCCTGCACCAAAAGCTTCAAAGGAAAATACGAGCTGGTTAGAGGACATAGAGAATCTTAAGAAGCAGATAAGAGAAGTGGAGCAAAAATTGGGAAGAGAAATGAGAACAACGCAAGAAAATTATGAAATGAGAGTCAACTGCCTGACTGAGGAAAATACTACCTTAAAAAACAGACTAACTCAAATGGCAAAAGAGGCTCAAAAAGGCAATGAGGAGAAGAATGCCTTAAAAAGCCGAATTTGCCAGATGGAAAAAGAATCTCCAAAGCTCAATGACGAGAATCATTGCTTCAGAATTAGATTGGAGCAAATGGAAGCTAATGACTTTATGAGAAATCAAGATGCTATCAAACAGATCCAAACAAATAAAGGAATAGAAAGCAATGTAAAATATCTCATGGGAAAAACCACTGACCTGAAAAATAGATCCAGAAGGGATAATTTAAAAATTATTGGACTACCTGAAAGCCATGATCAAAGTAAGAATCTAGAGATCATCTTCTAGGAAGTTCTCAAAGAAAACTGCCCTGATGTTTTACAATCAGAGGGCAAAATAGAGGTTGAAAGAATCCACCGATCACCCCCTGAAAAAGATCCCTAAAAGAAAATTCATAGGAATATTATAGCGAGGTTCTGGAATTCCCAGATTAAGGAGAGAATATTACAAGCAACCAAAAATAAACAATTTGAATTTTGTGGAACCACAGTCAGGATAACCCAGGATCTGACAGCTTCTACACTGAGGGATTGAAGGGCTTGGAATATGATATTCTGGAGTTCGAAGGAGCTGGGATTAAAACCAAGAGTCACCTACCCAGCAAAACTGAGTCTCATGTTTCAGGGGAAAATATGGTCATTCTGTGGAATAGAGGACTTTCAAGCATTCTTGCTGAAAAAAAACCAGAGTTGAATAGCAAATTTGACATTCAGATACAAGAAGCAAGAAAAGCTTGAGCAAGTAAACAGGGAAAAGAAATCATAAGGAACTTATCAGAGTTGAAATGTTAACATTCCTACATGTAAGAACAATAATTCTAACTGATGAAACTTTTCTCAGTAGTTGAAGGGAATATATATATATGTCTATATATGAGCGTATTTGGGCATATGAATACATAGGTGAATGTGTGTATATACGTTTACAGGTATACATAGATAGAGGGCACAGGACCAATTTAACAGAAAGGGATGATACTTAAAAGGTGAAATTAAGAGGTGAGAGAGGAATATAATGAGAATAGATGGGAAGAGACTGAATGGGGTCAACTATCTCATATAGAAGAGGCAAGGGAAAATGGTTACAATGGAGGGGAAGAATAGTTAGGCAAAAGGGGATGGGTCAACCTTATTCCCATTGAATTTGTCTTGAAGAGAGAATGAAATACACACTAAATAGAGTATCTCACCCTCCAGGAGAGTAAGAAGGGGAAGGGAATGAGAGGGGGGATGATGGAAGGGAGGGCAGATGGGGGGGAGGGAATTTGGGAGCACCCACTTTTGAAAAGGGATGGGATCAAAATAGAGAATAGAACAAGTGGGAGGTGGGATAGGAGGGAGGGAAATATAGTCAGTCATCTACAATATATCTACTATGTTATTGTTTTGCATTAGCCACACATGGACAACATATACTGAACTGCTTATCTTCCCAGTAAGGGTGGGAGACAAGGGAGGAAGGGAATGAATCTGGAATAGAATCAGGAAGACCTAAATTCAAATCTGTTCTCAGATACTTGTTATCTGTGTGAACCTGGGTAAGTCACTCAACCTCTATTTGTCTTAGTCTCATCAACTGTAAAATAAAATGAGGATTATAACAGCATATATCCCACAGTGTTTATTAAATGGAATATTTGTAATTATAAGTTATTAGCATAATGTGTGATACACAGTATGTGCCATATAGATGATTATTCTATTTTCCTTCCTTCTCTCTGTTTTCTATGTTCTGAGATGAGATTGCCAGATAGTTGAGTTTGCTATATGAAGTATTACTCTAAAATCTCCCAGTTTACTTGAAAAAAATTGATAATTCAAGTATCTCTTTCTCTCTCATTACCCTACACTTTTGAGTCTGGGAATCTTGTACAATAGTGATATCAAAACGAGTGGACAGGAAATTTACCATGTCAGATTCCCACTTACATTATGATTCTCATACCAATGCTTGGTTTCAGTCTCTCTCTCTCTCTCTCTCTCTCTCTCTCTCTCTCTCTCTCTCTCTCTCTCTCTCTCTCTCTCTCTCTCTCTCTCTTTCTTTTTATCTCTGACTCTGTCTCTGTCTGTCTCTATCTCTGTCTCTTTCTGTCTCTCTGTCTCACTCTCTTTCAACTGTAACGTTCTTATGATGGGGATAAGGAAAGCCCTCTTTATTCAATGAAAAATTTTTATCTTTTTTAAGCAATTGGGGTTAAGTAACTTGCTCAAGGTTACACTGCCAGGTGTTTCTGGGTGGATGCTAAGTGTCTGAGCCCAGATTCGATCCCCAGGTCGTCCCGACACTGGAGCCGGTGCTCTTACTCTCTGAGCCACCTGGCTGCCTGAAAAATTTTTATCTTTATTGGTGATTATTGTGAAAAGGCCAAGCAGAACTGAGATTTCAACCATTTATACTATCAGTCAGTCAACTGTCTTCTGCAGTAAAGCTTCTATATTACCTAATAAATAAGTAAACTATATGATAAATACTACACAGCGTTTTCAAAGTTACCCTGCTTTCCAGTGCTTCCATTTTCTTTTGTTCTCTGCTTTGCACTTTGTTTCTCCCTTCTTCCCCACCCCACGTTCTCTACAAGGTTATAGTTAGACCCAAATATATACCTATATGTCAAAGTATTCTATACACACTTCTATTTATCAGTTCTTTCTCTGGATGTGGATAGTATCTTCCTTTGTTGTTCCTTTGTAGTTGATTGGATTATTTATAATACTCAGAATGGTTTAGTTGTTCGAAGTGGTTTTTGGAACAATATTGCTGTTACTATGTACATTCTCTTCATTCTGCTCATTTCACTCTTTATTATTTTATTCAAGTCTTCCCATGTTTTTCTAAAATCAATCAGGTCACCATTTCTTATAGTATATAGTATTCCATTATAAACTTATACCACAATTTGTCCAGCCATTATCCAGTTGATGGTTAGCCCATTAATTTTCAATTCTTTTCTACCACAAAGAGAGCTGCTATAAATATTTTAGGACATACATGTGTAGTACTAATGCAATATTTACAGCACCCATGATCATGATAAATATACCAACTGTGTCTATAAATATTCCTGCATAGTGCTCAGTCACAAAATATAACAAACTCTCCAAATAGAGGACAGAAGCAAAGCACTTTTTCAAAAAATCAAATCCCAAAACCAATAAGCTGATTCCATCATAGTCACAAAGAAGTTAATAAGCCATAATAACACAGAGAGCCATGCCATCCTTTAGTTTTCTCACAAACCAATATAACATCAATATCTACTCACAAACCTGACTAACTCCTTGCCTGAGCATCTTCTCTCTCCTACCGTATCTCTTACTCCCAACTTCCTGTGAGCTCTACTCCATCCTTCAGCCAACTCCTCCCAGCACAGGCTCCACGTGACTACATTCAGTCCATTAGGGAGCAGAGTTTACTTTCAAAGTAGGGAAAGTAAAACAAAATGGGTGGCTATCACTTGAAGAATGGCTGAACAAATTGTTGTATATGAATGTAATAGAATGCTATTATAATATACAAAATGATGAAAGGGAAAGTTTCAGAAAAATTTGGGAAGACTCTTATGAACTGATGCAGAGCAAATTGAGGAGAAGTAGGAGAAGAATGTATTCAATAACAGCATTGATGTCAGGACAAGCTACTTTGAAAGATTTCAGAACTCTGATCAATGCAATGACCAAGCAAGATTCCAAATGTTTGATGGAGCATGTTACACTCTTCCTGACCAGGGGCAGGAGGGTGAGCTTAAGATGTAGGACAAGTTATTAATTTTTCAAAGTTCTTTCAAAGACATATTTACTATAAAGATACAACAAGAACAGCAATTATAAATCTTTTTCCTCTAACACCTGGGTGACACACTCTTCCTCGTACCTTCTTCATCTCTGTAGAGAATGGGCCTAAAGTTAAAGCAGTTTTGACAGAATAGTTACTCTAAGTTCACTTTCAAATGAGGCAAGGCCACTGGATGAGTTCAAGTCCCAGCTACTGCTTAAATGGTACCCAGAAGTCATTCCTCAGAACCTAGCTGGCCATAAAACCTGTCATGACTCTGGCTCCTGGACATCAGGTGGCATGCCATTCTGACCTTTCAAAGTTTACAAAGTCATAGCTTTCTCTAATATTTCATGTAAAACAAGAAAAAAAAAACAAATGCAAATAGGCTAAAGACAAAGAGGCCCATATTCATGGGTCCCTTAGGTTGGCCTCACCTGGGGTGTGTCTTAGGCTTCTCCCTGTTCAGCACCTCATAGCTTAGTTCTTCCAATAATGCAGAGAGGAGAAAAGCAAGACATACATTTTCAGACACAGTCTGTATGGTAATTTGTTTTGTTTATGTATTTTTGTTACACGGTTCATTTTTCTTTTTCTTTTCAATTTGGGAGTCAAGTGAAAGACAGAGGAGACTAGGGATAGGGGTAGGATGTTGTTCAGTCATTGTGTCCAACTCTTTATGACAGCATTTGGGGTTTTCGTAGCAATGATACTGGAATGGTTTTCCATTTCCTTCTCCAGGTCAATTTACAGATGAGGAAACTGAGGCAAACAGAGGTAAGTGACTTGCCCAAGATCACATGGTTACTAAGTGTCTGAGTCTGAGAGGTGTCTTCCTGACTCCAGGTCTCCCCCTTCCCCCCAGTCTATCCAACTTCACCTTCTAGCTTCCTGGTGATGTCACACACAAAAAGAATCAAAAGAGAGTAACTGAAACATTTTTTTAAATGCACAGAGAACGAAACCAGGAATTCCAGGAAGATAAATAGGACAGCTTTGGCAGTTTCATGTTAAATTTATATGTATTTAAAAGAAAAATAAGGGGGCGGAGCCAAGATGGCAGAACGGAAGCAATAACTTTTCTAAGTTCATCTGTGAATCCCATCAAGAATGAAGCAATATCATTACTTAAAATATATGCAACAAGTGGTATAGTGTCCAAATTCCTAAAGGAGAAGTAAAGGGAATTAGAAGAAATAGATAGCAAAACTATATTAGTGGAGGATCTTTATCCCCCCCTCTCTGAACTTGATAAATCTAACCTCAAAATAGACAAAAAAGAAGTTAAGGAGGAAAATAGAATTTTAGAGAGGCTAGATATGATAGATCTCTGGAGAAAACTGAATGGGGATAAAAAGGAATATACTTTCTTCTCAGTGGTTCATGGCACATACTCAAAAATCAACCATATTCTAGGACATGATAACCTCACCATTCTGTGCAGTAAGGCAGACATATTAAATGCATGTTTCTCAGATCATGATGTAATTAAAATTATGTTCAATTAATTTAGGGCCATGGAAAGACAGACTAAAACCTAATTGGAAATTAAAAAAAATTTAATCCTAAAGAATGAGTGGGTCAAACAAGAAATCATAGAAACAATCAGTAATTTCATTCAAGAGAATGATAATAATGAGAAAACATACAAAAATTTGTGGGATGCAATAAAGGCAGTTCTTCGGGAAAGTTTTAGATCCCTGAGTACACACATGATTAAATTAGAGAAAAGGGAGGTCAGTGAATTGGGCATGAAATTGAAAAGCCTAGAAAAAGAACAAATTCAAAATCCCCAATTAAATACTAAATTGGAAATATTGAAAGCCAAAGGAGAGATTAATAAAATTGCAAGTAGGAAAACTATTGAATTAATAAATAAAACTAAGAGCTGGTTTTATGAAAAAAAATAAAATTTACAGACCCTTAGTCAATATGATAAAAAAGAAAGAAGAAAAACAAATTATAAGTATCAAAAATGAAAAGGGTGAATCTACCTCTAATGAAGAGGAAATCAAAACAACAATTAGGAAATATTTTTCCCAATTGTATGCACACAAATTTGACAATCTTAGGGAAATGGATGAATATTTACAAAAATACAAGTTGCCCAGATTAACTGAAGAGGAAGTAAATTACTTAACCCCATCTCAGAAAAGAAATTGAACAAGCCATCAGTCAAATCCCTAGGAAAAAATCTCCAGGGCCAGATGGATTTACTAGTGAATTCTATCAAACATTTAAAGAACAATTGATTCCAATACTCTACAAACTATTTGGGAAAATTAGTGAGGAGTCCTACAAAATTCTTTTTATGACACAAATATGGTACTGATACCTAAATCAGGAAGAGATAACACAGAGAAAGAAAATTATAGGCCAATCTCCCTCATGAATATAGATGCAAAATTTTTAAATAAAATATTAGCAAAAAGACTACAGCAACTTATCTCAAGAATGATACACTTTGATCAGGCAGTATTTATTCCAGGAATGAAAGGATGGTTTAATATTAGGAAAACCATGAGTATAATTGATCATATCAACAATAAAACTGGCAGAAACCACATGATTATCTCAATAGATGCAGAAAAGGCTTTTGACAAAAGACAATATCCATTCTTATTAAAAACACTAGAAAGTATAGGAATAAATTGAGCCTGCCTTCAAATAATAGGTAACATCTATTTAAAACCACCAACAAATATTATATGTAATGGGGATAAGCTAGAAGCATTTTCAATGAGATCAGGGGTGAAACAAGGGTGTCCACTATCACCCCTCTTATTCAATCTGGTACTAGAAATGTTAGCAGTAGCAATTAGAGAAGAAAAGGAAATCAAAGGAATCAAATTAGGCAAAGAAGAGACCAAGATATCACTCTTTGCAGATGATATGATGATACACTTAAAGAATCATAGAGAATTAAGTAAAAAACTACTTGAGACAATAAATAAATTTGGCAAAGCTGCAGGATATAAAACAAACCCACATAAATCCTTGGCATGCCTATATATTTCTAATGAAATTCAATAGCAAGAGATAGAAAGAGAAATCCCATTTAAAGTTACTGTAGACATTATAAAATATTTGGGAACCTATACCTATATGATCATAACTACAAAACACTCTTCACACAAATTAAGTCAGATCTAACTAATTGGAAAAAACATCCATTGCTCATGGCTGGGTCAAGCTAATATAATAAAAATTACAATTTTACCAAAATTAAATTATATATTTAGTGCCATACCAATCAATTTACCAAAAAACTACTTTATAGAGCTAGAAAAAAATAATAACAAAATTCATTTGGAAGAACAAACACTCCAGAATATCAAGGGAATTAATGAAAAGAAATGCTAGGGAAGGTGGACTAGCTATACCAGATTTCAATCTGTATTATAAAGCAGCAGTCCTTAAAACTACTTAGTACTGGCTGAGAAATAGAGTAATGGCTCAATGGAATAGATTAGGCACACGAGATTCAGCAGTCAATGACTATAGTAATCTATTGTTTGATAAACCCAAAGACCCCAGTTTTGGGGGTAAGAACTCATTATTTGACAAAAACTGCTGAGAAAAATGGAATATAGTATGGCAGAAACTGGGCATAGACCATTATCTAACACCATATTCTGTATCTGGTCAGTAACATTATCTTTATGTATCTAAAGAGCTGTTGTGGGGAAGAGAGATTAGCCTTATCCTATTTGTTGCTAGAAATTACAACTAGGACAAGAGATGAAAGTTGCAAAAAGGCAGATTCTGACCCATGTACATTAATGACACATGGGTCTAGAGATAAAACCCAGCATCCAGACTGGGTGATAAGTGTGGATTGAATAAACTTTAAAGGAGGAAAGCTCATTCAATGATGGAGACAAAATCTGGAGATGGCAATAGGAAACAAGAATAATAGAAAAAAAAACCTTTCTAATAATTGGAGCAATCCATAGTTGAAATGAGCTGCTTAAGTGGAAAGGAGAGGATGAAAGAGGATGTAGTGGTCCCCCCCCCCATGAGAGTCCTTCAAACTGAGACTGTCTTCAGGCATTGAGGAGGGGGGGCACTACTTAGAAATATAAAGAATGTCGAGTTTAGAAGGACTGCTACAGGGAATATGCTATTTACTAAGAGAAAAATAACTACCTTATAGGTTTTTCCCAATAGGTATTGGAGTTAGAAAGATCTGGGTTCAAGTCTTGCCCCTGGCCATGGGCAAGTTGTTTAACCTATTATCCAGTCTGGACAAGTCTTTAAGATTTTAACTTGCAGATAAATTGCTAATTTGCATTGATGCAAGGTTTTTCTGCACCAGGAGTTTTCTATGCTGAAAAAATCATAGGTCACACTCTGAGAACTTACCCTAAGGGTTCTTATAAAGAATGCACTACCCTAAGCCAACCCCTAGTTCCTCCTGGGGGAGATTATAGAAGGGATTTTCACATTTTATGAGTTGGACTGGACAGCCTCTGAGGTCCCTTTTAGCTCTGAGAGTCTGTTATAGACAAGAAAGAGAGCAACAGTTTAAATAAGCCACAGTCCTTTCCACATTAAGGTCAGTCACATCTGTTTTTGGATTTGTGTTTTGGGCTTTTGTGTTCAAAGTGTGTTACTCTGCTCCTAAGGCTCACAGTTTACCCATTCCCATTTCCCCCTAGATTGTTCTCTGCTGTTCCTGACTCCCAAACTCATCTGCAGGGTGTGTGGGTTTTCTGCTGTGAGTAATCAGGATGCTTCTTCAGTCCAGGTTGGATGTAGCTGAGTTGTCCTATTTTGGTTTCCAACATGAGACCTCTTTTCACATGTCTCTGTCATCCATCCTCTGATTTGTCCAGTCCAGTGAGGGCTGAGTTTCAAGGAGTAAAAAAATGTGATTCTGGAGTATTGGCTCACCTCCAGCACATCCTTATCTTTGAGGTTGCTGATCTATTTGATGATTATTATGTAGTATAGCTGATGCTGACCATATAATATCAGTACAGTGCTAATCTGTAAGGAGGAATTGGACATAATTTACAGGTGCTATTTAATTAGTTTCTATAATATTAATATCTTTAAAAGAAGTAACCATGCAGAAATCCATTAAGTGATAGAGGAGGAAGCAGAGGATTTCTAAGCTAGAAGGGAAGTGAGCTTTCTAGAAAAACTTCCTCATATGACAAATAAGGAAACTGAGGCAGTGAGAGGTGGAGTAGCTTGCCCAAGCTCACAGAGGTGAAAATTAGAAGAGTTGGCGATGAAGCGAGATCTCCTGACTTCAAACTTTTCTAAACAACATTCTGGTTCTTATGCAAGAAGAATATAGATTGCTAGAGCTTAATAAGACACCTTATAGCGAATGATCTTTCACTTGTTTATTTTGGTTCAACCTATGATTTCTCCAGTATAAGGAACTCCTGATGTGGAATGTCTTTTCAGTAAGGTACATCATCAGCAACTTATAGCCTTGAGGACTTTCCTAGGGTAACCGAGGCAAGGCAGTACTTGAATACAGTTCCTCATTCCAGTTGACCTTCACTATTCTCTAAAAGGCAATTTTTTTCTCAATAAATGTCCTGTTCCCTGTAGCAATACTTATCAAATCTACATTCCTAAAAAGAAAATGAAGCATCATTTCCCAAGAATTTAATAAAGTTTACAAATTTGAACAGTTCATGATACTCTGCTAGGTACTTTGAAGGAAGGAAAGAAATATAAATCAGGAATCCTTCTGTCTAGTTTCCCTCATCTGTCAAATGGGGATAATAGCACTTTAGCACTTACCTCACAGTGCTTTTGTGAGATCAAATACTATAGATATGTAAAGTGATTAGTAAATTATGAGGTGCATATTGTATATACTTCTCAGTTATTAATCTAATTAATAAATAATCAATGGATTGTCCAAATGCTTCATTGGTATCCACACAATGCCAAGAGATTTGGAGGAAAGCCTTTGATATGCTGGGTGCCTCCCCCTCCCACTGGAAGATTTCTGGGAAGTCATGGCCAAGAGTTGCCCAGGATGAGTGCTCATCAACTTCACAAAGAATGCCTCCTCTCTTGCCACTGTTACTTCTCTGCCTTGTTTCTACTGCTTGAGAAGCATTTGCTGGAATGAAGGAGATGAATTTGCCCCCATCCTGTAGCAAAGATCTGTCTTGGCAAAACTTCTCTGATTGTTCACCCGTAGCATTGGGGAGAGTGAAGTCACTGCGGAGAGCAGAGACAGACAGCCTAAAGAACACAAAGTCAGATGAGGGCCTGAGCAAGCTAAATAGAAGGCAGTAAACTTGAATTGACAAAGGACTACTTTCCCCTTGCAATTCCCAAAGTTAACTATAATCTCAGTTTCAAGACTTCTCATTTCTGCTGTCAGCAATTAACAGAAGCCAAAGTGAAATTTTACCAGGCTAGTTTGAGCACCGAGTCAATTTGGGCTTACAGAAAATGTGATGGTCTTGGCAACAAAGGAGAAGGGCAGAATGATCAAGTGTGAACAAATTTGGGAGCAAAGATGTCATCAAAGAACAAAATCTCATCTCCTAAAGATAGAAAAGGGAACCTAAAGAGAACATTGTTTCAACTCAATGCAGTGCTTCAGTTCTAGGGGTATGGATAGATAAATGGTGCCTTGACCCCTTATCCTAAGGGTGAAATAGTCTCTTGGCAAAGAAGGCAGAATTTGACCTTGGTCTCTCTGGTCTTCCTTTTCTATGGCATTCACCCTATCTCCTCCAAATTCTTCCTTTATCTCTTAGACATTCAGAGTTCTCTGCCTTTTCCCTTCTATGTAACCTATACTTCTAACAAAGCCCCCTCTTAGAAAAGGAGCTGGTATCACCCATTTACTCTTTAGTGAGAAATTCAGTCAATGTCTTACATCCCTCAAGAGTAGTTGGGTTGAAGTCTTTATTTTCTTTATTTTTATTTAGAATACTGGTAGGTGAACTAGGTAGTGAATAAAGTGCTAGGCTTGGAGTAAGAAAAACCTGGAGGCAAATCCTCAGTCTATCAGATTGTTCTGGCCCACTTGTCAACACATGTATCACAAGTGCTCAGGCTCCTTAAAAGTCTACCCACCATGGCGAATCTTTAATAAACATTGTTTTACTTTAGCTGAGAGAAGTTTTGATTTGAATTCATTTGGCAGAACTCAGCAGGTTGGTATTTTGGGGTCTTGAGCACCCCTAAATCCCAAACCTCAACAATTGTACCTCTATTGCATTCTTGTGTCTTTCTACATGCAAACTAAATACAAAACCTGGCAGTCACCTAAAACCTTGTTATGTTATTAGTGATGGTTTAGATAGAGATTTGGAAAAAGGATTTTTCTTTTTTGAAAGATAATATAGCTTAGTGGATAGTAGATCTGTCCTTGGAGCCATAGATAACTGGGTTCAAGTCCCACTAATGACATTTATTGACTTTGTGACCTGGTGTAAGTCATTTAATCTTTCAGTGCTCTAAGCAGCTATCTTAGAACATAAATTTCAGAGAAGATGCTTACTTCCATTGGAAGAGGAAATTTTTCTCATGCATGAATTCTTTATATTACTGGAATCACAGGTGTATTCCTACCCTTATCCCTTTACACCTTTAAGGCAGAGGTTCTTTTCCTGGTATTTGATTCTTATTCTGAGCTTGTATTTCAAAAATACTCTGATGGCTATATTTCTCTATAATTGATTTCATTTGTAATTCTATGTATTTTATGCATTTTAAAATATTATTCTGAGGAGTCTATAAGATTTATTATACTTGCCAAAGAGGTCTACAACACACAAAAGTTAATTCAGTCATTTCTAACTCTTCATGCCCCCATCTGAAATTTGCTTGGCAAAGATACTTGAGTGGTTTGCCATTTCCTTCTCTGATTCATTTTATTGATGAGAAAACTGAGACAAACAGGGTTAACTGACTTACCCAGGGTCGCATAGTTAATAAGTGTCTGAGGTAAGATTTGAACTTAGGAAGATGATTTCCTGACTCCAGGTCCAGCACTCTATTCACTGCACCATCTTGCTTTAAAAGGCAGGAGACATTATCCCTTTTCTAGAGTAAACTGAAGAGCAAGTATGAAGGAAAGGTGCTAGATATGCACTCTGAATGGATTTCCCATAAGTAGGAGATGACATGCATAACAACAAGAACAGCTAGCATTTATATGGCACTTTAAGACTTGCCAAACACCTTTAAGATGTGCAAATCTAAGTCTGGAAATGATAAGCCATGTGTAAGGTGATTAGGAATCTTGTGGGCAGTTATGCAAATCATAGCTCATGGAAGTGCTACCTTCTCTCATTACCTTCACAAACCTCTTCCCTACTTAGACTATGTTTGCAAAAAGATCTCAGAGCATGAAATTTAGAGCTGACTCTATATGGCCTGGGGTGAGGGAGATGACAAAAGTTTTTCTTTGATTTTCATCTTTCTTTAAAGTCACTCCTAAACAAAATAAGAGAAAGAGAGAGAGAGAGAGAGAGAGAGAGAGACAGACAGACAGACAGACAGACAGACAGACAGAGACAGAGACAGAGAGAGAGACAGAGAGAGAAACAAAGAGAGACAAAGAGAGACAGAGAGAGACAGAGACAGAGAGATAGAGACAGAGAGACAGAGAGAGAGGGAGAGAGACAGAGAGAGAGACAGAGAGAGAGAGAGACAGAGAGACAGAGAGACAGAGAGACAGAGAGAGAGAGGGTATGTTTACTGCCCCCAAGCTGGCTCATATTAATTTTAACCTGATTCAGTGAATTTAGGTTATTACTCATGGTTAAGTTGGGATCCAATGCTTCATTAACTCCTAATAAGCCTTTTAGTAACAATGCTTACCATGAAGTTTTAAGTATAGCATTTGATAAGATGCATCCCTTTTTAAGAATGAGAGAAAAAAAATTGAAGAGAGACAGCTTTATCTTATTAATAAAGATGATAGTGAGTGAATTCAAAATGCTTTTATGGTTATAAACAAAGAGAACATTAATGATGTCCATTCTGAGTAGCTGCAAAGATAGACTTGTACCTACCTGACCTCTACCATGGAAAATACAAAATGGTAACTGACCTACTCTTTTCATTTATGTACAGCAATATTTCTTTACTCTCTCAAATAGCTATTCCTTAGTTTTAATTGCTATATTATTTGTGATGCCTCTGATTGCATATCATCTACCTTTTAATTTTGGTGGAGATGTGGAGGTGGCTGTTAGAATTTTAAGTTTTTTTCTAAAGCAAAGTAAAAGTAATACTGGAATTTTTTCAAAGAACAATACAATACAATTATGGTTATAGGTCTACTAATTTTAATTTCTTTTTCTTTTTGTTAATGTCTTTATTTTGATGTCTCATTGACTTTCAAATATATTCCTCCTCCCTTCTCTACTCATTAAGCAATTTATTGTAACCAAGGCTTAAAAAGAGAGAGAGAAAGCAGTTAAACAAAACCAACCAGCACATCAATGTGCCTGATTATTTTACATCCTTAGTTGCTTACTTCTTCACTGAATGGAGGGAGGTGTATTTTCTCAATTTTTCTTTAGGGTCAAGGTTAGTTATCATAATTGAATAGATTTCATTTTATTTTTCCTTCTGTTTACATTGTCTCAGTTGCTGCGTATATTGTTTTCCTGTTTACTTTTCTCTGCATCAATTCATACAAGTCTTCTCAAGCTTCTCTGAATGCTTTATATTGGGTGTTTCTTATGCCATACTAATATTCTATTATATTCATGTAGCAGGATTTGTTTAGCTATTGCTCAATTGATGGGTATCTACTTTATTGCTAGTTATTTTTCACCATAAAAAGTCCTAGTATGAATATTTTGGTACATGTGAGACCTTCTCCCTCTTGCCCCATCTTTGATCTCTTTGGGATATATTCCTAGCAATAGGAGCTCTGAGTCAAAGAATATGGATATACATTTTTTGCATATCTACTTTTCCCATATATTTACTCTATATAATCATGTTAATAACAAAACCATAGGTACTGAAATTGTTTCTAAATTAATTTTAAGAGTTTTGGATACCTTTGCTTGAGTTCCTCCTACACACACATCTAAAATTTCCATTGCACAACAAAGAAATAATGTAATGCCATAACATTTTCTCATCAGATTTCCTGGTTCTTTTTAAACTGGAAAATGGGCTACAATAACATATATGAATATAATGAACTTAGAATCATGAATTTTTTTCCTTTTAAAATTATTTGCATTTTCATATCATCTTTGTTTCTCAGTTTATCCTTTCTTTCTTTCCCATGCTGCAAGTGATTACTTATAAGATAAAAAAGCAGTCCAGAAAAATTAACCAACATGTCAATGTAGTCCAACAGTATCTATAATGTCTCACTCCCATAGACTCCTCCCAAACTTTTGCAGAGAAGAGAGGGAGGTGCAGGACTCTCTTCAATATATAGGGTTCCTCAAATGGAGGTCCCAACTCATCCAATGATAGGACAAGCAACCTAATTCAAAAAGGAGCCAAATGAATTCAAATGATCCTGAAACATGAGAGGAGCTCCTCAGAAGGCCATTCCCATGAATTCCGACTTATAGGATGTTATCAACTATTCTTTAGTAGCATTTAGTAATAAAGATAACCATGCTTGTAGAATGAAGGGCGGAATTAAAGGTAAGTAAAACAACATTGCTTTGTGTGGGGAAGTAGAGCTTATGTAGATGATATGTAGTTCTGAACTCCATACTTGTGGAAATAACTAGGAGAACTTTTATGACTCTACAGAAAATACTGAGAGAACTCTTATGGCCCTACAAACAAATTATCCCAGGAAAAAATAGCAGCCCCCAGGACAAAGCTGATAGAAGCATCTGAATGAATAGTTTTAATGCCCTGAAATTATCTAGCTTCTCCCCAAATGAAGGTTATTCATTCTGATATGGAAAACATGTGTTAATTTGAGGGTATGATTATGATATATTATCCTGCTTATGGAAAATACAATGGGAATTTATGTTATCACACTTCCCCACTCTCCATCTCATGCTGAGAAAGTGATGCTTCCTGTCTTTTTACAAGGTCAAATCTTCTTCCACAATCCATAAAGCTAGAGTGATCTAGCTTTAACTGCACAAGAATTTAAATATCCGCTGTATTTTTGCATTTATCAGACATATGGGCAAATATAAGCATACAGAAGGATATGTTGTCAGGAAGTAAAGAAAAGCAGAGGCTACTAGAAGCTGAGAGTGACCTGTTTCGCTCTTTCCTTTTGTCTTTTTCTCCCTAACTGAGAAGTAGGCAAGAAGCTTGGTAGTGAATGTCCAATTGTTCAGATGGAAGTTAGGAACTTTGACCCTAATTTTGAATGGGTGGTGAAAAGCACAACACAGAGGCAATCCTGGTAGTTAAACTTTACTAAGAGATAACCAGTTGGTTTTTAACATTCTGTATACCCTATCACATCTGATTGCCATTACCCTGCAATAACATCTGTTAGAGTCCCAGAAGAAGAGGAGAAAGGCATAAAAATATCAGATGCACATGCTTGACCCTACCTACCACCCTTCACCTGACTGGGATGCTACATGGAATTTTCCAATTGATTCTTGCCAGAATTTTCAACTCAAAATTAAATTTCAGCTCTCAAATCCAGCTTCAAAAATGTCACCAAATTGATGGATATTGAGATAGAATCAGTTTAATTATTTCTGGAGTCTTACACTTCTTCAGAAATAATCACTGAGTGACTGAGAAGCCAGAGGGGTTACAATTATATAAGACACAATCATTGTGAAATAACAAATTTCATTGGGATTACTAGAATGATTAATTCATGTTTATTAGAATCTCACTAAAACACTGTCCTTTGAATGTAGTCCACTTAAGTATAATGTGACCGAAATGGCATCAAAAAAACCTTTTACTACAGGTCCTACTAGGCTGCACATAGATTCTTAGATGTCAGATATGGAAAGGATTTTGGAGATTAGCTAGTCTACTTCCCCCATTCCACCCCTACCCATATTACATATAAGGAAACTAAGACCAAAAGATTAAATTATTTACCCAAGGACACATAGACAGTGCCAGAGCCAAGAAAAGTCTCCTGATTCTCTGGGCAGGATTATTTTCCCCTATATTAAATCTGGAAGGAACTTTTAGAGATGGTGTCATTTAATTCCCACATTATATAGATATGGTAGCTAAGACTACCAAAGAATTAAAGAGACATATTCAGATATGCACAGTATCTTAGTTGTACAGCCAGACAATAATCCAGGTCTCTTGCCTCTCTGTTCAGTTTTCTTTCTACTCCATGGTGCATAGAGTTTGCCATCGCACAGTTTCTAAAACAGGTACCATATGCCAGAGTTATAATAATGGGTAGTAATTGATGACTAGCTGAGTGATTCCATTAGGCTTAGGGGTTTCCAAGGACATGCCTACCAAGTGTAAGGGTTATGGGATTTAAAGATCTTCCATGCTTTTGAATTTGCTGATGTAGCAGGAAGGGGTGGGGCAAGAGGAAGCAGAAGCCAAGCTAGAGTACCTGAGGCTGTGCACCTCAGACTCTTGTTTTTGAGACAGCCAGATTTTCTGCTAAGGACGCCTGCTGAGGACTGTCAGGGATGGCATCTGCAGGGGGGCGGGAGCTGCTGGGAGCATTCTTTGTGGACACTGAGCAGTTGCTGTGAGTGGGGAGAAAAGGATCTTTGCTTGAGGTAGCCTGTTATGTTTGAAAGCTTGAGAATGTGGGTATTTACTACATTAACTATGTGTGCCAACTTCATAACTACTGTGATGGTTTTGACTTTCTGGTTTTGGGGCTCAGTTTTCTGAATTTGAATAAACGTTCTAGCTTTATTCCCCATGTAGAGAGCCTGGTATATTTTGTGATTAATAACAATATCAGCATATTTATAGTTACCATAATCATTGTGAATATTGCATTGTTGATACACCAAGTTACCACTTTCCTCTATTACCTGTAGCACCATGGAATGAGCCACTATAGTTCAAGTCATTCATTTCCTCAATGAGGAAACTGATGTATAAAGAAAATGTTTGACTGAGTAACAGAAATGATCCTTCTGTCCACAATGTGACTTTAAGATTATTTTTCCTTCCAAGGACAGATTTCTTTCCAGGGTGGGTGGTTCAGCTCTGATGGGATCATAGTTGACTATTTGTTCTTCCTGTGGTCTCAAGGACCATTTCACACTATTTTTTTCCTTTTTAAAAATAATTTATTTTTAGTTTTCAACATTCATTTTTAGAAGATTTTGAGTTCTAATTTTCCCCCTTCCTCCTCTACTTCCTCCCCAAGACAGCATGCAATCTGATATAGGCTATATATGTACAATCATATTAAACATATTTCCACATTAGTCATTTTGTGAAAGAAGAATCAGAACAAAAGGGAAAAGCCATGAGAAAGAAAAAAAGTCAAAAAAGTGAAAACAGTGTGCTTCAATCTGCATTCAAACTCCACTGTTCTTTCTCTGCATATGGATGGCATTTACCATCATGGGACTTTTGGAATTGTTTTAGATCATTGCATTACAGAGATGAACTAAGTCTGTCAAAATTGATAATTGCACAATGTTGCTGTTAACTGTGTATTATGTTCACCCAGTTCTGATCACTTCACTTAGCATCAGTTTATGCAAGTTTTTCCAGATTTTTCTGAAATCTGCCTGCTCCTTATTTCTTATGGAACTATAGTATTCCATTACATTCATATACCACAGCTTGTTCAGCCATCCCCCAATTGATGAGCATTCCCTCAATTTCCAATTATTGGCCACCACAAAAAGAAGTGCTGTAAATATTTTTGTACACGTGGATCCTTTTCCATTTTTCTTGATCTCTTTGGGATACAGACTTAGAAGTGATATTACTGGATCAAAGGGTATGCACAGTTTTGTAATCCTTTGGGTATAGTTCCAAATTGTTTTCCAGAATGGCTGGATCAGTTTACAACTTTACCATAATGCATTAATGTTTCAATTTTCCCACATTTTCTACAAAATTGTCCTGTTTTGTCATGTTAGCCAATTGATATGATACCTCGAGTTGTTTTGATTTGCATTCCTCTAATCAATGTGTTTTAGAGCATTTTTTCATATGACTATAGATATCTTTAATTTCATCACCTAAAAACTGCTGGTTCGTTTGACCATTTATCAATTGGGAAATGACTTGTTCTTAAAAATTTGACTCAGTTCTCTCTATATTTTAGAAATTAGGCTTTTATCAGAGACATTGGCTATAACAATTGATTCTGCATATTCTGATTCCCTTCTAATCTTGGGGGCATTGGCTTTTTTTTCCTGAAAACCCTTTTTAATTTAATTTAATCAAAATTATCCATTTTGTATTTCATAACATTCTCTATCTCTTATTTGGTCATACATTATTTCCTTCTTCATAATTCTGACAGAGAAACTATTCCTTGATTTCCTAATTTGCTTGTAGTATCCCCTTTAATGTCTAAATCATGTGCCCATTTTTACCTCATCTTAGTATGTAGTGTAAGAATTTGGTCTGTGTATAATTTTGACCATACTATTTTCCAATTTTCCCAGCAGTTTTTGTCAAATAAGGAGTTCTCCTATCACCCGATTGCATTCAGCCTTGGATTAAAGAAATTTCTTGACTCAGCAAAGTGACATTTCTTCCTGTACAATACATTCTCATTATTTTGGCAAAGGGATGTATGATTCTGATAACAGCTGGCTGGTAAGGGAATAGCTCAGGTTCTGCTCAAGACTTTCAACTGAAGGTAGAGGAATATTGAGGACAAAAGTTAACAGACACCATTCCAACTTTTTACTCTCTAGATTTATGCTTTTACAACTATTTAAAGCATCCCCTCAAAGGTAACCAAGACATAAGAATATGAAATGAATTCCATGATGGAAATGAACAAACTGTGTCCCACTTTTGAAGGTACTGTGCCACTTTGCCAAAGCTCTGTCAAAGAGAGAGCACAGTGTTAATGTCCTGCTCCTTTGGCTTCCATATCTATGAAATGTGAGTCATAAAAACTGTCTCTTGCTTCCCTTGCAAGAAGATGCTTCTTTCAGAGACGCCATCACTCCCTCCCTAACATGACTTTCTGTCTACTTATTAGGATCATAGAATCTCAAAGTTGGAAGATAGGTGAAATCATCTAGTCAAAATTTCTGCCAAATTCATGACTCCACTTTGCAACAACTTCTAGTGATTGTTTACTTTTGATAATGGAGGGTTTAGTACCTCATGAGAGGTGATATTCCACTGTTGGCCACCTCCAATTATCTTAAAGTTTTTCCTAATATCAAATGGAAATGCCTTTTATCTTTTGGATGGGATAAAGTGTATAGAGAGCTCGCCTCAAAGCCAAGGTCAGAGTTCAAGTCCAACATCTGAAACTTTCTGGCTGTGTGACCCTGGATAAGTCACAACTTCTGTGTGATAGGAAACTTTTTTGAGACAGTTAGGGTTAAGTGACTTGCCCATGGTCACACAGCTAGTAACTGTCTGTGGTGCTAGGCAATTTTCTAATATTCTAAGTTGTAGAGAAGGCACAGAGGACCTGCACTGGACCTCACTAAGAGCTCCCCACAGCAGTGAAATCACAGGCTAGCTCCTAATCTTATCCTTTTAGAGCTTACAAAGTATTTAACAGATTATTTCATTTTGGTTTTATAATATCCCTGTAGGAGAGGTACTACAGGTATTGATTTCACCATTTTACAGATGGGAAATTAAGCCTCAGAGAGTTTAGATGAGGAGTCAGCAAGGACTCTAGGGTCAAAGGACTTGGGTTCAAATCCTACACTACCTGTATAACTTGAATATATCACTTAACCTTCAGTTTCTTCAACTCTATAGTGAGAGGTTTGGACTAGATGGGTTCTGAGGCATATTCTAGATCCAGATGTGTGATATTATGTTTTTTCAGATTCACACAGATACAAAATGTCAGAATCAGGTTTTGAACCCATAACTCTCAAGCCCAATGTTCTCACAACCAGACCAAGCTGTCCCAAGAATTTCTATCCATCCCTTGAAGATTTCAACTTTTAGAACTAGAAAGAACAAGCTTGATCCTTTCTCTACCTCATAGCCCTTCAAATATTTGAAAGTCATTACATTTCCCCCAAGTGTTCTCCAGGTTACACATCTCTGACTCCTTTGATATTTCTTTGTAAAATACAGCTTTCAAGTTATCTTGTCATACTTAGTCACATTTCTTTAGAAAGGCTTTGATATGTCAATGTCTTTTCTAAGATGTGGTCCCCAGAAGTGACATTATTATGTGTTACCTGATAAGGACATATTGCAGTAGGTCTAGTAACACTCTCATTTTTAACATTATACTTCCATTAATTCACTATGCTACTCATTCCTATTGAGCTTGATGATTTTCATACATTGTAAACTCACCCAAATGTCAACAAATGGTTAGCAAGTAAAACATGGAGAAAAAAAAAACTTTGTTAGAGGATTCATATGAATTTACATGTCTGGTATAAATCCAATTCATGCACAAGGCATTACCTCATGATGTCATTGGTCCTCTTTGAAGATGAAGGACTAACAACTAAGTCTGTTCTGAGTAAGAATGGTTCACATTTAGATAGTCCATTATGGTTTACATATTGCTTTTGCAATATAAGGTTGGTAATATAACTATTATCGTGCTCATTTTGCAGATAGGAAAAGAGAGACTCCTAAAGGTTGAATGAGTACTAGACTCATTACACTATGCTATCCCTCTGACAAAATATAAGATCTTTGGTGGTAAGGTCTCTGTTGTTTTGTCTCTTGTGTTTAGAGTCTTAAATGCTTTAAAATAATGAAAATAAGCAAATTAGGCAATTTCTATAAGTTTCTCAGAGAAAGTCTATATAAACATGCTATGATGCTGTACATAATACACTTGCCCCCAGATGTACCCTGTGGAGATCCCATTGTAATTAAAAGCATACTATTGATCATATACTATTTTGAAACAATTGGGGGAAGTCAGTCCAAATGAACAAAAAGACTAAATTGCAGGTTATTTCAAAAGAGATTAGCTTTTATTTCACTGAAATAGCAATGGCAGTCACTACCCAGTATGGGTGTTTTAATGTTTGTAGAGTGCCTTACAGATGCCTCATTTGATCCTCACAACTACCCTAGAAGGCAGATCCCATTATTTTCCCTATGTTGTTGCTGTTGTTAGTTATTTTTCAGTTGTGCCCAAGTTTTTGTGACCCCATTTGTGGATTTCTTGGCAAAGATACTGGAGTAGTTTGACATTGCCTTCTCCAGCTCATTTTACAGAGGAAGAAATGGTGGCAAACAAGGTTGTGACTTGCCCAGGGTCACACAACTAGTTAGTGTCTAAGGTCAGATTTAAACTCACAAACCATGAGTCTTTTTGACTCCAGGTATGGCACTCTATCAACTATGCCACCTAGCTTCCCCATCTGTATTATACAGTTGAGGAAACTGAGGCAATCAGAGGCCAAATGACTCTCCCAGGCTCATATATCTAGTGTCTGAGGGCAGATTTGAATTCTGGTCTTTCTGCCTCCCAGGTCCAGTGCTCTGCCCACTAGGTCATATACAATGAAGTCTATAGAGTAAGCAGAAAACAAGCTCATGAAATGTTTATAAGAACAAATTGCTTTAATGAGTAAGCTAGACTGATATGTAACTAGCAAATAAAGAGTATGTATGTAGATGCCAAAATCATTTAAATGTTCATTCTAAAATCTTATTTATACTATTAATTAGCGAGTTCTTTTTCATATATCCTAGAAAATTGAATTCCAGTCCTAACATTAGCCAGATAATCAAACTTCCTAATTACTAGATTTGGGATTAACGAGGATCTACTATTATTGCTGCTTTGAAATTTTAGCCCACCAGATTCTCTTATTATTAAGCCATCTGGATCATTTCACAAAGTGGTATTCTCACATCTTTGTGAGGCAGGCAGAACAGATTGTGTTCTTTGCGTTTTCTAAATGGAGTAACTAGGGCTCAGAGAAGTTTCCAAGAATTGCCCAGCTAGCAAATGAACAAGCTGGAACTGTGACCCAAGACTTTTGACTCCATGTCTAGTACTCCTCCGTCTGTTATGCTATGCGGATTTTCTCCAAGTGTCCTTTTTTTCTCTCTGTGAGAGCTTTTCAGACTGTATACATTTCTTGGAATTTAAGGTAGTGGTTGCAACCTAGGTGGGAAAAGATACAGGAGGGGATAGTCTACATTAATACTACATAGGAAAGTATTGCAGAGACATTGGGACAGAGGGGATAAGGCACTGGACTTGGGGGTCAAGAAGACGTGGGTTCAAATTCTGCATCAGACAATTCCTGGTAGTGTGAGCCTGTGCAAGTCACTTACCCTCTTTGTGTCTCAATTTCCTCAGTTGTAAAATAAAGGAATTAGATTTGATGTCTTCTTCCAGGTTCCTGTCTAAATCTATGGTCCTGTAATTTTCTCTGGTAAAATGTAATGATACAGTGTCAAGAGACTGCTCATCTAAGAAAACCTGTGTGATTAGTCATTGAAGAGAAACTGAGGAAATGTGCAGAACTGGTAATCTGAGTTTGCTCTGTCATGGAACTCAGGACCTATTAATCATCTCAACTCTATAAAAAGTTGAGGGTAGAGTCATCCTTCAGGCAGAAAATGAGAGCTTAGTGGGAGGCCCAAAGGAATATGGGATCTTTGAATTGAGTAATAACTTCATTTTGTTAGAGTAGTGCAAGAAATTGAAGTGGATGACTTCAATGAACCAAAGGAAAAATTCTACCTATACTGGGGCAAGAGAAGATCATCATTGTAAACCTGTGAGGAGATTGCTGCTCATGGTACTGTTCTACTCAACAGGTATAACTGTTGGAATATGTATTTAAGGAACAGTAATGTAGTTCACTCAGGGAACTTACCCAGTTATAATTTACTGATACTGAAACAGAAGATACAGCAGAAAAATGTGCTAGCCTATTACAGAGCCACATAGGTGCCTTTTGTTCTCAGTGAGGACATGCCTCAATATGTATAAGATCCAAGCAGGAACTGACCACTTCTGCCAGATCGGCAACCGAACTATTAGATGCTCCTGAATATTGATGTTTTACATTCAGGAGTAAACAAAGGGAGTGGTTGCCCTTTGCAAATGCATGAAACATGTGTAAGATCTCCAGATATCTCCGAATATTTCTGATTAGAAGTATGCCATAAATGGAAGCACATATAGTTTGATACAATTCCACATTTCATCACAAGTTTGAGATCTAGAAAGTTCTCAACAGGCTAAAATGATGAGCTTAATCTAGGAGGATAAAATTAAAACAGATAACTAAAACATACTATATTTTCACTAAAAAATCAACTATATGAGCAAAGAATAGAGGAGATATATCTAGGCAGAAGTTTGTGGAGAAAAGATCTGGAATGAAAGTTCATAATGAGTCAGTAGTGTGGGTTGGCAGCCTAAATGACTAAGGTAAACTTTGATTGTGTTAATAGTTGCATTAAAAGGGATAGTGTTCAGAAAAAAATGGTAGACCTGTCATATTCTGTTATAGTTATACCATACCTAAATAATTTTGCTCAGTTTTGGATACTACATTTTACTAAGGACATTGAAAACCTGTAAAATGTCCAGAGAAGCCAAACAGAAGATCATGCCACACAAGGATAGATTGAACACTGGGAATGTTTCAATTGGAAAAGAAAGATTTACTATGAGACATGATCATTGCCTTCAAGTACCCAGAAGATTTTCATGTGAAAGAGGGATTAAGGGGAGTGGGATTTGTTGCCCTGTTGTTTTAACACTTTGGGATATGTGATTTCATTGGGGTCAGAACTAGGAGTAACAAAAAAGGAGAACTAAGAAGTTGCAGAGAGGCAGATTTTTGGCTAAGTAAAATGAAAATCTTTCCAACAATCGAACTGTCCAAAAGTGAGGGGATTACTTCAGGAAGAATGGTTTCTCTCCCACTGGAGGTCTTCATATAGAGGCCAAAGGCTCATAGATTTAAAGCTCTGAAGAGACCTTAAAGATCAGAGTCCAATCACCTCATTTAACAGCTAAAGAAACTGAGGCCTAAGTTTTGACTTTCCTAAGGTCACATAGAGTTGGAATTTGAACCTAGATCCTCTGACTCCAAATCTCATGCCCTTTCTGCTGGTTGCATGACCACTTGTTGATTTATAAAGGGAATTTCTAATCAGTTTTGGACTAGCTCATTTCTAAGGTTTCTTCCAGTTTTGAAGTTTTGTTATTTGGTGCGTTGAGAGTTTAGAAATAGGATAAAAAAGCATCGGCTTATAACGCCTGCATTGGGTACTTATAGAACATGGTGGCTTGTTTACAAGATTAAATGAAGAAACTTTGAAATACTTCAGAATTCTGACCAATGTAGTGACTACCCACTGTTTCAGGGAACCAATGATGATTCATGAGACCCATCACCTGACAAAAAGGTGATAGATTTCCTTCAAGTTTCAGCTACAAACCCACCTTCTGCAAGAAGCCTTTCCCAATTCCCTTAATCCTAATATCTTCCCTATGTTTATTATTCCCAATTTATCCTGCATATGACTTGTTTCTACATAATGGTTTGCTTTCTGTCTCCCCGAATAAATTGTGAGCTGCATGACAGCAGGGACCATTTTAACCTTTCTTTATACCCTTAGTGCTTAGAACAGTGCCTGGTACATAGTAGCAGGTGACTTATAAATGCTTCTTGGCTTGACTTGACTCGTTCATAATTTCAAATCCCTGTCTGTTTCCCTATTTTTATTTTATTTTTAATTTATGAAATAAAAGAAACCTTTCCATAATGTGGTACAATAAAAAAGATGATTGCAAATGAAAATGCAAACCTCTGATGCACAATTTGCTATTCGTTTCAAATATACAACAAAATTATCATGTACATTTCTTTTTTTTTCCTTTTTTTCTTCCTTGTGTCCTCCCAACCCCCAGCCTAGAGATGACTACCATTAGATGCAATTAAGTATATATATGTAAAATTATTCTATACGTACCTGTTGTTTTAATACTCTGGGGATATGTGCTTATATATATATGTATATGGGAAATATATATATATATATGTGCATACACACACACACATATATATATATATGTATATGGGGGAAAATGCAAAAAAGGCACTTGAAATGGGTGGGGAAAATAGATAAAGATTTAAAACAATGGTTTTGGTAGAGGAAAAATCAGAGACCTTGGAGTGCAGCCTGGTGTGGAATGAAAATATGACTGACTTTGAGCATCTTCCTTAAAATGTTCTGGGAGGGGCCTTAGCAAATCACTGATAGAAGCCACAGGGCCAAAGGGTTCTTCTAATATTTGAAATCTAGGGGTAGAGAGAGATTCCAGGGTAAAGAGATGTGTATGACATGCCAAAAACAAAAAAAAAGTCTGGAGAGTCAGAAGTGCAACCTAGAGAGGGAAAATCAGAAAACTGAGGCTTAGAAAATTTGAAGGCCTTGCCCAAAGTCATAAGTGGCAGAACTAGAGTTTTAACAAATGTTGTGACTCCAAATCTAGCCCTCTTTCTATATCCAATCTCCTTGCCTATAGCTTCCCTTCTTCAAGTCATATTCAACAGCATCACTGGGTTATCGTTCCTATGGAATGGCTATATCATTGCTCAAGAACTTTCAAAGGTTCCCCGTTGCCTTTAGAATATAGTCCAACTTCAAATGTATTAATTGATATCATATGGCTTGCCTTTTCAATGACTGGAATAGGGGCAGGAGGGAGGGTAAAAATTTGGAACTCAGAATTTCAAAAAATGTATATTAAAATTTTCTGAATGTAATTGGGAAACATTTCATGAAATGAATAAAAATATAATTAAAACAAACAAATTAACAACAATAACAAAAAAGATAATATTGTCTAAGCCCATTAATTTTGCATCAAAGACTTTTATAACATACAACAACCCCAACATACCCCGTCACAATTATGGAGTAATTAAGGAGTGGGTAGAGAGCTGACCTCAAAGTTGAAAACATGTCTTCAAGTCAATCCTGTGGCATGTATTGTCTGTGTGAGCCTATCTCTCAGTGCTCTTGGCAACTTTCTAAGACTATAAATTAAAGAGGTAGTACTGACCTGCATTGGTGAAGGGAGTGTCTTTCCTCTAGGAGATTCCTATACAAATAAAATAATAGGTTTCATGCCTTTTCCCATTCCATATATGAACTCTTTATTCCAAACACACACACACACACACACATCATTCCCAACATATACTGTGTGTTTGGCCAAGCTATTCTCTTCTTATCCAGTTTGGAATCAGGAATGGAAATCTCTCATCTGAAAGTTGTGTACATTCTTTTAGGATCAAAAGTGAATGCCTTCCCAGTTGCCCACATGAACATTCATCTCTCCCTTTTCTAAGTGCCTCTAGCTCTAATTGTCTGTGCTATTCATACAGTCCTTGTGTTGTATTAGGGTTGACTGTGTACATTCCATATTTCCCTCACTAGATTTTTCCTTATTAGTAGCTAGAAGTGAGTGGATGGTTTTTATATACCTTTGTACCATATATAAGTAACGTCTCTTCACAGGACTCTGAAAGTTAGAAGACACTCAAATTACCAGGTTGTTCAAGGACCCATCCCTGAAACCTTTTGGATTTTGGCAGGACCTCAAGGAACTTGTACTATATTGACAAACCCTAGTAAACACAGGGCTCCTTCTTCACTGTAATGATTTAACAAAATAGACCTTAATGGAGGTTTACTACAGTTATTACTAGTAAAAACTGAGCTAAATTAAAGAAGGACTGTGTGTTTATTGCAGAGATAATTGGATAAGGGAGAAATATTTTGCCCTGGCAAGACCACATGTAGATTTCATTTTTGAACTATGTTAAGAAGAGAAGAGAAACAGGAAAGCATCCAAAGGAAGGCATCAAGGATGGTAAAAGGTCTTTTATCTGTGTCATAGAAGGATCAGTTGAAGGAATTGGGAATATTTAACCTGGGGAAAAAAAGGTACAGGGAGATCATGATAGTTGTGTTCAAGTACCTGAGGGGCTGTCATGTGGAAGAAGGATTATACTCATTCTATTAGGCCCCAAAGGATAGAGGGATTAATGGATAGAGTTGCAAAGACGTAAATGAGGGTGCTGGTATAGAGCAAAGGTTCTTAACCTAAAGTTCATGGACTCCCATGAGATCCATGGAAGGATTTCAGGGTGGGAGGACTGTGTTAACTTGGAGAGTAAAAATAGATCGTTATTCTCACTTACTTTTGGTTTCCTTTGTAATCCTAAGTATTTTATTTTATACATTTAGAAGCATTCTAAAACTTGGAAATATTTACATGAAATGAGCAATATTGTATGATGATCAACTGTGAATGATTTAGCTACTCTGCAATACAAAGATCCAAGAAAATTGTGAAGGACTTGTGATGAAAAATGCTATCCACCTCCAGAGAAAAAACTGATGGAGTCTGAATGCAGGTCAAAACATATTTTTTGCATTTTATTTTTTTCATTTTTCATCTGTATTTCCTTTCACAACATTACTAATATGGAAATATGTTTTGTATAGCAGCACATGTAAATTTCTTACTGCCTCAGGGAGGGCAGAGGGGAGAGAGGAAGAAGAATTGAGAACTCAATTTTTTTGAAATGAATGTTAAAATTTGTTTTTTATATGTAATTGGAAAGAAAATATCTTTTTTTTAAAAGCAATCGGGGTTAAGTAACTTGCTCAAGGTTACATGGCCAGTTATTTCTGGGTGTGGTACTAAGTATCTGTGTGCGGAATCGATCCCCAGGTCATCCCGACACTGGAGCCGGTGCTCTTACTCGCTGAGCCACCTGGCCGCCCCTAAGCAATTGGGGTTAACTTGCTCAAGGTTACACTGCCAGGTGTTTCTGGGTGGGTAATAAGTTTCTGAGCCCGGATTCGATCCACATGTCATCCTGACACTGGAGCCGGTGCTCTTACTCTCTGTGCTACCTGGACTCCCCTAAGAAAATATCTTTTAAAATTAAAAATATTCTTCTGAGAATGGGTCCATAGATTTCACCAGACTGCCAAAGGGGTCCATTACACAAAAAGAACTCCTGACCTAGATGACTTCAAAGATCTCTCCTGTCTTTCTTTTGAAGGTAACCTTTGAGGGCTCTTCAGGTTCTAAATTTATGATGCCATAATGTAAAATACTCCCAACATAAGAGGTAAGGGCTGCTTCCAAATGATGTGGTTGCTTCTTTGCTTTTCAAGACTACATGTTTTGGGGTGGCTAGGTGGTGCAGTGAATAGAGCACTGACCCTGGAGTCAGGAGGACCTGAGTTCAAATCCGGATTCAGACACTCAACACAAAAACTAGCTATATGACCTTGGGCAAGTCACTTAACTGCAACTGCTCTACCTTCCCCCTCCAAAAAGAAAAAAAAAGACTACATGTCTCTGAATGGTACATTCAATGTCTCTCTTCCTTATTGCTCATATAAAAGTCAGTAGCAAGGATTTTGCTTACACAATATAAATGTTGCAAGGGAGCAGGCACCTAAGTTCCCTGCACTGAGGAACCAAGTTCAGCTAGCTTCCTTCCCAAAAAATTACCAGGACAATCCCTAGAACTTTAATCACTTATGCTGAAAAGCATTCATTAGCATTATTGTACATTGTGAGGTGAGCTGTGCTGGAAACCTCCTTAGAAGGCAGAACTATAGATACAGAAAGTGACTAAAAATATAGATACAGAAATTGAAACACAACTCCAGAGCTCAGCCCACATTGGAAGGCAACAACCAGCTGGCAATACTCAGGCTTCAGTATGGTTTTCACTAGCACTTTTTAGTTGTAATTCAGGGAGGGAGAATCAGAAAGAATATATGGAACATTTTCCACTTGGTATTTCTCTTCTCCACCAAAAAAGAAATGTAAGGTTTGCTAATTATTTTGTGTTCATTACAATTAAAGAACAAACTATCCACCACATTTGATAAACTGAGCAAGCATCTTCTGTAAGCATATATGAAATTCCAATGATGTTCAGCTCCAGTCATTGTCACTTATATAGTGACTATGTGAATCCAAGGAAGGAGGCTCAAAGAGGTATAGAAAGTGTCCTTTTCAGGTACTGAGATTGTCCCTAGCAAGGTGTACCACCAGGGACTGTGACATCAGGGCCAATAAAGATTCCATACAAAGTACTAACAGAATTTGAATTGCTTGTAAGCAGTTATGTTATTGTGTTACATTGAATTTCTGGGAAGAAAGGTATCAATGTGAATAGATACTGATGCACCCAGATGCAAAACACCATTTACCAATAAGACCTTACACTGTGTACCCAGCAAGTTGCCACTCTCAAGTCTTTTGGGTTTGCCCAAACGTATTAAGGGAGAGATGTATCAGAAGCAATTTAAATTTCCTTCTTTTTTGTCCAAATCTGTGACTTCAACAATGTGGGAAGATACTTCCATCAATACATATGGTCTTTTATCTTTAATTTATAATCTCAGAGAGTTGCCAAGGGCCCTGAGAAGCTCATTGACTTCTGCTATCATGCACCTTGCAAAAGTGAGAAGGACTTGAACCCTCCAAGGACTGCCTTCTATCCGGTATTCCATGCGGACTTCCTTTTGTTGCCAAAGAAAAGAATGCCATATCTGGAAGTCTCTACTGTGGTCTGGAAATGGAGGCAATATTAAGGAATCATACATGTAGAATTGTAAAGGATTGCAGAGGCCACCTAAGTCAACTATTGCATTTTACAGAAAAGAAAAAAAAGCTGAGACCCAAAGAAGTTAAGTGACTTGCCCATTATCATATGTAGTAAGTAGTTGAGCCAGTACTTGTACATAAATTCTCCGACACTCAATCTAGTCCTTTGTCTACACTGCCTCTCTTTAGTGGTGTACTAAATTGCACTAAAGATTTTATACAGAGGTATTCCTAATAAGCAAACATTGCTATCTTTACATTTGGAGAATAAATGATATTGAGAAACTATTAGAGTTAGGGTTAAGTGAGTGTATCCAGAGAATCAACAAGATGGTAAAAATATTACTATTTTATCTGGGAATGTTTATCTTGTAGAAGAGAAGCCTTAGAAGGGATATGATATCTAAGGGAAGGATTTCAAGGTTGTTATTAAGGAGGTTATACTTGCTCTTTCATATTCCAGTGGAATGAGGTGGGAATGTTGTCACAGAAGTTACTAAAGTGACAGATTTTAGTTCATCATAAGGAAGAACTTTCCAACAGTTAAAATTGAAAAAATGCAATGAGCTGCTATAGGAAGAAATGGGTCTTCAAGAGGGATTATATGACCACTCATTATAGGGGGACTCATACAGTTGAATAGGGGCTTTTAGATTAGATAACCATTTTAGATTTTAGATTAGATAACCTTAGAAGTCTTCTTCAGCATTAAGATTCCAGACTTGGTCTAATGAAAAGAGACCTCAACTCAAAAATTCTCTTTTTGCCACTTCCAAAATGACCATGCAACATACATCTTAGCCTCTCTGGGCTCAGCTGTAAAATGAAGTATCTGGACTGGATAACCTTTGATGTCTCTGCCAGTTTTAAGTCTTTAATCATACAAATAATTTGATTTTGTAACTAAATGAGACCTAAAAGATTATCTAGTGCCTTCTCCTTTTTAAGATGAGGAAACTGAGAGCTAGGGAAATTAAATGATTTGCCAAGGATCACACAGGTGTAAGCAGGATTTGTACTTATGTCTTCTCACTCCAAGTTATTTTAATTAAAAAATTGCATATCTCATTCATAACATTTTTGATGGAACTCTATGTAATTGAAAGAATATGCAAATGAAATATTGACCTGACCAATGGGAGCGCCATCCTTTGACAATGTGCAATGTGTTTGACCTGCTGCCAGCCCACACAGAAAAGGCTGGGGAGCTGGAAAGGCATGAAGATGCATAATGAAAGTGCTTGACATCCTGATTCTGTGCATGTGCAGTCATCTTGACTGTTTTGGGTCAGCTTACCATGTGAAGAAGAGGACCTTTTGGTTGGTCAATGATCCAGGACTGAGAATGCATTCAAAAGACTAACCAAGGTATTTTTATCTTTCTCATCTGGCTGTATTTGAGTGAGGAGGCACAAAGACTGTTATAAGGCCTTGGTGGAGATAGAGACCTCAGGCCTTTATCTCCTCACCCAGGCTACCACCATGTGGCCCATGACACTGTGACTATATTGTTTTTTTTCTGTCTCTAATGTAGCTATTCTTTCCTTCTTTTTGGTGAAGATGTATTGGAGCAAGCTATGACCTTCTGAGCCTCAAAAAGTAAGAATAGTAAACACCATGTTTGGGAGCTGGAGTCCACACTGGGATTTTCTGGAGCCTGAACATGGGTGAGCAGCAGCAGAGGCTTGACTATAACCCATCTGTAGCTAAATCTCATCCAGAGGCTTTGTCACATTTGGAAATGGACTCAGTGGGGGCAAATTCTTTGTAGAAACTGCTTTAAGTTTGAGACAACTTTCCCCAGGCACCAAGGAGAGAGTGTGCCTTTTGTTGAAGGGAAAAATGTCTGTACCTCTCTTCTTGATAAATCTTCAATGTTAAAAACCTGATTGATGTTAATTTGTTAAATGTTTCTAATTATTGATGGTAGGTAGAAGGAAAAACATACCAGAATTGGGGCTTGAACCAATAGCACTAGTAAAGCATCATGATTATGGTGATCCCTGACCACTTGGTACCAAGGGGTACCACTTAATCCCAGAGGGACAGATGAAGCTGGCAGAGCGCTAGCGACCCAACTTGCTAATGTATGTGGGGATTGGTAAAGTCCAGAGTCTTGCTATATGAAATTCTATTGTGGCCATAGAAGTCAATACTATAGTTATAACAATGAAGCAAAAAGTCCAGGACCCCATAGTATACAAATTAATGCTGACAAACAGTTATGGAGACCTACTCAGATGTTTTGGTGTATTTTTCATCAAAGCAATGCCTGAGAAATTTTCAAGATGATGGTAGCAACAGCACTATCTTTAGGCAAAAGGGTGGGAAAGCTAGTTGTAGCAAACAAACAGGTATCTAACTTTTCCTCAAGCCTGGAACATTTGGCTAGAGTCCTTTCGATGCAAGTGTGTTACAACATTGTAGGAAGACACAACTTCCTTTTCTGGACCTCTTAAAATCACCATACTCTCTTCTTTTTGTTGAGAACATAACTTCAGTTATTTCATTATCCTCCAGTAAAGGCAATAGCTTGCAATCTTATTTCTTATGTACATCATATTGGAAGCCATACTCTTATTTATTATCACAAAATAATTTTTGGTTTGGGTCCTTTGTTAATCTCCAAATCAACGCTGGGAATGGTGCCATTACAAATTCGACCTAGATGTATAGATGGATGCCTGTTGGTGATTGCCTGCAGCTGTGTTCCTGAAAACTCCTGCCAATCAGGATACTTTCCCAGATGCTTCACTTAGCTTGCAGGATCCTTGTGGGCAAAGACATTTTAAGTCAGGAGCACCCAACACAATAGAAGAATATAAAGTGATCAAATTATAGCATCTTCTACTTTTAAGCAAATTTCCCAAAAGCATGTGTTCAGTGCTTAATCCTATTTTAAAATGTCTGGAACATATATTTGTGTTGTTCATTATTATCATTATATTGTTCATTATTATGTTGTTCATTATTGTTGTATTCAATAATGTTGTTCATTATTATCATTATATTCATCATATATATCATCATTATACAAAATTTAGAAAGAGTAAAGCAAGACACCAAGTGTTAATTCACTGCTATCATGTGTATTTATCAAGATGAAATTATTTTGCTCCTGAGACTAAATCCTTTTTTAAAAAATTAGCAAACTCATTTGTTCTGATTGATTTTATTAACTTTGTTTTTTCCTCTGGTATCATTTAAGAGAACTGGTAATAATAATACCTGATAATAACGCTTCTTAATAAATCATGGACTAATTAAGGAGCCAGTGCTAGAAGAATAAGAGAAACACCATTGTCCTGCTCTGACACATGCCATTAAAATCAGGCAAGTTAGTTAAT
>NW_027185653.1:10453699-10524845 GCF_028583685.1 Petaurus breviceps papuanus
AAATGGCACATGATTCACCTAGCCAGACAGTGTGAGAGCTGCAAGATCCCACCAAACAAGTCCTCCAGGTTCTGTACTTGGCTATGGAAAGTCTACTTTCTACCAAGCTTTACAGTCAGTATTTTAACTACTATGGTGGTATCACGCCCAGAAAGAAGCCTGTCCCATTCCAACTCCATTCTCCAATCTTGTTACTTTGTCGTTACATTTCAGCTCAACACTGGGATATGTTTACGGATTACACTACAGGGAATAGTGGTATATTTACCAGTCCAGCTCTGGGAAAACCATCTCCTACAAAATGTCAAGGAGACCAAACAGTGTTCTTGACACTAATTTTTTTTTGTGATGCAAATATATAAACTTGATTTTATAAAAGACTGAATCTTAGCCTTTGCTTACATTGGGTAGAAAAACCTCATGATTACAGCGATAACAGTCATAAGTCACTGTCTGTGACGTTGCCAGAAATTGAGTATGAGAGAGGAAAATGAGTACAAGGATAGGTTGCAGAATTTCATTGGGCCAATTGACGTCACATTGGAACTATGAGAATTAGTAAGGGAAAAGAGCTACTTGGAATGCTTGCTCACACTAAAAGATGCCTCAACTTTTTTTTTTTAATAAACCAACTTAATTTATAATGGAGCACAGATGTAATTGTATGAAGATCCCCTGGTACTGGTTTAAAACATTTTGTAAACTGGGCATTCTGTAACACCTGTTGAGCTTGGTAACCTGTGAAAGTTGGTTATTTTCTGGGTAGATTTTCTTATATATTATTGTCTTAAAAAATCAGATTGTCTCTTCTATATTGAAAGCCTAATTTATGTTTTCTAATTTAAAATTAATATTTTCATATAGATATTGTACAATAAAAGCTGAAGTAAGATGTGTGGTTTTTGCAAATGCTTTAACAGCTGACAAAATTTTACATTTATAAAAATTAATATATTGTACTGGTACAAAATAGTTTTAAATTATGTTTTAAAAAGTTCCAAAAAAAAAAGAAAGGGTAAAATACTTGGAGAGCTCTCTTGGAAAACCAACAGGCATCAATCTCCAGCATCTTAATCTCCTCGGCAATGCCAAGACTACATTAAAGTCTTTTTAGGGTTTTTGCCTATATATATATAAATGTTGGAAAATAAGCTTATTGAGGGCAGATCAGCAACATGTCTGGCACAAGTAGGTGCTTAATATAAGCACTTCTTTAAGTTATTCATGAACTCTTTCCTGATTCCTCTAGCTGTTTCCCAAATTACTTTGTATTTGTTCTACATATATGTTGAATCTACTGATGGATAGATGATGGGTGATAGATAAATAGATGATCAAACAATGGAGAAATGGATATATAGATAGAAAGATATATAAATGTTTCTCCTTCCAGAGGATGAGTTCCACAAATGTAGGGACTATTTCATTCATTATTGTTTTTGTATGCCTACTGCCGAGCATAATATCTGTTATGAGAATTGTAAAGTTTGTAAGGTGCTTAGTACACTGCCTGGCACATAGTAGGTGCTGTGTAAATGCTCATTATTATTATTACAATACACTGCCTCTCTATTACCTAAGTTAAAAATCTTGTTTTTATTCTTAACTCTTTCATCATAATCACCCACATATCCAATTGATAAGTCTACAATGGCCTCTAAGTATTCAAGTAAAAAGAAGAGTCACAACCATGTGGCAAACTTAATTGTTGTCTTAGTTTTAAACAATTGCCACAACTACCCCAGCTTTTAGTTACTGCACCAATCAGTCAGCAGTCATCAACATCAAGGAAAGACTCATGACTCACTGAGGGCTGTAATGTAATGCCAAAAGAAGGCAACTTCCCAGGTTCAAAATACCAGCATAGGTGCTCTCTATTTTGTTCAGTGACAAACCAAGAACAGAGAAGATCAAAACATGACATCATTCAAAATACAGCATTTACTAAGCATGATTAAATAATCTCCAAGTACTACCCCACCCCAGGACCTTCCAATCATTCAATCAATTAAAAAGTCTCTGTTCTAAATACTTCTCCACCCCTAGGCTATACCTTAATTAAGTCCACCACAAAGCCCCTCTTCTCAAATGGAGATTAGTTTCCAAACATAAGGTCAAAAGTTCCCCACCCCTGGATCACAATTGAATCTACCCCAGAGTTACATCAAGTTTAAACACAGCACTTAATACCCAAATGGAGGTCTTTTCTTCATCTTGACACGAGGCAAGTTCTCAGCAATCTTAGTTCCTGGGGAGACAAGGCTTAGCAAGGCCATAAGATACATTGCCAGTCCCTTCATGAATTTATCCTCTGTCTGTAGAACAGTCCTAGAACCCCTGAACACATTAGCAAAGCCCTCTCCCAGGATTTCTGTAAACATACAACAAGAAAATCCTTCTTCAGGGCTTCTGAACCAACAGAAAGGCTCCCAGACCCCTGCAACAACAGCACTGTCCTTCACCAGTGGACAGTATTCACTCTGTCTGCAGGACAGTCTCCAGACCCCTGCAACAACAGCACTGTCCCTCACCAGTGGACAGTATTCACTCTCTGTCTGCAGGACAGTCTCAGGGCTTCTTAGCGAACAGCCAGGTTCCAGGACTTCTTCAACAAAAGGACTGTCTTTCACCAGTGGACAAATCTGGCAAAACAACATCAAAACAGACAGACAAAGTACCAGCAAAACAGCCATGTCTCCTCAGTCCTTGGCAGTTCAGGGGGCAGGTCTCAAAAGTCCAGGGCAATTCAAAGCGGCCACCAGCAATTCTCTTAGTCTCTCTCTCTCCACGAGGTGCTGCTTCCAAAAAGATCTTCCGCCTCTCTCTAGTGTCTCTCCAAATCTACATCACCAGCTCCTCCCAGTTCAGGACTTTCTTTTCACATCAACAAGCCCATCCCACAGGTGGGATTAACAAACTCTGGGCTTTAACACAATCAATTTGAAAACCAAGCCAATACAGGGGAATCTTTAATTGCCATTACTATCACAAGGGCTCAGATAACACTTAGCCTCTTTTTTTTTTTTTAGCAATAAAATGTTTTAATTAAGGTCTATACTTTTTTAAGCCATAATACTATTGCACATTTAATAGACTACACTATAATATGAACATAACTTTTATATGCAGTGGGAAACAAAAAAATCACTTGTTTTATTTCAATGTTTACTTTATTTCAGTGATCTAGAACCAAACCCACAATATCTCTGAGGGATGCCTACATAATAGTATAATTGCTTATAAGTGTCTATTGACTTACTGACTGAATAAATAGTAGGACTGAGAATAATAGTTACACTTTATTCTAATCCCAACTTAGCCACTAATGTCTATAATTTTCAGCAAGTAGAATCTCCTCGTGGGGCCTATATCCAATGAGATTCCATGTCTTGCTGATTTTATTTCTTTAAAATAGTCCTTGTATGGGGCTGAGTGAAGATGACAGAGTAGAAACAGGACTTCCAAGAGGCTCCAGCTTCCACCTTCTCCAATTCATGTAAAAGGGGACTCCGAACAAATTTTGGAGCTCTGTAGAACCCACAAAATGACCCAGAGAAGCTAACTTCCTGCTGAGGACAGCCTGGCAGGCTGGCAGGAATCAGCCAGCCCAGTGCTCTGGGAGCCAAGCCCATGCCCTTGTGAGCTGGAGGTTTTAGCCCCAAGGAGGGCATGACCAGCTGCAGGCTGGAGGGACTCCAGATCACCAGCAGCTGTGGCCATCTCCATAATTATCAACATATAGGTTCAAAGGACAAAGTGAGAGGTCAGTGCAGTGTGTAATTTGGTACCAGTAGTTGGGAGAGTGTCAGCTTTTGCACCCAGGGTGAGAAGCTGCTGAGATGCCTCAGCGCAGCTGGCACTGTGTTGCAGCTTCAGCTCCTGACTTGCAAACTGTAGGGGGATCAAATGACCAGTCTGAGGGGTAATCGCTCTTGCTTTAACCTGCTTGGATCTGTATTGCAGTCTAGGGTGGAGGTCCTCAGGTGTGTGACCAGCTTACTGCCTCTGGCAGCTGAGAAAACCCCAGCGTTTGGCATATAAGCTCCCCTGTCTGGTGGTAGAGTCCTATTGTGGCAAAAAGCCCAGGGGTCAAGTGATTGAGTGACAACATAACCAGGCAAAGGAAGCAAAACAAACAGAAGAATCCAACATTAGACTCCTATATTGAGGACAAAAAGGATCAATGTATGGAAGAGGAGGATGACAGTGAAGTCAGAGCTCCTGCACCAAAAGCTTCAAAGGAAAATACTAGCTGGTTACACACCACAGAAGACCTTAAGAATCAGTTAAGAGAAGTGGAGGAAAAACTGGGAAGAGAAATGAGAACAATGCAAGAAAATTATGAAATGAGAGTCAACATCCTGACTGAGGAAAATTACACCTTAAAAAACAGACTAACTCAAATGGCAAAAGAGTCTCAAAAAGGTAATGAAGAGAGGAATGCCTTAAAAAGTCGAATTTGCCAGATGGAAAAAGAATCTCAAAAGCTCACTGAGGACAATCATTTCTTCAAATTTAGTATGGAGCAAAGGGAAGCTAGTGACTTTATGAGAAATCAAGATGCTGTTAAACAGACCCAAACAAATGAAAGAATGAATAGAAGGCAATGTAAAATATCTCATGGGAAAAATCACTGACCTGGAAAATATATCCAGGAGAGACAATTTAAAAGTTATTGGACTACCTGAAAGCCATGATCAAAGAAAGAACCTAGAAATCATCCTCCAAGAAAATCTCAAGGAAAATTACCCTGATATTTTAAAATCAGAAGGCAAAATAAAGGTTGAAAGAATGCATCAACTACAGCGAGTAAGAGCACCGGCTTCAGTGTCGGGATGACCTGGATCAAATCCCGGGCTCAGACACTCAGCACCACACCCAGAAATAACTGGCCGTGTAACCTTGAGCAAGTTACTTAACCCCGATTGCTTTAAAAAAAAAAGATCCCCTCCCCCAAAGAAAAAACTCCTAGGAATATTATAGCAAAGTTCTGGAATTCCCAGATCAAGGAGAGAATATTACGAGCAGGCAGGAAGAAACAATTTGAATATTGTGGAAACACAATCAGGATAACACAGGATCTGGCAGCTTCTACACTGAGGGATCGAAGGGATTGGAATATGATATTCTGGATGTCAAAGGAGTTGGCATTAAAACCAAGAATCACCTACCCAGCAAAACTGAGTATCATGTTTCAGGGAAAAATATGGTCATTCAGTGGAGTAGAGGATTTTCAAGTATTATTGAAGAACAAAACAGAATTGAATAGAAAATTTGACATTCAGATGCAAGAAGCAAGAGAAGCATAAAAAGGTAAACAGGGAAAAGAAACCATAAGGAACTTATCAAAGTTGAACTATTTACATCCCTACATGGAAAAATGATAATTGTAACTGATTAAACTTTTCTCAGTATGAAAATAGCTGAAGGGAATTGAAATATATATAGTCTTTATCAGAGATTACATATGTGAATGTGTATATGTATATATAAATATATATGTTTACAGGATAAGAGGAATATAATGAGAGGATATGAGGAGAGACAGAATGGAGTAAACTATCTCATATAGAAGAGGTAATGGAAAATGGTTACAATGGAGGGGAAGAACAGGAAGGCATAAGAGAATGGGTCAACCTTACACTCTTTGAATTTGGCTCAGGGAGGGAATGACATATACAATAAATAGTGTATCTCACCCTACAGGATAGTAGGGGGGAAGGGGATGAGAGGGCCAATGATGGAAGGGAGGGCAGGCTTGGAGGGAGGGAATTTGGAAGCACACACTTTTGAAAAGGGACAGGACCAAAGTTGATTTTTGTTTTGGGGTGGTGTGTACAGGAAAACTGGGGAGAAAATTTGTAACTGAAAATCTTGTGTAAATGAATGATGTAAACTAAAAATTAACATAAAAATTTAATTAAAAAAACAAACAAAAAATCACAAAAAATGCTCATTATTGGAAGTTTTAGGAGACTTTATTACCAGAAGATTATATATTGCACATCCTTTGAATATTTAAATCATAAACCTCAAAATTAAAAACTCTTCCTTTATTTAGTGAGAAACAGTACAGGAAGAAGGGTTTTGGAATTACATTATTGAAGGTCAAGAGTAAGGTAAATGAAAAGTTGCTATGCCTTAGATTTAGACCAATCAGTTGGACATTCAGCTGATTTTATTATGTAACTCATGTTCTCATTTCAAGCTATAAAATAGGAAAAAAGAATACCATCCTTCCTTACTAGTATAATATGAGAAGGAATAATAATAACTCACATTTACCTGACCTTTTAGAGTTACAAATAACTTTATAAAAACTCATTTGGTACTCACAAAAACACTGTGAAAGAAGTGATTTGAGTAACATTGTTCACATTTTACAGATGAGGAAATGGAGGTCCAGAGTGGCCTGTTCAAGGTCTCATGACTGCTAAGTGGGAGAAATCAAACCCACATCTTCTCATCCTTAGATGCTACAAATTCTCTTTGAGACCAGGAGGATGTCCAAAACTACATATCATGGTGAACTACAATTCTCCTTTAGAGACAACTTTGTGTTAGCAGCCTTGTGACAAAGAATAAGGAGAGTGGGTTGACAAAGGAGAGTAGCTTAGTTTCTGGATTTGGGTAGAAATGGAGAGACTTGCAGGCAACTTTTTGAATGGGAACTCACAGAATATATAGCAAGGGATTTCCACCATGCCTACTTGATAATAAATGGCTATTAGCTGATTGATTTTAATCCCTTTCCCAGATTGATTCATTATGGAGCAGTTCAGAAGCAGCTACAGTGTCTTGGTAAGTTCAGAGTAGATTTTTGAGTCACCCTGAGCAATTTGTAGATTGGATTTGTAGAAAATACATCATCTGAGCTTCCCATAGAAAGTGATAACTGGAGGTTTGCCATTGGTCTGTGCCAAGAAGTCGAAGGTAGAGGGGACAAAGGCAGCTTCATTTACACAAGAGAATTCACCTATAAGGTAAAGAATGCTAATTCTTTATATAAGACTTTTTAGTATATCTTCATATACACTTAAAAACTGTACTTAACAAGTAAATATAATAAAATTTCTTCTATGGAAGACTTTTAAAACTCATTTTAAATTACAATAACATAGAAATCCAGTCTTAGTCCATTCATGAAGAAAAGTTAGGCCAGAATATTATCACATTGTAATCTTGATACTCTTATATCAGATCTGGAAGCTCCATACTACTTGGTGGCAGGGGCCTTCATGTGACCTGCTTACTTTGAGAGAAAAAGGGAGAAAGAGAGTTTGTTTATCAGGGAAGGACAGAGGAGAGAGTAAAAGATAAAAAAGGGCAAAAGCAAAGGAGAAATAAGGAATGAATTTTCAAACACTCTTTCTCCTCTACACTGATCTGTTTATGTCTAGAGAAAAAATTGGGGCACCCAACCTATAGTTCATTCATTAAAGAAAAAAGAAAGAAGGTTCCTAATTATCTTATTTTAGTCTTCTGTTCTGACCTGTAGGTTATGTAGTAACTTTCCATATCTTCACAACCTAGGGGCTTTATAACTTGATCTTCAGATTTAGGCAGTGAAACTTTACCTTGGTACCTTTTACCAAGCATCATTGGGGCAAACTGTCCCTTTGGGGAATGGGTTTTGGAGATCAAAGGGAACCTGTCTTATAATTAACAGAAAGACATCTCTTTGGGAGACACAATTTCAAGCCCACTACCCCCTTGATTAATTGATGTTGTTCCACCCCCCACACACACACATTATTGCCACCACAAAAATATAAGCAGATATCAGCTTAATGCTCTTTACATGATGCCATACAGAATAACAGAATATTAGGATTATTATTCTAAGACATTTGAAATCCTAAAAAGCAGTAATCCTATCAAGTGTGGTATACACTATTGTGTTTCTGACCTAGAGAAGCGAGCAAACAGAATCACAGAGTCCCAAAGTGTTAGTTACCAGTAACTCTAAAGCAGCTTGGGAAATCATGGCAGTCTTCTAACAAGAGTCAGTGACCTACTACCAACCTCACTGTCCCATAAGACATATCCCATAGGATCATTTATTTTTTTAAGACACCTGGGAAAGTAATCTCTTATATCCAGCCTATGTTGGCTGCCTTGATTAGAGTATAGGAGCCCAGCATCCTCAATAAAAGGAGTAAAGAACATTCAGGGAAGTAACCTTATATAGTTCACATCCAAATAACTAACATTCCAAATCTGAGTCAGAATTCTGAGGCAGATTTACCATGTGAAATCACTACATTTTGCATTACATTGCCTCCCCATCCTACTTACCCAGACACAGCTCCTTAGGTACAAGTGGCAAATGTAAATTACTTCCTCCTGAAAATCTTACCCATATTTTAATCACTCCTACTTCTCTCCAGTCTTATTGCAACCTGGTTCACCCATCATTTAGCCTACTTTAATACCTGGCTCATAGGTATTGTGATATGATCAGAGTTCTCCCATTTCCCAGCAGTAGGGATTAGTTTTCCTTAAAAGGCAACAAGGTTGTTCCAAGGACTTGATTGGACTCTGTTTCTGTTGACACTGCTTCCTGGTTACCTAGGAGTACAAAAATCCTATCCACTAGGAAATGATGCCACCCCAACTGGGTGGAATTCTGACAACCATGAGAATTACAATACCTTGCCCTTCTGATCAGATAATTTTTATGGGGATATAAGAGAGACACATACAGAGAAGTTAAGCAACACTGTATCTTTGTTTCATATACCTTTTGGGTTAGAGTAAAGCAAGCCTCCTTTTGATAGCAGTTCAATGACTTGAGGATGCCTTATTTTATCTCTACATTGAACCTGAACCAACAGTATATTGGTATTATTTTTGCCATCAAAAAGTATCTTTCTTCCAACAATCTAAAGTTATTCTTTTTTTGTTTTGTTTTTGCTTTTGATTTTTGGAAGGCAATTGGGGTTAAGTGACTTGCCCAAGGTCACATGGCTAGTTTTTGTGTTAAGTGTCTGAGGTCAGATCTGAACTCAGGTCCTCCTGACTCCAGGGCTGGTACTCTATTCACTGCACCACCTAGCTGCCCCTATCTAAAGTTATTCTTAAGAATTTCTGTGTTCTTGTGGACCTCTCTGACAAACTGACCAGATAATTCTTCAATCATCAACTCCATCAACCTATTTCTTCTCAATTCCCATGCCAGTCAGACACAGATACGGTCATTCTTTAGACCTTACCATCTCTCAAAATTGTATTACCTCCAATATTAAAAAATTTGAAGTTTTCTACTCTAGTCATAATTTCCAACTTACCTTCCCACTCTTTCACTCATACAAAACTATTCCTTTCTTTACCATGACTTCAAGTCTCTTAATTCATTTGTATTTTCCCAATACATATACCCCACTCTGATCCCTCTTGCACAGCCTTGTGTCTATGTTTTCCACTTTAGTGTTCTATTTGAGGTTCTCCATATATACCATTCCACCTCTGACCGTTATGTCTTTATATAGGTTGTCCTTTATGCCTGGAATGCTCTCCCTACTCATTTTTAGAATCTCTGGTTCCCTTCAAAACTCACCTCAAGTTCCACCTTCTACTTTCTTGATTCCCCCAGATGTTGGAGTTGCATCCACTCCCAGAAAATTGCTTTGTACTTATTCTATGTTTCATTTTCTGGAAGGAGGAGGAGGAGAAAAAGAAAAAGGAGCAGCACGAGAAACATTTATATAGTGCTTTAAGGTTTGCAAAATTATTTACAAATATCTCATTTGATCCTCACAGCAATCTTGTGAGGTAGGTGATATTATTATTCCCATTTTATACTTGAGGAAATTGACGCTAGAAGAAGTAAAATGATTTCTTCAGGATCACACAGATGAGACAGGATTTGAACTCAAATTTTCCTCACTTCAAGTCCTGAACTGTTCATTTTACCATCTACCCATGAATACTTTTTTTCCCCACTAATAGAACAGAAATGACTTGCTGGCAAAGTTTGTTTTGTTTTTATCTTTGTGTCCTTAGTGCCTCACATAGTACCTGCCACAGTAGACATTTAATAAATGCTTTCTAAATGGATTTACCTACATATATACAGAAGTCTTCCTATTTCTTTTTTAAACACCTTCCCTTTACCTTTCTAGCCCATTCAGTTATTGCACCATATATACCCTCTTCACAAGTAAATTTATTTTTTCCTTTATTTCTTTTTTAGTACACATCATTCATTTACACAAGATTTTGAGTTTAAAATTTTCTCCCCATTTTCACCCTTCCCACCACCCCTAAACAACACTCCCACTGAATGTCCCCTACCCTAATCTGCTCTTTCCCATATCTTCCCCCATTTCCCCTCCCACTTTTCAGTAGGGCATGGTGGATCTTTATGTCCCAGTGCCTGTATATCTTATTCTCCAGTTACATGTAAAATAATAATAATAACAACAACAATAATAATATATTTAAACATTTGATTTTATAACTTTGAATTCCAGAATCATTCTCTTCCTGCCTCATCACCAACCCTTACAGGGAAGATAAGTAATTCAATATAGGTTGTACATGTGTAGCTATGCAAAACATTTCCATAATGGAAATGCCTCTTCTATATGAGATAATTTACCCCATTCTGTCTCTCCCCAGGCCCTCTCATTATATTCCTCTCTTACCTCTTAATTTCACCTTTTAAGTATCATCCCTTCCTATTCAATTGGTCCTGCGACCTCTGACAATGTATACCTGTACACATATATACACACATATGAATATGCACACAAATTATGTATTCATAAGCCCATATACCCTCCTACAAAGACATATGAATGTATGTATGTATGTGTATACACATACACACACATGCATTTCTATTCCCTTCAACTATTCTCATACTGAGAAAAGTTTCATAAGTTACAATGACCATTTTTCCACATAGGAATGTAAATAGTTCAATTTTGATTAGTTCCTTATGATTTTTCCCCCTGTTTATCTTCTCATACATCTCTTGCTTCTTGTTTCTGAGTGTCAAATTTTCTACTCAATTCTGGTTTTTTCAACAAGAATGCTTGAAAGTCCTCTTTTGATTGAAAGACCATATTTTCCCCTGAAACATGATACTCAGTTTTTCTGGGTAGGTGATTCTTGGTTTTAATCCCAGCTACTATGGACTCCAGAATATCGTACTCCAAGCACTGCAATGCCTCAGTGTAGAAGCTGCCAAATCCTGGGTTATCCTGATTGTGTTTCCACAATATTCAAAATTGTTTCTTCCTGGCTGCTTGTAATATTCTCTCCTTGATCTGTGAATTCCAGAATCTGGTTGTAATATTTGTAGGAGTTTTGGGGGGCGCATCTTTTTCAGGAGGTGATCGGTGGATTTTTTCAACCTCTATTTTGCCTTGTGGTTCTAAAGCTTCAGGGCAGTTTTCCTTGAGAATTCCTTGCAGGATGATTTCTAGTTTCTTTATTTGATCATGGCTTTCAGGTAGTCCAGTAACTTTTAAATTATCTCTCCTGGATCTGTTTTCCAGGTCAGTGATTTTTCCAATGAGATATTTCACATTGCCTTCTATTCTTTCATTTGTTTGGATGTGTTTAACAGCAGCTTGATTTCTCATAAAGTCAATAGCTTCCATTTCTACAGTCTAATTCTGAAGGAATGATTCTCCTCAGTGAGCTTTTGAGATTCTTTTTCCACCTGACAAATTCAGCTTTTTCATGCATTCCTCTCCTCATCGCCTTTTTAAGCCTCTTTTGCCATTTGAGTTAGTCTGTTTTTTAAGGTGTTATTTTCCTCAGTCAGGCTGTTGACTGTCATTTCATAATTCTTTGCATCGTTCTCATTTCTCTGCCCAATTTTTCCTCCACTTCCCTTATTTGCTTCTTAAGGTCCTGTATGGCCTATAACCAGCTCTTATTTTTCTTGGGAGCTTTTGGTGCCTGAGTTCTGACTTCACTGTTTTCCTCCTGTTCCATGCTTTGATACTTTTTGTTGCCAAAATAGGAGGTTAAATTGAGTTGCTCTGTTTATTTTTCTTCTTTTAACTGCTCATATCGCCAATCCATCACTTGCCCCTGGGCTTTTTGCCACAGTAGGACTCTGCCACCAGACAGGGGAGCTTCGTCCCAAATGCTGGGATTTTCTCAGCTGCTGAAGGTATTAGTTGGGTGCCCTCTCTGAAGCCTCCACACACTCTGGCATGCTGGTTGCACACCCCAGAACCTCCACCCTACACAGCAATCTAGATCCAAGCAGGTTAAAGGAAGAGCGATTACCCCTCAGACTGGTCACTTGGTTCCCCTTCACTATGCAGACCAGTAGCTGAAGCTTCCACATGGGGGTGGTTGCACGGCCACAGCACCTCAGAGGCTTCTTGCCCCAGGGACAAAGGCTGACTTCACTCCCAACTACTGGATCCCGAAGTTCACACTGCACTTACTTCTCACTTTTTCCTTAGCATCTGTGTGTTGATAATTGGGGAAACTGCCAAAGTTTCTGGTGATCTGAAGTTCCTCCAGCTGGTGGTTGGTCAGGCCCACCCTGGGGCTAAAACCTCCAGCTCCTATGGGGCTGGGATCAGCTCCCAGTGTACTCCACTGGCAGCTTGCTGCCAGCATTCCAGGCTGTCCTCAGTGGGAGGTTAGATTTTCTGTGTCATTTTGTGGGTTCTGTAGCTCAAAAGTTTGTTCAGGGTCCCCTTTTACATGAATTAGGGGAGGTGGAAGCCACAACCCTGTAAAAGTCCTGTTTCTACTCCACCATCTCGACCTCTTATTTGGTTTTCAACATCTTCTTAAGCTCCTCAATGGCCTGTAACCAGATCAGATTTTTCTTGGAAGCTTTTGGTGCAGGAGTTCTGTCTCTGTTGTCTTACTCCTGTTTCATGCTTTGATTCTTTCTTCCCCAAGAATAGGAGTCTAATGTTGAATTGTTTAGCTTGCTTTGCTTCTTTGCTTGCTCATGTTGCCATTCAATTACTTGACCTTTGAGATTTTTGCCACAGTAGAACTATGCTATCAGAGAGGGGAGCTTTGTCCCCAGTCACTGGGGCTTTCACAGATGCCAGAGCTATTATTTGGGTGCTCTCTCTGAAGCCTCCACATACTTTGGCAAACTGGCCATACACTCCAGGACCTTCACCCTAGACAGTAATCCAGATCCAAGAAGGTTAAAGCAAGAGTGATTACCCCTCAGACTGGTTGTGTGGTTCCCCTACAATCTGCAGGCCAGGAGCTCTGTAGTAGTCATGTGGAGGCGGCTGTATGGGCACCACACCTCAGCCACTTTTCCCTTTATGGGTCAAAAACTGGAACACACTCTCAAACTCCCTGTTCCCAATGTCCACACTGCACTGACCTCTCACTTTGTCTTTAGCATCTATGGGTTGATAATTCTGGAAACCACCAAAGCTGCTGGTGATGTGAAGTCCCCCCAGCTGGTGGCTGATTGTGGCCACCCTGAGGCCAAAACCTCTGGCTCATGCAGGACTGAGCTTGGTTCCCAGATTCCTGCACTGGTCGCTTCCTCCTTGACTGCAGGGCTCTCTTTAGCAGGAAGTTAATTTCTATCTGTTATTTTGTGGGTCCTGTAGCTCCAAAGTTTGTTTATAGTCATTTTTATGTGACTTGGAGGAAGTGGGTGTGGGAGCTGTGTGGAAGTACTATTTCTACCCTGCCATCTTACAAGTAAATTTCTTGGAAGAGTTATCTGTCCCCATGCATCCCTATAATGATTCTCTCTCTTCTCAGCCATTGGCATTAGTATCCTCAGCTGCTTTTCTCCTCTGACTGGGGAGGTGGAGGACAAAGCAATAAAAAGTCTTCCTTTACAGAGGGCCCAGAACTTTCCAGGTAGACTTCATTTACCATCTCTGGTTGATTTCGAGTCCATTTAAATCATGCTCCCTCTGGTACCACCCTCTTCCCCCCACATTTTAACTTGTTTTTGTATATTATCTTCTCCCATTAGATTATAAACTTATCAATGGCAGGGGCTATCTTTTGTTTATTTGTATCTCCAGCACTTATCTGGAGTGCTTACTTGTAATGGTAATGATAATTTTAAGATCTTCCCTGCTCCTTTATAGGCTTCAGGAAATTTGAAGATCTTTCCTGCTTTGAAGATCTTCCCTGCCGCCTAATAGGCCAAATGTAATCACATGGAACATGTGGTGGGTGGAGTTTGCTGAATTAAGGGAGAAAGAAGATGGAAATCAGAGCAGTTAACATGGTGTGAGAGAGAGGATGCAGGCAAGGAGACATCTAGGTTTGTGAGTTTTTGTTTCTGGGAAGACTAAAGGTATGGTGTTGCTCTCCACAGTGATAAGGTATATTAACTTCTTTGATGCTGTGATGAATTTGTCTTTCTTGTTGTTGAGATTTGGCTTTCTGATTTGGAGATTTGGGCTTTCTGGGGTCTGAATAAATGTTTTGCTTCTGTCTTATATATGAAGAGTCTGTTATATTTTACAATTCATAATTGTGCCAGCATACTCATAGTCACCTTTGGTACAGTGAATTTTGTGTTGGTGCTACATTTGGCCACAAGGATAATGTCACTAAATATCAAACCTCTATTTGGAGGCAAAAGGATTTTAGAGGAAGAAATGGATATTCCAGGATGGAAAGATTTATTTTATTCTTTCTTAGTAAGGGAATGGGCTAAAAGTACAGGACTCTATGAAAACTGGGAGGCAGGACTTCAGAAGGGAGAACTTAAATCTTTAGAAACATATTTGCAAAGAATACCAATAAAACCAGGGAAAGAACTGGAAGGAGTATGTAGAAGCTGGATTTTACTAACAGTTTACCATATTATATGTGAAAGAAGAGACAAAGTGCTTGAAGAGAAAACTCAGATAGAAAGGGAGTCAGTATTCAAGCTCTCCTTTAGAAGAGTAAGTTGGGGAATCTCAAGTGATAGAAGACAAGGCTGCTGTGTATCTAGTTCTCAAAAAGAAACCAGAAGTTAATAAAAGGAAAGTGCAGGTGGCACAGGCTCAGTCTAGTTGCTATGGTGACCACTGCCAGGTGAATGTGTGGGAGGAAAATGAAACAGTTAGATGAGGAAGCTTTTACAAGGGCAGAAGTTTGCCCCATACTAAGCATTAGAAGCAGGAGAAACAGGGAGGCCACACAAAGTTCAGGGTTATGATTGAGGAATTCACTCAGCATGAGGTTACTTATATATTAATTTGATTTACCCAAAGAATGAATGAATTGTTAGTGTCTTGGATGGTGAGAATCAGTGATGAAGGGGCCAGAGCAGCATGGGCAGATAGCACGGATTGCTTGAAATCCATTTCAAGCACTAACCCTTTTGGACAGCAAGCTTTTAGGGATCATCATATTTTAGGAGATAACAATATGACCAATCTGTTACCTTTACCATCAGATGAATGCAATAAAATGTATTCCACCAATTCTATATGGCTTTGTAGAGGGAGACCCTGGTATTTGCTTAGAGATTGTATGAGAAAGTTAAAGGAGGAGGCAATGAAAATGGCTATCATGGTCATAGATGCATATACATTTCATGATATTCCCTTAGAAGTTTTTCATGGAAATACCATAGTTAAGCTGGCTCCTCCTGTTTATAAGCACAAATTTTGACTACTAATTGGGGAGACAGGGCATCCTCTTTTGGAGGTGTTGGGTAACATTTCACAGCTAAGTAATCTAGGAGAATGAATGGGAAAAAAAGATAAATTTCCTTGAGAGAGAATAGCAAATACCCAGTGGATTCAAAGTCAGAATAGATTGATAAAAAAATAATTGTTTACTGCTCTATTGAGAGCAAAGATAGATTTTGGAAGAATTGATGGTATTCCAAATAATGAACTACGCAAAATGTATCAAGAAAAGGGGTTTAATGTTGGACAGAGTAGAGAAATAAGAACTGCTCCTACAGATCTTCCTGAACCATTGTATCCAAGTTTTTCCCTTCAGGGAGACTCAGATTAAAGAAAGTACTGGAACAGATGGAAGTAGTCAATATGCTGAATTTATGGCAGTACATCAAGCTATCAGAACAGAACAAAGAGGACAGTGTCATATATTCACTGATTTGTGTGTGGTAGCCAAAGTATTAGCTACATGGATGCCCACCTGGAAAAATCAAAATTGGGAGATTCATGGCAAAGAAGTCAGTGACAAAAAATTATGGGACATGTCTTGGATTACTAATTTGTCAGTTTTTCATGTAGATGGTTATGTCGTCCTCATCACACCAGAACAAGAATATAATGCACATGCTGATTGACTAGCAAAGATTGCTACTCAACATATTGTCCTTAATCTGACACCAACTGATGATCTAGTACCAGCAAAATGGGTCCATCAAGTGGTCGGTCATTTAAGGGTCCAGGCCACATACTGGTGGGCACAACACTGTGGTATTAGTATCTCTCATTCATTGTTAAAACAAGTAGCAGAGGAATGTTATATATATATTAGTTTGAAAAGAAGCCAACTATTCCTTGGGTACTAACTGGAGAGATAGCAAGGGGAAAAGTTCCACCCAAAATTTGGCAAATAGATTATATTGATCACCTACCCCATGATAAAGGATGCAAATTTATATGTACTTGTGTTACATCTATTCAGGTTTACATGTGGCTTGTCCCTATAAGAATGCAACTCAGAAAAACACCTGTAAAACTCTAGATATGATAAGTCTATATTATGGAACCCCAATGCAGATTCAAAGTGATAATGGGTCACATTTCAAAGGTAATGAAATGAAGAGATATTTTATATTAAACAATATAGAATAGATATATCACATTCCATATTATCTACAAGCATATTGGTTAATTGAAAGAATGAATGGATTACTGAAAGAACAGTTAAGGAAGTTAAGTCCTAATAATTTCTATCAACATTGGAAGGATAATTTGTCACTGCTTTATGTAATTTGAATAATAGACCATTGGAAGGAAGTATACATCTAGCCAGAATGATGACCCCAAATCTGCAAATTAGAAAACAATAAACACATAAGATCCCAAATATTGAGTATGGGACTGTGCGGCAAGATTTCCCAGTAATGTATCCAGGAACACCTCTCAGGAGGATGTCATTTATGTTGTTTCTAGGACTTTTGGTTGGATAGAAAAGAAAGAAGAAAACTCTCTACTGGAATATGTATGAGAATCCTTAAAAATCGTTTTGGATGGTTATTATCTGAATCAGGATTAGTAGCTCAAAGAATGCAGGTATTAACTGGAGTAATAGTTTCTAATTATCAAGGAGAAATTATTGTGAAATTCTAAAATTTAGGTGAAGAAACTATGTAGTTTTATAGAAATGATAGAATAGTTTAAGTGATTATTATTCCTTGTGAAATAATGCCCCTTGTGAAAACTGACCCTCTTTCTGAAATAATTTCAGAGAAACTGAAAGGTTTGGTTCTACTAATAAAATAAAATTGGGAGCTAAAGTATGGGTAAAGTGGAAGCCAGATGATGTTCCAAAGGCTGCAGAAATTTAGAATGTGGGAAAGATAATACTGTAACTGTTGTTTATTCAGGACAAGATGACTACCAAATTGTACCCTTAACTCATATATTCTACTTTGAATGAGGCTATAATAGTGGGTTCGTAGATTCCAGAAGCATGACTAACCCTCTATCTACCCTGTTTCTGGTTATTGTTTCCTTGTTTCTTTTTGGCTTTTTGTCTGTTAAACTAGTTTGCTAGATTTTTTCCTGCACCTCCAGCTTCAGATACCTGATTGCTTATGCTGGATATCACCCCCTGTCCATGACTGTGATGTTGTGTTAGTATATTATTTCCTTTTCAAGCTATATGCTCCAGAGGGACCATAACCACATCTAACCTAATCTTTAGTCCTGACACAAAATTTAGCACACTACTTGGGGCCACTTCTTCAATATGAACAGGAATTAGAGGTCTCCTCACTGTGAGTAATCCCCCCCTCAAACAGTGCACAAAGCTATTCATTCATGCTTTCCCATCCTGTGGTATTTTTGTCCATGTACACCAATAAATATTCCATAGAACATATACCCAATGGACTAGATCATCCTCCAAGAATTTCAGAATTCTGTGAGAACCTTCAAATTGTCCATCTGTGTTCTCTCTCTCTCTCTCTCTCTCTCTCTCTCTCTCTCTCTCTCTCTCTACCCCTATCCCTCCCTCCCTCCCTGTCCTCCCTCTCTCATTAGCCTTACCTTCTTTTGTAATTGCACATGTTATGGATGATATTTGTGATACTTTTTGCACACGAGTAATTATTAATATTATGTTTTGTACTATTTACACTTACAAGATATTTCACCATTTTCTTTTGAGTCATCATAAATGTTGTTTCTTAAAACATAATGGTATTTAATGATTCATAGCCAAATAGCATCACTAGGAAGATATTGGTGGTTAAAATATTTGCTTCTGTCAGGAAACAACTCATTATCATGAAACTGATTTCAAGGCCTTCTTCCTATTCAGTTTTGATTTCAGAATTCTAATATGCCACAGATTTTTCTTTGATGTCTTTATGTTCCATACGGGATAGAAGACAAGGTATTAGTATGCATTATCTTCATCCCTTGGTTCAATATGACCTTTGAATTCAAGCTTGAAATCTTCAGTTCCCGTCTTTCCTTGGTGTATGTTGAGAATTTTACACTTATTGATTCCAAATGATGTTTTGTTATAATTAAAGATTCCATGAAAATATTTTAATGTTTTTTTTGGTACAGCTGTATAGCTTGATGATATATAAACATATAGTTGCATTTCAATGGACTTTAATTAATCTATTTTGCTTTCATATAACTTAGATTTCCCCTTGTATACCTGTCCTTCCCATTCTTAGGTAATCACCTCTTCATTAATTGATAAGATGTTTCAGGTCAACTCCTTTAAATTGGAAGTCATACTTAATTTTGTAATATTTAGGAGATAGCAGTGGGTTTAAGACTAGAAAAAAATCATAATGAACCATGAGCTTTTTTAGTGGATTGAAATATGCTGTTCACAACAAATCTCATTACTAGGTCTCATAAAACCATAAATAACCATCTTTCTGAAAAATGTCATGTTTTATGTTAATTTGTCTTAATATTATTGTGTTAGTGACATGTTTTAAATAGACAATGATTTTCCATGAGAACATCAATTGCTCCAACATTCCTACTATATTTAGGTCTATTTTATATACTTTTCAGTATGTAAATAAGCCATGAGTGTGGAATGCAAAGGCTTTGTGGTAATTAATAAAAGCCATATATAAGTTATAGCAGCTTATTCAATAAGTACAAAAGCAATAAAAATTGCTCTTCATATGCCTGGAACTTCTTGGTATACTCTTTTTTATTCTCACACAATAAGTTGTTTTCTTGTAAGCATTTATTACAGAGATACTTAACCTTTTTTGTGTCACAGACTCCTTTATCAGGGTGGTGAAGCTTATGTATTCCTCTAATTTATCCCATGAAAGGAAGTAATATGAGATAGATAAGACTAGAAATATAGAATAAATGCATACTGTGGATTTGAAGGAATGCTGAACTAATAAATTTGAACTTGATTGTGTAGGAAATGGGAGCTACTAAAGATTTTTGAGCAGAGAAGTGACATGACATGGAACAATGGGTTTAAGATGAAAAGAGACAAAGTTAGGCTTGATGTAAGGGAAAATATCCTAAACATTAATACTGTCCCAAACCCAACAAAATGGGTTGTCTTAGGAGGTAATGGGTTAGTCTTCACTTAAGATTCTTCAACAAAAGCCTGGATAACCTCTCTTTACATTTGTTGTAAAGGGCATTTTTGTGTAGGTCACTGACTGGGATGGCCTTTCAGGTCACTTCCAGTTCTGAGATTTCGTGATTCTGTAATCATACCTGCTCACCAGGAACATTATTTTTGCAGCTGTGTGAAGTATAGAGGAGATGTGAAAGACTAGAGAGTACAGGGAAGCCAGTCTCTTTGCCAGTGTTACACCTACAGAATCAAGGGAAAATAATTTTGAAACTGATCATTTCCAGTTCTTGATTAGGACTCGTGATAATTTTATATTTATAGCAGCTAAGCTAAGGAAAAGAGAACTTCATTATATAGAGTCAGGAAAATGGTTTTATTATGAATAAATGAAATATATTTTGACACCAAACACATAAAAATCACAGATACTGGTTTTATGTCTATTCAGGCAATGGAAGTCTCCCAGAATTTCTTCCACAGATCTTTAGAATTTCCTCCCTGTGAAAAAATGACTAGAGAGGTATTGTGATTTTTTTCCCCCAAAGCAAATGAAATGGAGCATGGTAGGGAAGTTTTTAATTAGACTGTTTGGAGCAGGCATTGTAAGTGTTTGCTGTAGCAGGGGCCTAATAAATTATTTGATAACCTCGGTTGGAGGCTTTGTGCCTGGCAAATACTCATTAGTTTGCACTGGCAGTCAGTGACTCCCTGAAAAAGGTCCTAGAAATACCATGCAGTAGGTGTACATTATGCTGACTGGACCAAACTGCTGAGGCAATAAATATAAGACTGTCTGGGTGGGGAGGGGGAGGATGGCTGTGAGAAATGCACATCTGAGGCTGAAATACTCTAGAAATAAAAGAATAGAAGTTGGGTGCCAGCTACCCTTTCTACTTTAGCAGCTGAGAAGCTCTTAATAGACAATCTCTTTCAAACTATCCTTAGTGCCTCTTTATAAAGGAAAAAGTCAAGATAATATGCTAAATGCTCTGACAAATACTTGGTACAAGCCAGTTTTTAAAATAGTTGTATTTCTGTAACCCTTTAATGAGGAAGTTAAATTACTTACCCAAAGTCATGTAAGTAGTAATTGGCAGAGATACTATTTGAAGTTCAATCCTCTGATCGCAAAAGCTGGTGTTCAGTATACCATAAATGATGATCAAGCTGCAGTTTCTATTGTTCTCACCATTACGGTTGCTCCCCTGGGTCTACTCTCGTTTGCACATATCCTTCCTATAAAATCCCCTCTGGGCTAATCTCCCAATTTGCACTAATAGATTAGTTCCTTAGAGGGGCTACTACTCTCAGGGTTCAAGAGTGTAGTCCATGGCACTATCTTTCTAAAACTAGCTCCCAAACTCCCACAAGCATGCCTCTCATGAACAGAGCAGCCTAGGGACTTAATTAGCTCTTAGCAATGACAATTACTCAAATGGCATAGTGGGAACTGTAGTCATAAAATATCCTCTGCCCCCATAAAGGAGAACCTAGGTTTTAGTGACAGAATCAACTCTTAAACCCACGTCTTCAAGCTTCCAATCCAGTTCTCTTTCTATTACACATTCTGCCAGGTTCTATTAGGTTTTGTTATATCCATAAAGTGTCTTGATATATATTAGTTTAAACTTCACAGTCAAACACCATCTACTGCATATAGTAAGTGTTAAATAAAAGTTAATAAAGTGAGTCAAATCATTTCAGGTCTCAAGTTACTAAATTTCATATGCTCTATTTAAAATTATTAGCATATTCATTTACAGAGCTTAACTAAAAAGAGAATGATTTAGAAAAATGTAAGTGTAGGCATATAGAGGTGTTTTTCTGTGAGTAAATAATTAGCAAATCTAGCCTGCTAAGACAAAACTTTGGGAAATATACTAGATAGCTTTTTGGGTGAGATCTCTCATGAGGGAACTCAGCCACGAACCAAGAAAATGTTAGGTATTGTCTGATCACTGGGTTAAAAGGAGATGTAACCATGGTGATATGTAACAGCAATCCAGTATAGAGATAGGTAATGCATGCCTTACCACCCCCCTCCATACAATGCCAACACCTTAGGGCCATAGGCTAAAACATAGAGTCAGCACATAGGCTATATGGACATAATGCTGATCTCCTATACTCCTTTACCTTGCTTTCTGTTCTGCCTCTATTATCACAAACAAGAAATTGTCCACAATCAGAGCTTTACTTAAAATAAAAGCAACAACTCCAGTGGCATAGAATCTATTCATTGCTCACATTAAACTTAGGATATCTTTGGCCTGCCTCTTAGCTCAATCAGCATTAGATCTTCTGGGCAATATTTCTCATTAAGTTTAATTTAACGATCAGTTATATTTCCAGGCATAAGAATCTGCAGACATTTTCTGTGAAAGTCTGAATTTGTATACCCAAAGGATTAAGCACCATGACGTACATATTAAAACTCATTGCAGACACTAAATTTCAATCTGGCAAACTAGAGTCAACCTTGTAGAAGCAGGAATGAGTCCTCTATTCTTAGACCCTTAGGCTCATGCTCTAATTAAATACAAAACTCTCACTTGAGAATGTGTCTCTCTTATGTGGGTTCTTTCACCTCTGCTCACAACTATACATTCCTCAATGGACAGTGCTGTTTCTATCATCATAGTTTGGTAGTGGGTTACAATAGCCTGTTCAAGACCTTGACTATGTCTGCCAAGTCATTTGGTGGCCATGACTATATCTTAATATATATCAATATATTTAGTCACATTAAGTATGTACTCCTGAAAAAACCTAGCAGGTTTTTGCAACCTCTGATAATTTCCCATTTTCTGTAATGTCTTTCACTAAATTTTGTCATGGATCTGCTCCACTCCATTAGGTATTTGGTACCATCTTGATGGTGGTAGAAATTCTAACCAAGATGGCACATTTCCATCTTGGACCATATGACTCAGATCATCCATCTATTACTGAGGAAATTTCCTTCCTTCCTTTATTATTTTCTCCTTCTCTCTTATTTTGTCTTCCCTCCCCTAGCTAGGCTGCCTTCAGTAGGAGACTTGTTTCTCTCTGTCACTTTGTGGGTTCTGAAGCTCTAAAATTTGTTTAGATTCATATTTTACAGGTATTGGAGGTGGTTGTGGCGGGAGCTTGTGGAATTTACTGCGTCTTCTCCACCATCTTGGCTCCACCCCCTCACAGACCATCTTTCCCATGATAACATTTTTTAGTTCAAAGGGAGACAGTGGCATATTTGATAGAGAGTTGACTCAGGAGTCAGCAATACATGGATGTGAATTCCACCTCAGTCACATGGTGGCTTTGTGACCTTGGGCAAGTCACATCAGTGGCCCAGGAAACTGACTAATGCTATAAGGGGTAGAATATGGGTAAAGAGATTTTCCTTAACTAATAAAATTGCATATATGGACCTCAAACACCAAATACACAAAAAATCTCCTGGTCTATTCATCAATTGAGAACATGTTTTGGTTTTATTTTTGTGTGAATATGGATTCTGCAGTTGGTTTTTTTCCTGTACTCAACCTGTACCCTAAAATTTGAATAGTAATTGATTACCCCTGGGTGGCTTGAATTATTTACAAAGTATCATACAAACAGAGAACTAATTACTATTAGACCTCTAGGAGAGCCTTTAGCATAGGAGATAAGGTCTGATTATTCTCTAATTACCATTACTAATTACCACTACTAATTACTAAGAAATTGCTCTATTACTTATAGATCTTTCCAGAACCTAGAAGAAAGGGTGATAGGCCCCTTCCCCATCACTCAGCTGGTAAGTGTTGTAGCCCACTGGCTTGTATTAGCCTCCTGTTTTGTGACAGTCCACTAGCTTAAGGGAATCCTTCATGGTGGGGGGAGTAGTCTTCTTATTGATTCTTGCTTTCTATGCTAAGGTACACAGAGCCATGTTTCCCCAGTGTAGACCAGCCGGAGCAGACTGGTCTTTATCTGGGTTCCTGGTTTATTTTATTTTATTTTATTTCCTTTTTGGAGGGCAATTGGGGTTAAGTGACTTGCCCAAGGTCACATGGCTAGTTTTTGTGTCAAGTGTCTGAGGCCAGATTTGAACTCAGGTCCTCCTGACTCCAGGGCTGGTGCTCTATTTACTGTGCCACCTAGCCACCCCTTGGTTTATTTATAAAGAAGACCCATAGGTCAATCAGAGATGTCAGGAAAAACAACACCTTAAAAAGTTCACTGGCTAAAAATAACATGTAAAACAATAGTAATCACTTTACTGCAAAATTTTACTTGTAAGTAACTGGGAAAAGGAGGGAGGAGAAAGGGAGAAGGGGACCTGATATACAATTCAGTCACATTAACAAAGAGTATAACCCTCATAAGAGTGGTTCTGTGTTGGGGAGCACAGGGATATGGGGAGCACAGTTGGAAAGCGCTACTTCAAGGTGCCCTTCTGAGAGAGGAATACTTATACCCTAATCTGGAGCTGGCCACTTTGCCACACAAGGATTTTTGAGGATATACAGGTTCAGGGAGAAAAACAAGTTAACTGCTAGAAAGATATTATTTTTGGATATACAGCAGTTCTAACTTTAAAAATATTATTATAGGTATTCTTTCATGAATAGGTTACATAAACTGTAGTCTACCTTGAGGGAATATTGTCATGGTTGGATATCCATTTCTTCTTCCAAAGCCCTTCCACCTCCAAATAGAGGTCTGTTATTTCCTGATTCCATCCTTGCTGAGAAATATGCACAGTGCAATATACAAGATGCACAGTGCTAACACTGACTGCAAATATGCTAGCATAGTTCCCAATCAGAAAATGTAACAGACCCTCCATATAGATGACAGAAGCAAAACATTTATCCAGACACCAGAAAACCAAAACCCAACACCAGAAAGCCTAAGCCATCCTAGAAACACAGCAGGGGAAAAACACTCATAAGTCTACCATCTAACTCTGTTTTAAAAGTAGCACAAAGACAGGACAATTGTCGAGGTAGAAAATGGATAGAGTATTAAACTTGGAGTAAGGAAAACCTGACCTAGACTTGTAATTCTGGGCAAATCACTGTAAGGTCTCTGGGCTTCAGCTTCAGTAAAATGGGGATAATAGCAGCATCTACTTCTCAGAGTTATGAAGATCAAATTAGGTAACATGTAAAATACCATATAAATGTTGTTACTATAATTATTCACCCTATGTTCCATCTACCTTTGTTAAAATTGGCTCACATTGATTTCAAACTGTAGCCCTATAATGGTTATGGGAATTTGAAGACCTTCCCCAATTTGAAGGTCTTCCCTGCCCCCTAATGGGCTGGATGTAATGACATGGAACCTGTGGTGGGAGGAGTTTGCTGAAAGGTGGAGCAGAACCCATAGGGATGTGGGAGTCTGAACAGTTAGAGCTGGAGGGAGGAGAGGATGCACCTAGGGAGACAGTTAGGCTTCTGAATGTTTGTCCCCTCCTGTGACAGCTAGGCTTGTGAGTGTTGGTTTGTGGGAAGGCTAAAGGATGGTGTGCTTCTCTGGGGTTATGGTGTATTAATTTCTATGTTTCTAGGATGGATTCAACTTTTTGGTGTTGGGATTTGGTTTTCTGGTGTCTGAATAAATGTTTTGCTTCTGTCCTCTATATGGAGAGCATGTTATGTTTTGTGATTGAGAACCATGCTTGCATATTTACAGTCACCATTGGTGCTGTGAATATTGTGTTGGTGCTACAAGCCCCCTCACACAATATCCAACATAACCAAGGATAGGCAAGGAGAGTGAACTATGCAACTAATCCTTGATAAATGGAGGTACTGAGATTGCCTCTAATACTTATGAATACTAATATTAATGAACTGGTAGTACTACAGGTTCAATGAGAGGATCAGAGGGCTAGTGCCAAGGGCATTTCAGAATTGGTAGAATTCTTTCACCAGGACCACAGCAATGGCCATGTCTAGAAATGTCCTGGGAGGGAGAGATGGAGAGATGCCCAGTGAGTGCAGAAGGAGTGGGGCAGAATGCCCTTGAGTATGGGCACTTACAGGAGGCTGGAGGTTTGGTTTTGATCACAGGTTAGGGGGAGAACTGAAGATCTGAGGCCAGAGGCACCAATCTCCATACCCCAGGACTAGAGCTGATTACAAAAATTAAACTATTTCTACAAAAAAAAATGCACAGGCAAAGGAGAAAGAATGCAAACATAGAAAATTATTATGGGAATAGAGAAGACCTAAGGTGATCTTCAGAGGAGGATAATGAAGCAATCCCATAGAGTAATGTCAATTGATCACCTGCCCAAAAAGAATTTATAGAACTTTAGATTTTAAGAACCAAATAAGAGTAATTGAGGAAAAACTTTTCAAAAAGAACAATAAAGATTTTGAAAAGAAAGTCAACTAAGCAGAAAAGGAGATGCAGAATCTTAAGGAAGAAAACAATACCTTGAAAATTAGAATCGGGCAAGACAAAGCCAGCAAAGTTATAAGAAATCAACAAATAATAAAACAAAATAAAAAGAATGGAAAAAATATAAGAGAAAGCAAAACATCTTATAAGAAAAAAACAATTGATCTGGAGAACAGATCAAGGAGAGAAAACATAGGGGTGGCCAGGCAGCACAGTGAATAAGATCACCGGCCCCTGTGTCGGGACGACCTGGGGATCAGACCTGGGCTCAGATACTTACCACCACACCCAGAAATATCTAGCTGTGTAACCTTGAGCAAGTTACTTAACCCCAATTGCTTAAAAAAAAAAGAGGGGCATCTAGGTGGCACAGTGAATAGAACACTGGCTCTGGAATCAGGAGGACCTGGGCCCAAATCTAGCTTCAGACATTTGATACTTACTAGCTGTGTGACCTTGAGCAAGTTACTTAACCCAAATTGCTTAGGGGCGGCCAGGTGGCTCAGCAAGTAAGAGCACCGGCTCCAGCGTCGGGATGACCTGGATATCGAATCCCGGGCTCAGACACTCAGCACCACACCCAGAAATAACTAGCCATGTAACCTTGAGCAAGTTACTTAACCCTGATTGCTTAAAAATAAATTTAAAAAAAGAAGAGAAAACATAAGAATAATCAGACTACCTGAAGGCTAAACTAAAATACAAAAAAAGAATCTTGACACAACAATACAAGAAATGATTAAATAAAATTGTCCTGAAGCATTAAAAAGGGGGGAGGGAGTAGTAGAAATAGAAAAAATCCAGTAATCACCACTTGAAAGAGATCCTATGAGGAAAACTTATAGGAATATTGTAGTTAAATTCTGAAACCCCTCTGGTCAGAATAAAATATTAAGAACAACGAGAAAAAAGCAATTTAAATATGATGGTGCCCCAATTAGAATCACCCAAGACCTAGCAGTAGAGACACTAAAGGATCACAGGTCTTGGAACATTATATATCAAAGAGCAAAAGGACTGGGGTTGTGGTTGAAGAATATTATATTCAGTAAAGTTAAGCATAATCCTGAATGAAAAAAATGGACATTTGATAAATTGTCATATTTTTAGGACTTTGTTAAAAAACACAACAACATGTTTTGTACAAAAAAAATCAATGCAACAAAGATTAGGAGGGAATCAGAAAAATAGGAAAGAATTTTTACAACCAGTGTCTCTGATAAAGGTCTCATTTCTAAAATATGTAGAGATCTGACTCAAATTTATAAGAATACAAGTTGATAAATGGTCAAATGATATGAACAGGCAGTTTTCAGAGGAAGAAATTAAGCATATCTATAGCCATATAAAAATGCTCTAATTCACTGTTGATTAGAGAAATGCAAATCAATACAACTCTTAGGTACCATATCACAGCTGTCACATTGACTAAAATGACAAAAGAGGAACATTATAAATGCTGGAGACAATGTGGGAAAATTGGAACACTAATGTATTGTTGGTGGAGGTGTGAACTTATCCAACCATTTTGGAGAGCAATTAGGAACTACGATGAAAGGGCCCTAAAATATGCAAATCCTTTGACCCAGCGATACCACTTCTAGGGCTGCCCCAAAGAGATCACACAAATAGGAAAAACGACCCACATGTACAAAAATATTTATAGCAGCTCTTTTTGTGGTGGGAAAGAATTGGAAATTCAGGCGATGCCCATCAATTGGGGAATGACTGAACAAGTTCTAGTTTACAAATATAATAGAATACTATTATGCTATAAGAAATGATGAGCAGGCAGATTTCAGAAAAACCTGGAAAGACATGTATGAAATGATGCTGAGCGAACTGAACAGTAGCAGGAGAACATTGTTACAGCCACATTCAAAGATTAACTTTGATAGACTTGGATCTTCTCAGCAATGCAAGGTTCTAGGACAACTCCAAAAGGCGCATGATGCAAAATGCTATCCATATTTAGAGAAAGAATTATGGGGACTGAACACAGATCACAGTGTACTCTTTTCTCTCTCTCTCTTTTGTTTCTTCTTTCCTGTGGTTCATTACATGGGTTATAATTCTTTTTTGCAACATGACTAATGTGAAAATATGTTTAATGTGAATGTATATGTAGAGCCTATATCAGATTGCATACCATATTGAGGAGGAAGGGGGAGAAAATTTGGAACTCAGAAGCTTGTGAAACTAAATGTTGTAGACTAAAAATAATTAAGTGAATTAGAAAAAAAAGGACATGATGAGCAAGTGGACTTCAGAAAAGCCTGACTTATATGAACTGATACTGCATGAGGGGAGCAGAACCAAAACACTGTCTACAACTACAGACACATTGTATCTGTGACCATGCCAAGAAACCGAATATCTTCCATTTGAATTGTCTTAGGAAGATTTTAATGACCATTTGTCAAGATAAGTTACAGGACAATGAAGAATATTCTTTTTCCTTTTTTTTTACAATATCATTTTTTTCAACATTCATCTCTATAAGATTGTAAGTGCCATTTTTTTTCTTCCACTATACCCCACCTGTAAGACAGCATGACATCTGATAAAGGCGATTCTTATAAAATCATATTAAACGTACTTCCACATTAGTCATGTTGTGAAAAAAGAATCAGAATCAAAGAGGAAGATCATGAGGAAAAAAAACAAAATAAAACAAAAATAAAATAGAGAAAATAGCATTCTTCAATCAGCATTTAGCCTCCACAGTTCTTTCTCTGGATATGGATAGTATTTCCTTCCTTCCTTCCTTCCTTCCTTCCTTCCTTCCTTCCTTCCTTCCTTCCCTCCTTCCCTCCTTCTTTCCTTTCCTCCTTCCTTCCCTCCTTCCCTCCTTCCTTCCTTCCCTCCTTCCTTCCCACCTTTATAGTTTTCAACATTCACTTCCATAAGGTTTTGAGTTCTAAATTTTCTTCCCCCTTTCCACTTTCTCCCTCCCCAAGACAGCAGGAAATATGATATAGGTTTTACATATAATATACATTCATAATTAACATATTTTCACATTAGTCATGTTGTCAAAAGGAATTAGATCCAATGGCAAAAACCATGAGAAAAAAAAACAAAAAAGGAGAGAGAAAAAATAGTATGCTTCTATGTGCATTCAGACTTCATAATTCTATTTCTGGATATTGATAACATTTTCCATTATGATTCTTTTGGCATTATCTTAGATCCTTGTATTGTGAGAAGTGTCAAATCTATCAAAGTTGATCATTACATGATGTTGCTATTACTGTGTACAATGTTCTCCTGGTTTGGCTCACTTTACTCAGCATCAGTTCATGTAAGTCTTTCCAGGTTTTTCTGAAATTCACTTGCTCATCATTTCTTAGAGAACTACATTTATATACTTCAAGCATTCCCTAATTAAAGTGCATCCCCAATGAGGGCCTTTCTTAAGTTGAATTTCCAAACATTCAAACTCTACTGTAGAGAGTACAACTCCAATGTACTGGCTAAATGTTCATATGCCAAATGTATCTTTGCCTAAGACTGTTTTATGAAAAATCACACAAGGTAAGCACTCACATGAAGGTACAAGAGGCAAGATAAGGACACTCAAAGTTTCTCTGAAGAATTTTGAATTGACTATGAGACATGGGAGACACTGGCACAGGATCACTTGCATGGTATGCCTGCATCAAAGAAGGTGTTGTGCTCTATGAGCAAAATAGAGTTGAAGTAGCTCAAAATAAATGTGAAACATGCAAATTTAAAGATATCTCCCCTCCAAATATTCATATGGACTACTTGTGCCTGATAGGTAGTGCAGCCTTTTGATCCTGTATTGGTGTGATCAATCTCAGTTGGACACAGTGTACATCAATCTCAATATAGTGATGTTATTTTGGACCTCTTGGAGTATGAAGGACAAAAACCATAAAGAATAAACATATAAACAGTCACTCCAATACTTGGGGCATCATTACCTTTCTCCACCCCTACCCTACCTCATATTCTGAGGAGGAGAATAGGATTAGATTCACAATTTTAGCTCAGTTTCTAGCACATACTGAATTCCCAAGTCTAAAGTATAGCTTGGTCTTGAGTCCTAAGTACCTTGCCTTCTCATGGCTTACCTGCTGGGCTGGCTTTAGCATCAAACCTGGACTCCAGGCTCCCAGGTCACAGATTCTGATGTCCAGGGGAGATTTTACCACCTAGGAGAAATGAAACAAACCAAATAAAAATTAGGCTTGAGGTTTCAAGTCTAATTCTTAGGACAGCTCTTACTAGTTCAATTCACAGTGTTCATGCTCTGGCTGAATTTGAATCTTACCCTCTCTGGATGCCATGGGAAAGACAGAGTGTCCCAGTCTGGCAGTTTTTAAAGATGTAAAACTCTTCCAGCTACACAGAAAATACTACTTAAAAAATGTTTATTTATTTTTAGTTTTCAACATTTATTTCCACAAGACTTGAGTTACAATTTTTACCCCTTCTTTCCCTACCCCACCAAATACCAAGCCTACTGAATACCCCTTCCCTCAACCTGTTCTCTCTTATATATTTCCTCATCACTTCCCTCAGTTTATACTAGATGCTTTTGTATACCCCAGTACCTGTATATTTATGTCCCAGTTGCATGTGAAAAACACATTTTTAAAGATTTGTTTTTAAAATTTTGAGTTCCAGATCTTTTCCCTTCTTCCCTCCTCACCCAACCCCACTGGAAAGATAAGCAATTCAATATAGGTTGTACATGTGTAATCACCCAAATCATTTCCACAGTTGTTACATTGTGAAAGACTAACTATATTTCCCTCCATCCTATCCCATCTCCCACTTATTCTATTTTCTTCTTTGACCCTATCCCTTTTCAAAAATGTTTGCTTCTAGGGGTGGCCAGGTGGCTCAGTGAGTAAGAGCACCAGCTCCAGTGTCAGGATGACCTGGGGATCAAATCCGGGCTCAGATACTTAGCACCACACCCAGAAATAACTGGCAGTGTAACCTTGAGCAAGTTACTTAACTCCAATTGCTTAAAAATGCTTCTAACTACCCTCTCCCCCAATCTGCCCTCCCTTCTATCCTCCCCCCTCTTATCTCCTACCCCTCCCCTATTTTCCTGTAGGGTAAGATACCCAATTGTGTGTGTATGTTATTCCCTCCTTCAGCCAAATTCAGTGAGAATCAGATTGTCCAATTTCCTTTCACCTTCCTGTTCTTTCCCTCCATTGTGACAGTTTTCTCTTGCCTCTTTTATATGAGATAATTTAATCTATCTCTCTCTCCTTCTCCAAATAAATTCCTCTCTCACCTCTTAGTTTTATTTTTAGATATCATCCCTTCATATTAAACTCATCTTGTGGCCTCTGTCTGTGAATACATGAACATATATGCCCACACTCACATACATATTTATATACACATACACCCTCCTATACATACATCTATTAATACATGTATATATTAATATATATGTGTATGTATATATTATATATATACATATATATTCCATTCAACTGTCCTCATACTGAGAAAAGTCTACATGAGCTACAATTATTGTTTTTTCCATGTAGGAATGTAAATAGTTCAACTTTAATAAGTTCCTTATGATTTTTTTTCCTGTTTACCTTCTCATGCTTCTCTTGCCTCTTGTATTTGAAGTCAAATTTTCAGTTCAGCTCTGTTTATTTCATCAAGAATGCTTGAAAACCCTCTATTTCATTGAATGACCATATTTTTCCAGGTAGCATTATACTCTGTTTTGCTGGGTAGATGATTATTGGTTTTATTCCTAGCTCCTTTGACCTCTGGAATATCATATTCCCAGCCCTTCAGTCCCTTAATGTAGAAGCTGTTAGGTCTTGTGTTATCTTGATTGTTTCCACAATACTCAAATTGTTTCTTTATGACTGCTTGCAGTATTTTCTCCTTGAACTGGGAACTCTGAAATTTGGCTATAATATTCCTAGGAGTTTTCTTTTTGGGATCTTTGTCAAGAGTTGATTGGTGAATTCTTTCAATTTCTATTTTTCCCTCTGGTTCTAGAATATCAGGGCAATTTTTCTTGATAATTTCTTAAAAGATGGTGTCTACACTTTTTTTTATCATGGCTTTGAGGTAGACCAATAATTTTAAATTATCTCTCCTAGATATATTTTCCACGTCAGTGGTTTTTCCAATGAGATAGTTCACATTGCTTTCTATTTTTTCATTTGTTTGCATCTGTTTAATAGTATCTTGATTTCTCATAAAGTCATTAGCTTCCAATTGCTCTAATCTAATTTCAAAGTAGTTATTCTCTTCAGTGAGTTTTTGAAATTTCTTTTCCATCTGGCAAATTCAGCTTTCGAGAGCATTTTTCTCCTCATTGGCTTTTTGGGCCTTTTTTGCCATTTGAGTTAGTCTGTTTTTTAAGGTGTTATTTTCTTCAGTATTTTTTGTGTCTCCTTTAGCAGGCTGTTGAGAGGCTTGGCATGATTTTCTTGCATCATTCTCACTTCTCTTCCAAATTTTTCCTCCACTTCTCTTACTTGATTTTTCAAATCTTTTTTGAACTCCTTGATGGTCTATAACAAATTCATATTTTTCTCTGAGGCTTTTGATACAGGAGTTCTAACTTTTATGTCTTCCTCCTGCTCCATGCCTTGTTCCTTTTTGTCCCCCAAAAAAGGATTCTATCATCTGTTTGTGCTTCTGCTGCTTGTTCATCTTGCCAGCCAATTACTTTACTTCTGAGTTCTTTGCCATGGTAGAACTCTGCTTCTAGAATGGAGAGAGCTATGCCCCAAATCACTGGGGTTTTTGCAGCTGCAAGAGCTATTGGATGGGTGCCCTCTCTACAGCCCCCACAACCTCTGGCTCACTTGTCATACACCCCAGGACCACCACCCAAGACTGTGATCCACATCCAAGAAGATTAAAGCAAGAGCAACTACCATCTGAATGGTTGCTTGTTCCCCCTATGATACACAGTCCAGGAGCTCCTGAGGTAGACAGGCTGTGGCTGCTGGAGCCGCTGCACCTCTGCCAATTTTCACCCCAGGGGCAGGGGCCAGACTATGCTCTTCAGCCCCGCCCCCCCATTCCAACAGAGTTCTGCAGTGACCTTTTGCTTTGTCTTTGTTGTTTGTGGATTGAGAAGCCTGGAACCCACCACAGCAACTAAGGATTCACTGACTTGAAGTTTGCTCTGGCAGCCCCTGGTCAGGGCCACCCTGGGGCTGGAGCCATGGCTCATGCCGGACTGTGCTGGGTTCCCACCTGGGTGTGATAGACCCTTCCTTTCTGCCTACTATGCTTCCTTCAGAAGGAGATTGATTTCTCTCTGCCACTTTGTGAGCACTGTAGCTCTAAAGTTTGTTTGGGTCATTTTCTACCTTGTACTGGAAGTGATTGGAGAGGGAGCTCATGACAAGTTTGAGCTTCTTCTCTGCCATCTTGGCTCTGCCCGTAGAAATATTACCTTGTAAGGTAAGTTAATTAATTGTCTAAGTTGACTAAAGAGGAAAATATGCCTTTTAAGTGGGCCTACGGGAATACAGGTATTTTAATATATTTTTTGGTGGAACTATGAATTGGCCCAGCCATTTTGGAAAACTATTTGTAATTATGCATGATAAATCATTAAAGTTTATATTATTAGACTCTACTGCTGATTATATATACTGAAGAGGTAAAAGAGAGGTGGGGAAAAAAGGAAATGTGTGCATGTATACACACATACACATACATACACAAATATATACAAACATACATATGTGCACATACACAAATATATATATATATATATATATATATATATATATATATATATTTGTTATACTCATTGTAGCACTTTTCAAGTAGCAAAGAACCGGAAACAAAATGTACATCTGCTAATTGAGGAATGACTGAGCAAATTGTAACATATGAATGTAATATCATATTATTATACCTAAAAAAAGACAAAATGTGAGGAATTCAAAGAAACACTGAATGATTTGTATGAACTGATGCATACTGAAGCAAGAAGAAGCAGGAAAATAATATATGTTATATTATAATATATGTTATAACTTTCAAAAAAATCCACTAAAATAAAGCAGAAAGTTATATAACTGTAACAATCAATTGTGGCTCCAGAGAAGAAACTAGTAAATGTCACTCCTTCCTTTCACTGAAGTGGTTCCAATCTTAGGAAGCCTCATGGTCCCCTGATCCCTGAGGGTTTATTATATTGATGTCAGACTCAGTAAAGATATTCAGTCATCTTTAGCCCTATTGCAACTTAGAACTCCCAAACTAAAGTAATCCACCACTTCTTAGACTCCCCCAGAAGCAGGGTCGAAAGGTACATGCTACTGTGCCAGGCTAGGAATTTCTAGGAATTTTCATAGGTACAGAATACTTTCAAGATAAGTTGTTAATGCTGTTATTCCATCATACTTGACTCTTAATGACCCCATGAACCATGGCATGCTAATACTCTCCATGGGATTTTCTTGGCAAAGATACTGGCATGTTTGTTGTTGCCTTCTGCAGTAGATTAAAACCAACACAGATTAAGTGACTTGACCAGGATTACACAGTTAGTAAGTGTCTGGGTCTGGATTTGAACTCTGGTCTTTCTGACTCCAGACCCACTTATCTACCCACTGAAACATGTAGCTGCCTCACCAAATGATACTGATGTATAATAAAATTCAGTTTTACAGTTATTTTCTTTATTACAAGTGTAGTCTCATTGGGCTGTATGTGAGGTGGGGATATGGTTAGGGGATATCCAGAAATTACTATGATGTAAAAACAAATGTTCTTACTAAACTTTAAAAAATAAGTTAAGATTCCTTTGTTTGAACACTCAAAGAAATAAAGTGAATATGTTATTTAAATGGAGTTGTCCTTAAGTCATAATAATTATGGTGCACAATAGGGATTTGCAAATTGACTTCTCTCTGAAGTAAACTCAGGCCCAGATAATAAGTATCTGAGGATTTTCTTTTAAATACTATTTAAGAGTATCATGGAATCATAGACAGAGCTAGAAAGAACCATCATAGTCATCGAGACAATTTCTTCACTTTAAAAATTGAAGGAACTGAGACTGTGTTGTTAAATTATTTGTTCATGTTCATATATCTAGGTTCTGGCAGAACTGTAACTAATAGAAGTTAACTTTCTTTAGGAATTTAATAAAAGTTGATGTGAGAACAAAACTGGATCTCCATAACAAAAATCCCTCATTCAATTTCTTAGCCCTTCTAAACATCTATCTATATGTATGAAATACATATAACATATATGTATTTATGTAACATATATATGTAATATTTACATGCATAAAGCATGCAGCTTACTCCTTCCTTTTAAAATTGAACAGGAAGGAATTTAGAAATTAAGTTTCATCATAGTTAACATGTGTATAGCACTTTATATGCATTGCCTCAATTGATTCTCACAAGAACCCTTTGAGGTAGGTGCTATTATTAGACACACTTAACAGTCAAGAACACTGAGGCTCCAAGAGGTTAAATGACTTCTCCAGGGTCACATAGATCATGGGTGACTGATGCAGGGGTTGAATAAACTCTTTCTGATTCTAAGTCCAGTGTTTTCTGTACTAAACAACACTGCTCTTCTAAAACACTGCAATCAGGGTTTCTCTAAAAACATTATATTCTTCGATTCATAACAATGGGAAGATTTTCCCCTTTGAAATCAAAGCCACATGTCACATTTCAGAGATAAAAATAGGTTTTTTTCTGTGACATTACACTGGGAAAATCCAGTTTGTGGAAGATAAAGGGAATGAATTGTGAACTCTTTCTCTCAGACATTTATACCTACATACATATTTTGAATTGAATTGAATTGATTGAATCCTAGCTCTGTTGCTCAGCTACTTTTCTGATCTTGGACAAGTCATTTAACTACTCTATGCCTCAATTTCTTCATCTGTGTGATGGGAATAAAAATATATGCTTTATCCAAATAACATGGTTATTGTGGGAATCAAATGAAATAATGTATGTAAACCTCTTTGTAAACTGTAAGTCTTGCATAAGTGTTTTTATTAGTAGTAGTATTTTCAGAGATGACCTAATGTCATTTGCTTAGTAAAACTATTTTAATGGACCAATACCACAATCCTTTTGAATTCTTGAGGTTGGTCTATTGACCATGCTATGAGAATTAGCTAACAAACATAGCCTTGCAATCTAGATTTCCAAAACCTATCAGGGGAATCTTACAATTCTTTCTTCATGGTGAAATTTTGAACTGTCAGGAACAGGTGAGCATGCTGTAGGCCACAGTGGTAACAGTTGAAGAGGCCAAGTCAAGAATATTGAAATCCAGGGGAAAATATTGGACTTCTGGATCTGAAAACATACAGTGCATGGATCTAAGAACTGCCTCTGCTCCATGGACAATGATAGGAAAAAAACCCACAAAAGCACCAGGAATTTGCATTTGTTTGGTTCTGACATAATCATATTAAAATAGGTCTCTTACTTTAAAATGTTTATTGCCTATTCTCACATAGAAAGTGACAAAATTGTCCTCTATACACATTGCTGTTGTCATGGTGTCAACAAAGTACCTGACTGGAAAAAAAAAGTTAGGATTTTTTATTCCCTGGTCACTCCTTCAAGGGGCTTTTCAAAGGTCATGAAAGAAATTTAGTTGTAGATACCCTTGACAGGATGTTCTAGAGTTAGGAAGGCTGGGCATTATTTGGTTGGGATGCTATAATCTGGGCCACCAGACAATTGCAGTAGGAGAATTCAAATCTCAGCTTCTGTAACAGCTTCCCATCAGGGATTTGTGGAAACACATTAAGCTGTGTACTGCTGATGTATTTTCCATTTGCAAGTCAGCAAAAGGAAGATTTCTGCATTTCTAGAAGTTTCAAGTAGGCATTTAACAGCCATGAAGAAAGAAGATCATAAATGTTCTAATTTCTTCAATTTATTATTTTTTCTAACAGGAATTCTACATTGTAACCTCAAAACTATTCACATAAAATGTGCATTTTTTTTTCTCTTTTAGAGATTCAGGAGCTTCCTAGATGGCTTTGGCAGTTAGCCACTTCTCAGGAAAGCTCCTTTTTTAAATTGCTTGCTGTTTTTCCTTAATTGTCAAAGAGGACCATGACATCAGGGAGATGACACCATGGCATGCAAATGAATTGAATTTAAGTGAGCAAGTGTGCAAAGTCACTAGCCTTACTTTCTCCTATGGAGTAATCTGGGTCAAGTGGCCAGATATGGATCAGGACAACTGGAGATAGTCCAGGATGCAGTGGGGACCTTGCCCTATTCAAGGTAAGCTCTTTAACATGTCTCAGTTCAGTTCAACTTCAGTGATTAAGGCTTAATAAAAGTGAGGCAAAGAATGGCCTCTTTAAAAAAAAAATTAGATTTGGGTGGGGAAGACCCTCAGGGTTTGTCGTGAGGCTGTAGGGGATGGTTGCTTTCTTTTGTGACTCTATATTCTGAGATCCACAAAGAAGCTTACATGTACTTGGAGTCTTTACTCTTCATTAATTCAAAAAAAAAATTAATTCAAGTCCTAGTATGTAGAACAGTCTGGAGATAAAGAGATCAACAAGACATGATCCTTGCTTTCAAGCAACTTATAATCTAGCAATAAAATAGCAAAAATAAAACCAAATAACTATTACACAAAATAGAATTTCATAATAGATTATGCATTTTCATATACAACCCTCTGTTCTTCTAAATTCATGGAAGTGCTCACTTTGATGTTTGTGAAATGCAGAATATTAAAAATGAAAAAAGAGAATGATATAAGTAAGTAAGTACACAAGAATGGTAGAAACTAATGAACAACAACAAAATTTGAATTCAGAGTTGTAAAGTAAGGGTAAGTCAAAACCGACATGCTTTGATTGTGTTGTTATTGTTATTATTGTTGTTGAATTGTTTCAGTTGTGTCTGACTCTCCATGACCCCATTTGAGGTTTTCTTAGCAAAAATGCTAGAGTGGTTTGACATTTCCTTCTCCAGCTCATTTTACAGATGAGGAAACTGAGGCAGACAGAGTGAAATGACTTACCGAGGGTCACACAGCTAGCAAATATCTGAGGTCAGATTTTAATTTTGTCTTCCTGACTTTAGACCTGGAACTCTATCTACCCCACCACCTAGCCACCTACTTCAATTGCACTTCATTTCATTTTCCTTTCTCTACAAGAGACTTTTGACTTCTATCATTATGGTGAAATGGGAAATGTCACTAGAGGATCTAGGTTCAAATCCAGCTCTACCATTTAATACCTTGGGCAATATCTAAATCCACAGGCCTTTGATTCAAGCTCATATATAAATGAATGAACCAACAATATTCTTATCTATGTTCATAGATATGTTGCTCAGAAATTAAATATAGTATGGACTTTTACTTGTAAGAGATGTGTGAAAAGCTTTCTATTTAAGGCCTTTAATACCTTTAAACATTTTCAAGCATTTAGCCAACTTACTGATAGAATATATCCAGCAATAATCACTATTCTTCATTTCCTTCTTTGGTCTCACTGTTTTGTGAATGATAAAGTAAAAACCAGAAAGGATTTGAAATCTTTTGTTGGGGTTGATTAAAATGAGTAGAAGCATATGGCAGATGATTCTGGTCAGTATCTCTCAGTGTATTTCTGCCTTGGCAAGATCACCATGAATTCAGAGTCTGGTTCTCAGCTTAGAAGTTTTAAAGATTTTACCTTTTAATCACATATACATGTGAAAGTCTAATCACCTACTCACTGAACTTTTTGGAGAAACCATTTTCTCCAACAATATTAAGTCCATGTGCCTAAAAGTATCATCAGACCTAGAGTAAAGGACCTAGAGGGGGATGGCAATGAGATAGAGCCATTTCTGTCAACACTAATATTTTTAGTCACAGTTTCCTAAAAAATCTACCAAGATAGATGGACTCTTTAATGTGAAAAGTGATGAGCTAAATTTAAGATGTCTGTATCATGTTGTGCCAAAACTAATTAAAGAAAAAAATCCCTGAGGATTAAGGCAAACCAAAATAAAGCTAAAAATTAAAGGGAAAATAACATTTTGTTCTTGGACATCAGTATAAAAATGATGGATCACGGGAAAAGGGCATGGAAGACAAGCACTCAAGGCAGCAAATCAAATGTCAAGCTAGGTCACTGACCGCCTAATTTAGATTGTTTATTTATTATTTCCGGTTTTATTTGTCCTATGGGAAAAATCTGCCCCACATCACACAAGTCCTATATCCTATATTTATTAGACCTATTCGTTTCATTGACTTTAATCAATATTGTGACTTGCCAGGAGTTTGCCAAATCTCAAAGGAAGAACAACACAAATAATAAGATCAGAGAGGGCACAGCAATGTTTCCAAGATGCATGATCACCCATCAAATATATGGAGTACCCCACAAAAGACAAAAGAGAAATTGTTTAGTAGCAAATGAATAGTTTCAATTTCAAAAAAAATATTTCTTTTAAGTTTTCAACATTCACTTCCACAAGAGTTTGAGATTTACATTTTCTCCCCCTCCTTTACTTTCCCCCTTCTCTTCCCCCTCCCCAAGATAGCATGCAATCTGAAATAGGCTCTAATATACATTCACATTAAAAATATTTTCACATTACTCATGTTGTAAAGAAGAACTAGAACCAATGGGAGAAATCATGAGAAAGAAGAAAAAAAAGGAAGAGAGTAAATAGTAAGCTTAAATCTGCATTCAGACTACATAGTTCTTTATTTAGATGTGAATAGCATTTTCCATCATAAGTCTTTTGGAGTTTTCTTAGATCCTTGCATTACTGAGAAAAGTTAAATCTATGAAAGTTATTCATTGCGCAATGTTGTTAAAACTGTGTACAGCGTTCTCCTGGTTCTGCTCACTTCACTCAGCATCAGTTCAAATATGTCTTTTCAGGTTTTTCTGAAGTATGACTACACATCATTTCTTATACCACTATAGTATTCCATTACTTCCATATACCACAACTTGTTCAACCATTCCCCAGTTATTGGGCGTCCATTCAATTTCCAATTCTTTGCCACCACAAAAAAAGAGCTGCTATCAATATGTATGTTTTTAATATATGTGCGTACTTTCCTCATTTTTATGATCTCTTTGGAATACAATCCTAGTGATATTGCTGGGTCAAAGAGCATACGCAGTTTTATTGTCCTTTGGACATAGTTCCAAATTTCTCTCCAGAATATATAATTTCACAACTTCAACACCAATTCATTAGGTTTCCAACATCTCCAACATTTATCATTTTCTTGCTTTGTCATGATAGCCAATCTGATAAGTTTGGTGTAGCACATCAGAGTTGTTCTGGCTTGCATTTCTCTAACCAATAGTGCTTTAGAACATTTTTTCATATGACTATAGATAGTTTTAATTTCATTATTTGAAAACTGCCTGTTCATTTCCTTTGACCATTCATCAATTGGGGAATGACTTATATTCTTACAAATTTGACTCAGTTCTCTATATATTTTAGAAATGAAACCTTTATCAGAGACACTGGCTGTGAAAATTGTTTCTGAGATTTCTGCTTCCCTTCTAATCTTGGTTGCATTGTCTTTGCACAAAAATGCTTTAATTTAATGTAATTAGAAACATTCATTTTATATTTCACAAAGTTCTTTATCTCTTGTTTCATAAAAAATTCCCTTCTCCATAAATCTGAGAGGTAAACAATTCCTTGTTCTCCTAGTTTGCTTAGAGTATCAGCATTTATACTTAAATTGTGTAACCAATTTGACTTTATCTTGGTGTACGCTGTAAGACGTTGGTCTATGCCTAGTTTCTGCCATACTATTTTCCAATTTTCCTGGCAGTATTTTTTTAAAAAAAATAGAAAATTCTTATCCCAGAAGCTGGAGTCTTTGAGTTTAGCATTGACTATTGTGTTTAGTGAATTCTTATACCAGAAGCAGGAATCTTGGGGCTTATGATTTATCATTTTGTTTTGTGTACCTAACCTATTCCACTGATCCTCTACTTTATTTCTTAGACAGTATCAAATAGTTTTGATGATTGCTGCTTTTAAATACCATTTAAGATCTGGTATGGCTAGGTCACCTTCCCTTGCCTTTCTTTTCTTTAATTCTCTTGATATGATGGAACATTTCCTTTTCCAGATGAATTTTATTACTTTTTCTAGCTATATACAATAATGTTTTGGTAAATCAATTGGTATGGCACTGAATAGGTACATTAATTTAGATAGAATTGTAATTTTTATTATATCAGCTCGGCCTACCCATTGATATTATATCAGCTCAGCCTACCCATGAGCAACTATTATTTTTTCAATTATTTAGATCTGACTTTATTTATGCAAAAAGTGTGTTGTAATTGTCATATAGTTTCAGAATTTGTTTGGCAGGTAGACTCCCAAATATTTTATAATGTCTATAATAACTTTAAATGGAATTTCTTTTTCAATCTCTTGATGTTGGACTTTGTTAATAATACATAGAAATACTGATGATTTGTGTAGATTTGTTTTATATCTTACAACTTTGCTAAATATATTTATATCATCTGCAAAAAAAAATGATAGTTTTGTTTCTTCTTTGCCTGTTATAATTCCTTCAATTTCTATTTCTTCTCTTATTGCTAAAGCTAAAATTTCTGGTATAATATTGAATAATAGTGGTGATAATGGACATCCTTGTTTCGCCCCTGATGTTATTGGAAATGCTTCTAGTTTATCCCTATTATACATGATACTTGTTGAAGGTTTTAGATAGATGTTATTTATCATCTTAAGGAAGATTCCATTGATTCTTATGTTCTCTAGTGTTTGTGTGTGTGTGTGTGTGTGTGTGTGTGTGTGTGTGTGTGTGTGTGTGTGTGCCAAGTGTCTGAGACCAGAACCCAACTTGGGTCCTCCTGACTCTGGGACCGCTTTACTCACTGTGCTTCCTAGCTGCCCCAGTTCTCTGGTGTTTTTAATACGAATGGGTGTTGTATTTTGTCAAAATCTATTTCTGCATCTATTGAAATAATCACATGGTTTCTGTTAGTTTTGTTGTTGATATGGTCAATTATGCTGATGGTTTTCCTAATATTGAATCAGCCCTGCATTCCTGATATAAATCCTACCCAGTCGTAGTGTATTGTCCTGGAGGTAAATTGCTATAATATCTTTGTTAATATTTCATTTAAAATTTTTGCATCTATATTCATTAGGGAAATTGGTCTATAATTTTCTTTCTCTGTTATGGCTCTTCACAGTTTAGGTATTAGCAGCACAGTTGTATCATAAAAAGAATTTGGTAGGACTCTTTCTTCATTCACCTATTTTCCAAATAGTTTATATAGTATTGGAATAAATTGTTCTTTAAATATTTGATAGAATTCACCTGTAAATCCATCTGGCCTTGGAGATTTTTTCTTAGGAGTTCATTGATGACTTGTTCAATTTCTTTTTTGGAAAGGGGGTTATTTAAGTACTTTATTCCCCCTTCTGTTAAGCTGGACAATTTATATTTTTGTAAATATGCATCCATTTCACTAGGATTGTCAAATTTATTGGCATACATAGGGGCAAAATACCTCTTAATTATTGTTTTAATTTCTTCTTCGTTGGTGGTAAATTGGCTCTTTTAAATTTTTTTTTGCTTTTCATAGGGGTGATTGGGGTTAAGTGACTTGCCCAAGGTCACATGGTTAGTAAGTGTTAAGTGTCTGAGGTCAGATTTGAACTCAGGTCCTCCTGACGCCAGGGCCAGTGCTCTATTCACTGCACCACCTAGCCACCCTATCCTTTTCATTTTCAGCACTGGTATTTTTTTTTAACCAAGTCAACCAAAGGTTTATCAATTTTATTTTTTTGATAAAATCAGCTCTTAGTTTTATTTAATTAATAGTTTTCTTAATTTATTTTTTTATTCTCTCCTTTTGTTTTCAGAATTTCCAATTTGGTATTTAATTACAGAGTTTCAATTTGTTCTTTTTCTAGCTTCTTTATTTTCATGCCCAATTTATTGATCTCCTCTTTCTCTATTTTATTCATGTAGGCATTGAGAGACATAAAATTTTCTCTGAAAACTGAATTGGCTACATCCCATACATTTTGGTATGTTGCTTCATGATTATAATTCTCTTGGATGGAGTTCTGGATTGTTTTCTATGATCTGTTGTTTGACTCATTCATTCTTTAGAGTTACATTACTTAGTTTCCAATTAATTTATAGTCTGTCTTGGCCCTTTATTGCCTGTAATTTTTATTGCATCATGATATGAAAAGGATGCATTTAATATTTCTGCCTTTCTGCATTGGATTGTGAAGATTTAATGGTCTAATAAATGGTCAGTTTTTTGTGAAGGTACCATGTATTGCAGAGAAAAAGATATGTTCCTTTACATCCTTATTCAATTTACTCCAGAGATCTATCATATCTAATTTTCCTAAAATTCCAATCACCCCCTTAATTACTTTCTTACTTATTTTGTGGTTTATCTAGTTCTGAGAGGGGGAGGTTGAGGCTCCCCAATAGAATAGTTATGCAATCTATTTCTTCCTGTAACTCTCTTAACTTTTCCTATGAGAATTTGGATGCTATACCACTTGGTGCATATATGCTTAGTAATGATATTACTTCATTTTCTATGGTACATTTTAGCAGGATATAGTTTCCTTTCTGGTCTCTTTTGATTAGTTCTATTTTTGCTTTTGCTTTGTGCGAGATTAGGATTGCTACCCCTGCTTTATTATTTTTTACTTCAGTTGAAGCATAATATATTCTATTTTACCTTTAGCCTATGTGTATCCAGCTGTTTCAAATGTGTTTCTGGTAAACAATACATTGTAGGATTGTGGTTTTTAATCCATTCTGCTCTCTGCTTCTGTTTTATGGAAGAGTTCATTCTGTTCACATTCACAGGTATGATTACTGTCTGTGTCTTTCTCTCCATCCTACCCCCCCCCTTGCCATTTATGCTTTCATTTTTTTCCTTCTCCCTTTCCCTTCTCAAAAGAGTTTTGCTTTGGGGCAGCCAGGTAGCACAGTGAGTAAGAGCACCGGCCCCAGTGTCGGGATGACCTGGGGATCGAATCCGGGCTCTGACACTTAGCACCTACCCAGAAACACCTGGCCATGTAACCTTGAGCAAGTTACTTAACCCCAATTGCTTAAAAAAAAACAAAAAAAGAGTTTTGCTTTTAACCACCACCCTCAATCTCTGATATCCTCCCCTATTTCCCCTCCAATTTCCCGGTAGAGCAAGATGAATCTCCATACACCAGTGCCTGTATATCTTATTTCCCAGTTGCATATATATACATATATATATATATACATATATATATATATATACATATATACACACACACACACACACACATATATATATATAGTGGAAACACAATCAGAATAACCCAGGATCTGGCAGCATCTATACTGAGGGATCCAATGGCTTGGAATAAGATATTCCGGAGGTCAAAGTAGCTGGGATTAAAACCAAGAATTACCTATCCAGCAAAACTGAGTGTCATGTTTCAGGGGAAAATATTGTCATTCAGTGGAAAATAGGACTTTAAAGCATTCTTGATGAAACAAACAGAGTTTAATAGAAAAATTGACATTCAGATACAAGAAGCAAGAGAAGCATGAGAAGGTAAACAGGGTAAAGAAATCATAAAGAACTTATCAAAGTTGAGCTATTAATATTCCTACGTGGAAAAATAATAATTGTAACTTATGAAACTTTTCTCAATATGGAAATAATTGAAGGGAATATATATATATATATGTATATATATATATATGTCTATGTATGAGGGTATATGGGCATGTGAATATATATGTGAATGTGTGTATATATGTTTACAGGTATACATAGATAGAGGGCACAGGACCAATTTAACAGGAAGGGATAATATTTAAAAGGTGAAATTCAGAGGTGAGAGAGGAATATAATGAGAGGAGATGGGAAGAGATAGAATGGAGTAAACTATCTCATATAGAAGAGGCAAGGGAAAATGATTACAATGGAGGGGAAGAATAAGAAGGAAAAGGAAATGGGTCAAACCTATTCCCATTGAATTTGGCTTGGGGAGGGAATGAAATACACACTAAATAGGGTATCTCACCCTACAGGAGAGTAGGGGCGAATGGGATGAGAGAGAAGGTAGACTGTGGGGGAGGGAAGTTGGAAGCACCCACTTTTGAAAAGGGACTGGATCAAAGTAGAGAATAGAACAAGTGGGAGGTGGGACAGGAGGGAGGGAAATATAGTCAGTCTTTTACAATATATCTACTATGTTATTGTTTTGCATTAGCCACACATGTACAACCTATACCCAAATGCTTATCTTCTCAGTAAGGGTGGGTGAAAAGGGAGGAAGGGAATGAATCTGGATTTGAAAGTTTTAAAATCAAATATCTTGTTTTGGAATTACATGTAAAATGGTATTAATAATTATATACATATATATATATATATAGGGCAATAAGTTATACAGGCACTGGGGCCTAGAGATCCACCATGCCCTACTGGAAAAGTCGAAAGGGGTATGGGAGACAATATGGGAGAGAGCAGATTGGAGGAGGAGATATCCTGTGGGACTGCTATTTTGGGGTGGCGGGTTGGGGAAAAATGGGCAGAATATTTGTAACTCAAAATCTGGCAGAAATGAATGATGTAATTTAGAAGTTAATAAACCATTTGAAAAATGAAAAAAAAGAAATTATGAGCTCAGTGATCTTAGAAAAACATGGGAAGACTTGCAGAAAATAATAAGGACAAATTGAGCAGAACCAAGAAAACATTGTGTATAGTAACAGGAATATTATTTAAGAACAATAAATAATTTTGACTACTATATATACCCAAACGAACCACAAGACATATGAAGGAAGATACTATCTGCATCCAGAAAAAAAAGAACTGATAAATAAAAGTATGTATAGAATGAATTTACATATATACACGTGCATATGTCATATATACACATACATGCACACACATACATATTTGCCATTTCCAGGGAGGGGCCAGGATGGGAGGAAGGGAGAAAAGAAAAAAGGGAAAAAAGGAAAAAAATATCTAACTTTATTATATATTTAAAAGGAGCAGCAAGTTGCACATAATAGATTTGCAATTTCATGTGGATTTTTTTTATTATACTGTTATGGAAAAGCTTGTTTAATCCCATAAATTAAAAATAAAATAAATAAAAAATCTAGTTGACTTAATAAAACAAAAGATTGCATATAGGTTTTTTAAATTACAAGACATCTCCCATCCATATATAAAAATAATTCAGGGTTCTTTGGAAGATGTAACAGAATTAACCCTGTTCAATGACCCTCTGATGATAATCATCAAGCCAGGCATCAAAGAGGAAAATGTATGCCTGCCAAAAATATTCACCACTGTGATGGAGGAGATCCAGACTCTAGGATAGAATTAAAAATTCTAAGCTTGACATTTAAGGCCCCCCACAATCTGGCTCCCTAACTCTGCAGTCTTATTTCATACTATTCCCTTCCCACACAGTCCATATCAGTGAAACTGGCTTGCTAGCTATTTCCTTACACAAGTCATGCCATTGCCTGCCTCAGTTGCTATTTAAAAATACGTCTAGAATGCACGTCTCCCCTCACACCTTATGACACCTTCCTTGACACCCTATCTTTTTTTCCCCATACCTCCACTGCCCCAAATTGTTATCACTTCCTCTCTCTAAAGATTAATTTGTATTTATTTCCTTTGTCCTCATTATATCCCCACAGAAGACAATTACAGAGTCAGATGATTGAAAAAGACCTCAGAGATAATCAAATTTCAGCTGTTTGTATTTAAAGAAACACCCCTTATCCCAGATCTCCAGGAGAGTATTTTCAGGAAGGTTTTTAGTGAAAGGGAAGCTACTACCTTCTGAGATAACCCATTTCACTTGTGGATAGCTCTAATTTTAAAGATTTTCCTGACATCCTGCTCAAATCTTCTTCCATACAACTCCCATTGTTCCAAGTTCTACCCGCTAGACCCAAGCAAGAGAAGTCCATTCCCTCTTTCATATGATAGACTTAAATATTTGAAGGCCATTTTTATATTTCCTTCTAACTCTTCTCTTCTCCAGCCCCAATTCTTTTTGACCAGTCCTCATATGGCATAATCTCGTGAGTTTCACCATCCTGGACACCCTGAACTTGACATTCTCTATCTTATCAAAGTCCTTCCTCAAATGTAGCTCCCAGAATTGAACACAATAATCTAGATGAATTCTGGTGCAGTGGCTTATGACCTCCCTTATCCTTGACAGTATTCTTTCTTTTCAAAAACAACCTTTACATTTCATTAGCCTTTTTCTTTTTTCCTGCAATATCATGCTGCTGACTTATTTTGAGTTCATTTATGGATCCTTTAACCAATCCATTAATGACTATTCTTTGTGTCCAGCCTTTCAACCAGTTCTGAATCCTACCAACTAGAAAGCAGTATTGAATCTATAACCCTCCATCTTCTCTACAAGGGCAGCATGAGCCTTTATCAAATTATTTACTGACATCCTCTGATCAATATAGTAACATTGTCCAAAAAAGGAAATTATGTTACTTTGTCATGACCTGTTTTTGATGAAGCCATACTACTACTTTGTGACTACTGCTACTTACTTTTCCTAAAAATCAAACAAACAAAAAAAACCAAACTGCTTGGGGCAGCTAGGTGGTGCAGTGAATAGATCACTGGCCCTGGAGTCAGGAGGACCTGAGTTCGAATCCCACCTCAGACACTTGGCACACTTACTAGCTGAGCTGTGTGACCTTGGGCAAGTCACAACACCAAGTGCCCTTCCTCCCCCTTCAAAAAGCAAAAAAAAAGTGCTTAATAAATATTTGATGATTGATTGGTTGATTTTGCATCTTTTTAATGATGTGGTCTACAATTTTCCTGGGAAGCAGTTAAGCATTTTGGATTTTATATAGATGGGAGCAGTGTGAGGTAGGACTGGAAATGTATGGTAACATCCAATTGTGGAAATCCTTGATTTCCAGGCTAAAGAATTGTAGGATTTTAGAGTTGGAAGAAATCCTCCCCCTAACCTAACACTTGGATAGCTAGGAAAAAAACAAAAAACAACTAACCTCAAACCACTTGTTAACCCTTGAATTAGGATTTTAAAAAAGTTAAGTCGCCCTCGGCCTCTTTTCTCTGAGCCCAGCGGAGGAACCCCCAACCAGAAACTCAACATGTCTATTTACAAGATCCAGACAAGAGAGATCTTTGACTCTCGTGGAAACCCCACTGTTGAAATTGATCTCTACACTGAAAAAGGTCAGTTCCGAGCTGCTGTGCCCAGTGGTGCTTCTACTGGTATCCATGAAGCCTTGGAGCTCCGAGACAATGATAAGACCCGCTACATGGGGAAAGGTGTCTCAAAAGCGGTTGAACACATCAGTAAAATTATTTCCTCGACTCTGATTAGCCAAAACTGAATGTTGTGGAGCAGGAGAACATTGACAAATTAATGATAGAGATGGATGGCACTGAGAAGAAATCTAAATTTGGTGCAAATGCCATATTGCGAGTATCTCTGGCTGTTTGTAAGGCCAGAGCTGCTGAGAAAGGTTTCTCTCTGTAACACCATATTGCTGACCTTGCAGGCAACTATGAAGTCATCCTGCCAGTTTGAGCCTTCAGCGTGATCAATGGTGGCTCCCACGCTACTAACGAGCTGGCCATGCAGGAGTTCATGATCCTCCCTGTTGGAGCAGCAAACTTTAACGTGGCCATGCACATTAGAGGTGAGGTCTACCACAACTTGAAGAGTTTGAGTAAGCAGAAATATGGACAGGACGCCACCAATGTGGGGGATGAGGGCGGCTTTGCTCCGAACATCCTGGAGAATAAAGAAGCTCTGGACGTGCTAAAGAATGCTATTAGTAAGGCTCACTATACTGATAAGGTTGTAATTGGCCTGGATGTTGCTGCCTCAGAATTCTTCCGCTCTGGGAAATATGACTTAGACTTCAAGTCTCCTGATGATCCCAGCAGATACATCTCCCCTTCTGAGCTTGGAGACGTCTACAAGAGCTTTGTCAAGTACTATCCAGTGGTGTCTATTGAAGATTCTTTTGACCAGGATGATTGGGAAGCTTGGAAGAACTTCACAGCTACTGCAGGCATTCAGGTGGTAGGGGATGACCTCACAGTGACCAATCCCAAGCGCTTTGAAAAGACTGTGAATGAGAAAGCCTGCAACTGCCTCCTACTCAAAGTGAACCAGATTGGCTCTGTGACTGAATCTCTCCAGGTGTGAAAGTCCAATGAGTGGGGAGTAATGATTTCCCATCATTCTGGGGAGACTGAAGATACCTTCATTGTAGATGTGCTGATGGGTCTCTGCACTGGGCAGATCAAGACTGCTGCCCCTGCCAATCTCAGTGCCTGGCCAAGTACAAACAGCTTCTCAGAATTGAGGAAGAACTGGGCAGCAAGGCTAAATATGCTGGATGGAACTTCAGAAACCCTCGGGCCAAATAAGCTCTGTGGCCAGGAGGCCTAAGAGGTCGCAGGCTACAGGCACCTCTGTAGATGTCAGCTCCTGTCCTAAGAATGGGCAGCATGAGTACTACCATGTTTCCCCGATAATAAGATCTATCCAAAAAATAAGCCCTCCCCTTACTGTGTAAGATTCCTCTAAAATAAGCCCTCCCCCGAAAATAAGCCCTATTGAGATTGCTACTGTAGTGAAGGTGATCCCCTGCGCTACACGCTACATTACGGTACCCTCTGTATGCACCGTTCCCCCCCCCTCCCGGGAAATGCACTCCGCGCTCCGAGCTGCATCCAATCAGAGCTGCAGCAGTGAGCACATCATCCTGTTCTTCCCCAGTGATTTGCTTGCTGGCGCCATTGAGAGCAGTGCCGCGGAGGAGAGCTGAGGCAGGACAACATAAGCCCTCCCCTGAAAATAAGCCCTCTGGTGTTTTTCTTTCCAAAAAAATTAATAAGACAGTGTCTTATTATCGGGGAAACATGGTAGATCAGTTTTGTTTTGGGGGCAGGGGACTCTGCTACTTAACTTTCCTCTCCCCTCTACCTTTCTCTGATGTTCTCACTGGTTCATTAGAACTGTCTTACACCAGAGACTTCCTGATCATCTGGCTCTTTGTCGGCACACCCCTGTCATTCTGTGACTGGGATAGAATGACCTGTTCTCACTCCCAACCCTGAGGTTAATGTGTGAAGCCATACACTTGTGATGCAGCCCTGATGACCCCATAGGCCAGATAGTGCCTTCTATGTGCAGAATAAAAGTATTTGGTAACTCCAAAAAAAAAATTAAGTAAACCACTTGCACTAGTTTCCTCTTAATCACTTTCTTGTCCTCCTCTAAAGTACACATCTTTGTGGAAGATTTCCTTAAGAATATTTCAATAGAGTGAATGTATTGAAGGTCCTACCAAGCAGAAAGGCTTTTGTTAGATACTAAGTGATGGATGCTATTTCTATCCTCTCCTCAGAGAAAATTTTAGAAAGGATCATCACTAGGTTGACCACAGGATGCTGAATTTTTCAGTGATAATTCTCAAAGAGTATCACTTAAGAATTTTAGCTCGTGTGTGTGTGTGTGTGTGTGTGTGTGTGTGTGTATTTCCTGAATGTAATCTGTGAGTTCCTGACTGATTGCATATTTTTTTTCCCCTGGAGGTAATTTAAGAATTCTTTTTATTGACATTTTCTTTTCTGTATTCAGAAATTCTGGGTAGTTTTCTTGGTCTTTTTTTGTTTGTTTGTTTTATGATATTCAGGTTTTCTGATTTGTTCTGTTTTTCTGGGAGGTCTATGATCCTTATATTATCTAAATGAATTTTGTCTTAAAGACAAATATGTTTTGCCTGCATGGAGATCATATTTTCTTTTAATGTATTGCTGTTTGTTTTCGTTCTTTCAGATTGTCCTTCAGTTCTATATATTTGCATTCCCAATAAGTTATCCTCTCTCTTGCTTCTTTGAAGAGACTTGTGAGTAAAAACTCAAGTTTTTCTATTCTGCAAATTATTTCTAGTCTGTTATCAATAAATTCTGTTTTCGAAACTCTTATTTCTCTTTGAAAACTTTCAGGAGCATCCTGTTGTGATTTCAAGCTGTCTTGAGAACCCACTGGATTTTTTTTTGCCTCATCAGATATGAATTCATTTTCCTTTGATTTATAAAACTTATTGATAGATTCCTAAAATCTTTTACATAATCTGGAGACCATATTTCTTTATGCTATTCGTATCTTCCTTGTTTGGTTTATCTGCTTTGCTCAAAAGTCTTTAATTGAGTTTTCTTCTTCCTGAGATCTTTGATAATTTGTCATTCTCCTCCACCCCTCTAGGTCCCTATCACTCACTTTAAGATTCCTTAGCCTTTGATGGCAGATCCTTCAAAGCCATCTCAGTGTTCTTCTTCAATGCGGAATTCTATTTTCACCTGCCTCAGTACCTCCACAAAGTTGTTGTTTTGTTGAGGCAATAGTCCCCTTTCCTTCAGAACTGGTGCAACCACACACACAGTGCCCTATCCCAGTATCTTTTTTTTTTTAAATTTAGTTCTCTGACTGCTAAAGTCAGAGAACTAAAGTTCCAGGTAGAGCATAGCTTCAACCTCCCCATACTTCTACCTTCTCCTGGGGGAGGATGGGAAGAAAAAAGATAAGCAGAACTGAGGTCTAATGACTGGTGCCACAGAAAGGTGGGGTGACAGTAGAGGCAGGGTATGCTGGCAGAGACTTCAGAAGCAGCAAGGAAAATGTTGAGAGGTTCACCAAGCACATTTAGTAGGTATGCTTTGCATCCCCACTAGAACAGGGAAACTTGTATGGAAGGGGATATTGAATGAGAGTGATAGATATTATATATTATCCTTCTCTGACATTAATTTATGTTTGTTACTTGATTAGACTTCTTAACAGCTTTGCCTTTCACACATAATTCTTATTTTGGTATGCTTTGAGACGTTGTGAGGAGCAGAGCACTTGTCTAACCCTCCATTGTGTGGGTCATGTGACTAGAGTTGACTGAAGTTTTAAAGGATTTTTGGTCTGCATCTGTGGAGGAAGGATATTCCTACATGAAACCATAGATCCCTAAATTGTTAGTGTAAGCCTAAATAACCATTCCGACTGAGACTATGGACACTGTTACTCTATCTTTAAGAGGAAACTGAAACTTGAGGAGAGTTACAGTTTCACTGTGATTCTGGAAAGAGTTAACTTTTAACTGAAAAGACATTGTGAAGAGCAGAGAGAAAGGAGTAAGAGGACTTAGCTAGAAAGTTTAAAGGAGACTGAAACAAGCTGACTTTCAAGAAGAAAGAACTTGAAAAGAAATTTAAGATACTTGAGTTTTAATGGTTATTCTCTGGAGAAGAGATCTTGAGAAAAGGCTTATCCTTGAGGGCTGAATTTTGGTCTCAGTGTTTATGAAGAAGTCAGCAGAGTCCAGGCTCTGACTTTCTACATAGTTAATGCACAATTAAAATATCCAAATAAGTATTTTCATTATCTAATATTGTTTCAAAGGACAGTTAGATGATTATGTGAATAAAGTTCAGAGCCTGGTGTCAGGAAGACTCATTGTAATGGCAAGCAAAGTAGGATTTTTGCTGCTTTTATGTATTGAGTTTTAGCTAATCAAGCACCTTTGAGCCTCACCTTCAATTGTATCATAAGTCTCTTGCTGGAAATTGTATACATTGAGTTGCCCTTGATAGGCCTAAAGGAGTTTAAAGATATTCCCTGCCCTCAATAGGCCACATATAATCACGGGGGAGCCCATAGTGGGAGGAGCTTGCCAAAAGGGTGAAACAGGAAGGAGCAGAGCTAAGAGAAAGAATGTTTGTGATGTTGGCACTCTGTGTCTTATTCCATATGTCGTCAGATAACAGCATTCTGTGTGTTGATCTGTGTTATTTGTCACACAGAAGCATCCTGTCTGCTGATTTGTGCACCTTGTCAGAGTGAGATACTCTGTTGATTTGTGTGGATTTCTCAGACAGAAAGTGAATTGAGATGATAGTGCTGGTAATGTGTGTAAATATTGTTGTAGCTCTGTTAATTTTTGTCTTTTGAGAAACAGAAACTGTGAAGGATTTGGAATGGAGTAGTCTGTGTGAGCTGTGATATAAACAGGAGCAGAGAGCTGCCTACGTGTGAATCCAGGCAAGAACTGGAAGGAGCCAGCCTGCAGAAGAGGAGATGTGGGATTTGGAAATCAACCTTGAGTTAAGAGGAAAGAGGATTTTACTTGGATACTCTGTATTAACTGATGAGATTTGTAACTTATTGTGACCTAGGGATGGATGGTGTTTGTACTTTCTGCTACCCCTTAAGAATGATTAGCTGAAGGATAAATGGAAGCCCTGCTCAAGTCAAGATGAAAAAAGACCTTTACTGGGATACTGTGTATTAATTGAGGAGATTATGGTTTAATGAATTATATGTTTTGTTTAAAGCTATGTGATCACCTTAATAATAAGTTGTTATGTTATGTGGTTGTGAATGTTATGCATTAGTTTCTTGAATGTTATGCTTTAACTTATTGCTAAATAAATAGAGAGTTCACTATGCTATATGATTAGATCCTTTAAGTTATTCACAGCAACAGTCCTCAGGAGAGCTGCTTGTGATTGGCTTTACACTCATATTCATTAGTTAATCTGACCTCAGATACTTACTGGCTGTGTGACTCTGGGCAAGTTACTTAACCTCGTTGGCCTCAGTTTTCTTATCTGTAAAATGAGCTAGAGAAGGAAATAACAAATCACTCCAGTATCTTTGCCAAGAAAACACCAGATGAGATCACAAATAGTCAGAAACAATGAAATTATTGCTAGTAAATTATCTAATCAGTTATATTGATGTTTGTACAAGTTTCTTGGACTTTAACATTGAAAAAAGAAAGAAAAGTAGAGGACAAGAGTTTTCTTCAGCTTTTATAAACCTTAATGTGGCAATTCAAAGCAAATTAATCAGTGAGAAACTTGTTCATACCTGTTCATTTGCAAGGAAACATAAAAGTATACCCCTTGATTTCTTTAGAACAGAGGGTAAGAATTAATATGAACAGAAGTCAGTATCAAAGAGAGGTGAGGACCAGTATGGCTGTCAACAGCAAGTTACACATTTCATGTAGGCTCTATGTGGAAGATAAGTGCTAAAATCTTGCTTCCTGTGGAAAGTTTTAATATTTTTCCCCCATAGGCATTTTCTCTCTCATTAACAATACACTCATCATAATCATATTGTATGTATATCATAATGTATCATAAATGTAAAGTATGTGACAGTGCTGCTGCTGAATGATATTGATCAGAATTTCAAACATTTTATTTGATTCATTTGTATTCATTCCCTATAAATATTTTTCAGTTTATTACTATATTGCTACAGTTTTAATAACTAGCTTCACATTATTAGTTTCCTAAATACAATTTTATGTCACAACTCCTTAAAGTAATACAAGTATTTCATAAATCTTGTGAAGTGATTGGTATTGATATGCATAAAGGTCTTGTGATCTTAACAGATCTTGATTTTCAAAATGGGGACATTTTAGAAATATTTTAAAGACTTGGAAGTTTACAGTTTACAGATGAGAAAACTAAGGCAGTTTGAGGCTAAGTGGCTTGCTCAGGTTCACATAATCAACAAGCACTGAGTCTGGATTTGAATTCCTCTTCCAGGGGGTGGCAATCCTGCAGCCTTGAGGCTACATGTGGCCTTTTAGGTTCTTGGGTATGGCCTTTTGACTGCATCCAAGTTTTACAGAACCATCTAGTTGCTACAGAGAACAAACATCTTACTTGTGAGCCATTGTGAGCAATTAATAGAAAAAGTATTTGAGCTGAGAGGGTTCTAATCAGAAAACTCAGTTTTTTGTATATCTTCTTATATATAGGCTACATACTGGCAAAATTAATTTAAAGTCAAAGGTTTACCAAAAAAAATGTTTAAAGATAGGAATAGCAGACAAAATTGTTTTATTTGTGAAGACAAAAACCAATAGAACATTATAATAAACATAGTCCAAGGGGGCAGATCAAAGATGGTGGAGTAAAAGCAAGAACTTGCTTGAGCTCCTGCTCCAACCACCTCCAATATCTGTAAAAAATGTCTCTAAACAAATTTTAGTGCCAGAGAACCAACAAAGGGACAGAGAGAGACGAATCTCCAGCTGAAGGCAGCCTGGCAGGTGTAAGTGCACCTGGAGCCTAGGGTGGGAGGCTTGTTTTTCAGTAGATACTTCTTGATTGGCCAGTGAGTCAATAAGGTTGTTACATTCTCTGATACAGGAGAAGGCTATATAAGCCCTGATGTGAGGCTTTGTTTTGGGGCTCACTTTGAGAAGTGTTCTGTGATTTGATCTGGATTCTGGGAAGCTGTTGTCCAGAGCCCCCCGGCTTTGAAAAATCCAGATGTTGAAACCCAGGTGTAGATTGGGTATGGATGTAATGGTTGGACAGTTTAGAAAGCTGTCTACTTGATCTATTTCTGTCTTAATAATTCTGTCTGTATACTTTGAAGTTCAGGGTGCTGACATGTTTCCCCTGAACGAGGTAAATGATATATGTTTGACTGATTAAAGTAAGCTTGTTAACCCATTTTGAGTTGCTTTCCTTTAACAAAGCAGATCTAAGAACCTGTGGTGGCAGCAACCCTGGGGATGCTGGGGTGCTTGCTGCTACATCAGGCTGACAGGAAGGGTCTATTGCAGTGAGTCAGAAGCAGAGCACAGTCCTTCATGAACTATGCAGGCCCAGACCTGTGGCCCAGAGCAACTGGAGCAGACTTCAGGAGAGTGAATCACAGACAGCTGTGGCGGTTTCCAGACTTCTCAACCAATAAATACCTAAGAGAAAGTAAAAGGTCAATAGAGAACTCTGTTGGAACTGGATGAGAGAAGAGCGTGGTTTGGCTCTTGCCCCTGGAGCAGGGGGAGGTGGCAGTGGCTACAACTGTTGTCACGTGGCTGCCTCCTGAGCTCTAGGCCTACAGATAGTAGGGGCACCAAGTGACCATCCAGAGGATCATTGCAGGATTTTCTTTGCTGGAGTGGAGGCAGGAGTCTTTTGCTTTGCCCTGATTGGATCTGGGTTGCGGTCTTAGGTGGCAGTTCTGGGGTGAGGAACACTAGCATGGCAGAGCTTGTTGAGGCTGTGAAGAGGCAGTTATTCTCAACAGTTCTGAGGCAGGTGCCTGGAAAAAGCTCCAACAACAGCTGCACAAAACCCCAGAAGTTTTAGACATAGCACTGTCTACTCTGGAAGTCAGGCTCTACAGTGGCAAAGAGTTCAAATGTTAGGTAATTGGTTGGCAAGATGAGCAAACAGAGGAAAAGAAATCAGACTATAGAATTGTTTTTTGGTGACAAGATCAAAATAGAATCAGAATAAGACAGCAAAGCACAATGCAAGTATGGATGCAAAATTTTCTTCTTTTACAAGTGTCGTGTTATAATAAAAACTATATTCTGCTTGCTAGATCAGATTGCAGAAAGTTTGGTTAGACTGCTGACCCCTTGGGGAATTTTTCCTTTGGAAGCTTGATCTATTGAGTGGCTAGGTTGAATCTTTTTGCATAGCAACTGAAATACAAAGAGAAAACATCAAGTCTACGGTCCATATTAGGATATCTTATAGATGCTGAAGGAAGAGAAAAGAACAGACAGTTCATGAAGCAAGCACAGGCATTGCTGATTTCTTATTTGGAGGCCAATGACAACTTAATAAAAATTAAGCAAGGTTTGATTCTATACACCTATGGCCTAGATGGATACATGAGTGATGAATTCATCAAAAGAAGAATGTAAAATTAGTGCATGAGAAACTGAAATGCAAAAATACTCTAATAAACTAATTGAGAGTCATTTCTCTCTGATCTAGTGTCACAGAACTTTTTGCCCTTTTTTTTTTTTAAAGCAATCGGGGTTAAGTAACTTGCTCAAGGTTACATGGCCAGTTATTTCTGGGTGTGGTGCTGAGTATCTGAGCAAGGATTTGATCCAGGTCATCCTGACACTGGAGCCAGTGCTCTTACTCTCTGAGCCACATGGCTGCCCCTAAGCAATTGGGGTTAAGTAACTTGCTCAAGGTTACATGGCCAGGTGTTTCTGGGTGGGTGCTAAGTGTCTGAGCCTGCGATTCGATCTCCAGGTCATCCCAACACTGGAGCTGGTGCTCTTACTCACTGTGCTACCTGGCCACCCCACTTTTTGCCCTTCTTATGCACTTTTTTGGGTAGGTGGGGAGGAGAAACAGAATGGAATCAGGACTGATGATTTCAGCTTTGGAGAGGTCTCAGATGAGGAATCTCAACTAATACCGATTGACAACTGTTTTGCAACTCATACTTCCTGTTAACAGTGAGGGGTTAAGTTACTTGCCTGAGGTTACACAGCCAGTATTAGTCAGAAATAAAACTTAAACTTAAATCTTCCCAACTCAAATGTCAGTCCTTTATCCATTACTAAGTTTGCATCACATTATGTATGCACTTATCTTATTCTAATATTTTTTTTTGGTTTCTGTATGTATGCCTTATCCCCCAAACTATCAACAATCACTAGATTGTAGGTTCATAAAATCAAGGGTCCTGTTGATGGGGGTATAGGCCTAAGCTGGGACCTTTTATTCTTACCCTAAAAGAATTTGGGGACCATTTGTCTATGGACCCTGGAAAACCCAATCTTGAACTCTCCTTGAATCTTCCCACTTGATCTGGCATTCCACTGAGACTATAAACCTTTCACTATGCCCAGTTTTCTATTACCCTTAACCTAGCCTTGCCCTCCATTGTCTGTTATCTCCTGATAGCTTTCTGCTACTTCCTGCCTTGATCCTCTCTAAAACCCTATTCCCTTGGTTCCTGACTTCTGACTTTTAGTCACCCCAGCCTACTGGCCACTCCCTTCAAGACCTTCTCTACACCCCTCTTGTCACTCCAGACTACTTGGTCAACCCTAGATGCCTCCCACAGTCTTTCTGTATGTATGTAAGATAAATCTTGTTTCTGTGAAAGTGCTCAGATTCAATCTGGCTCAGTTACATTGGTGTTACAATTGTTCAGATTCTTTAAGAGTCTACCCAGTATGGTAGATCTTTAATAAACTTTGTTTTTCTTTGAAAGAAAGCTTGAGTCAAATTCATTTGGGCAAGATTCACACATTACTTTTTCAGGGTCCCAGTACCCCCAAAACCTCAACACTGTGATTCAATATCTTTGAATACAATCTTTAAAACAGTGCCTTTCATACAGTAGGTACTTAACAAGTATTTGGTGATGAATAAATGAATGAATGATTCTCCCAACTGAAATTAAGTTGTAATATTCTTCAATAGATTATTCTTTCCTACTGTATTGCAGGAGCTTGGTATGAATTTGCTCATTATCAGCCTTTTATTAAATTTGGGTTTTTTTTGCTTATTGGTTGGTTTAGTTGGTTTTGTTTTTTTGTTTTGGGGGGTCATTTTGGCCTTTGGTTTCACAACTTTGATTTCCATGTCACTACATACTCAGGGAAACTTGGGAACTTTATTTGGCTATTTTTGGTTAATCTAATTGATAGGTCTAAAAATACCCTGGTTAGCTCCCAATTCAACTATGATACATTTTGCTGTAAATAAAAGCTTCATTCTTCAAAATGGGTGTAATCACTTCTGTTTCAAGGGCCACTTAAAGTTTGATGGGGTAATTTTACATTTGGCAGAGCAGAAAAAGTGCTGGAAGACTGGGGCTCAAATCCTGTCTCTGACTCAGTTTCCTCCTCTATAACATGATGATAATAATAACTATGGTACCTACCTCTTGGGGTTTTCATGAGGTTTAAATGAGAGAATATATGTAAGGCATCTTTAAAATGGTGATATATAAATCTAATAATTCTATATTTTGATATCTTCAGGGTAGAGTCATAGGAGGTCAAAATAGGAAGGAGCTTGTCCTACTCTCCCATCTTAAAGGTGAATAAACTGAGGTATAGAGAAGCTAAATAATTTACCCAGATACTTAGTAACACAATAAGGATGAGAAAAACTTTTTTTGACCCCCATGAAATCTTTCTACATAGCATTCCAGGCTCACATAACTATTTATGACTTGATAATTCCATTTTCCTATGGAAAATGCCCTTTGTTTAAATGTCTTGATTTGTGTACGGGATTTTGACTGACCAAAGACTTGAATATGGTATTCTTATCTTGCCTTTGAACAAAGAAATTATGCACAAATACCAAGTCCAAATGGTTAGTTTGGAAATAACATGAAAATAAGGAAGCATCAGAAATCAAGCCCTGTTGGGAGCCAAAGAGGCCTGAGCCAGGACTTCAGATAATTGCCTTGATATCAGTAGAGCTGAATATCAAAGACCTCTTTGAGAATCTGAGTTCTTTTGATATGGGTTACACTTATAAGGATGTTGTTTGAGTTCTGAGGACAACAGGCTATACCCCAAGACTTTAGTTGTTCAGAGACAAAATATTTGATTTAGCACTCAGGTATCTTTGGGTGGTCAGCTCTAAGTGATGTCTTTTGAGGATTGCAGCTTTGGCTTTAAAGTTTGCTCTCAATTGTATCTGTTTATGATTGCGGCTGAAATAGGAGGCACCTGAGGCCTAGATCAAAGGTTTTACCCTAAAATTTTAGTCTCCTAGATAACAAATCCTTATAAAATTATCTATTCTGTGCTAATTCCAGGATATAACAGACTAAGATAATGAATGATAAGATTACTTGAGTCCCCTTCCTTTGTCTCTTTTGCTCTATAAAAACCTTGTCATGAGAATCAATAAATGGAGTTCATCATCCTTCCTTGAATTACCCACATGTACTTGTCATTTCTTATTCACATCTCTGAATCATGCTAAGTGTTGGACACTGAGCAGCCCACGGCAAATGGCGCCCACGTGGGACACATAGGAACCTGAAAGGAAGGTCCACAGCAGAGATGGCCCTTACAAGCAGAAGGAGCTCCAAAAATCACAAGTTATAAGGTAAGGGAACTTTTTTCAATCAATTCTTAGTCATTCTATTCCACCAGGCTGATACAGGGATTTTTAAGCTTTCTATCAACCATGGGTCAAATGCATAGGGTATTTGACCAAAGATCAGGAACAAAGTTTTCAAGTATTAAAGAAAGTAGTGAAAGAAAGGGTTTGTTACTATAAAGGAACAGTTAGAGGAATTTTATTTAGTGTGTTTGGAACATTGTAGCCCTGGGTTTCCAAAGGGTCATGTAATAGAATGGAAAACAGAAAACTGAGAAACTAGGAAAAGAAGGAACCCAGCATTTCCCAATTTCTGCTTTTTTTTTCCTATGGAATATATTAAAGATATGTTTAACATCAGGAATGAAAGTGCCAAAGGTAGCACAAACAATTAGGTGTAATGAAGCTGTCTTTACACAGTATTCATAGAAAGTCAAAAAAAGTATACAAAAATATCAGGATAAAAATTAGGAAAAAAATACATTTGCATGAAAAATGTGAACAGAAGTTTTAAGGTTTAAGGGTCTCCTCTCCTCCAATTCAGTTCTGGCCAAGTATGATTGTGGGAAAGGCTGTTAAAAATATTAATCAAAATAATAACAAGTAAAAAGGGAATGTTTTTCCCTAAGATTAAAGAGGCAAACTAGCAAGCATTTAACCACTCTCCTGCCTCTTCTAAAAGAGGAAAGTGTTGTTTATCAGGATGCAATCAAAGGTTAATTTCATTTGGCACTAAAGCAAAATTAGAACATATAAAGATCTGAAAAACTTCTGGAGTAAAACGTTTTAACTCTAGCTAGTACAGTGTGGAAAATTGGTGCCACTGGACACTGTCCAACTTCTCCATACTGTACCTGGATATTAAAAACCTTCTGCTTTCATTAAAAAAAATTTTTATTTTAGACATCACGAAAGTTCACAGTACAGGTTAAATTAGCTGAAAACTTTCTTTAAAAGTCTCTCCTCACTAGAAGAGAGAGTGCTCAAGGATTTTACATCACCCCCCTCAATCTAGATAAAGGGAGGATGCATGATAAAGGGCTCTACAAACTGCAGCCCTGGGGCAGAGCTTGCTGCCCCACACTTATTAGGCAACCTGAATCCATAAATCAGACTTTGCAACTGAAAAGAGGAGACAAAACCTCTGCAACTCTGAATAGAGGAGTAAAAAGCCTAAATTCTTTATCAATAAATTTTGCATGTGATGATTTGAAAATTCAACTAATATCATAACGTCATTGTGTTATTGTGGTCTTCCTGAGTTGTGGTACAATTCTATTATACAGTAAAGATTGGATAATCCTTGTTAGTCAGAAATAGTGTTAGATAAAACAAAATTTTTATCTGATTTTTGTTGAAAATAAAAAGACAGAGGAAAGAAATATGTATAGAAACAGTCACGTTACTTTATCAGTTCTGCTAAACCCTGTCTTACAATGTTTATATCTGCCATATAGAAAACCAGGTAGTTAGAAATTTAGCTGTAGGAGTTTAGACCCTCCCCCACAAGTCTAGAGGGTACCTCAATACAATTGTATTAATTTCTTTCATCCTAGATTAGATTAGGAAAAGAGAGTACCACCTTTCCCCCACACGTGTGAACTTCACCTTCCCCCACTGGAAAAAGGAAGGAGGGGAAAGGGACCTCAGTTTCAATGGGATCCTGCTGTTAAAAGTTCTGAGCTCTGCCACTGATAAGAAACCAATAGTTGTCTGTACTAGATAAGACAATCCATCTTTTTTTATCGGTGATTTTATATGATCTAGGAATGCAACTGACTTCATCTGAAGTTTAATGTTTTTGCTACAGCTAAAAATTATTTGGCTGTCACTTATGGAACTTCTAAAATTGATCATTTTAGTGTCTCAATGCTAAAATCTAGAATTGTTAATTGATTACTGTATATGAAAAGATAAATTAGGTAAAAACTTTATTGCATTCCTCCTGCATGTATGAGATTCAGGAAAACAGGAGCACCACTTAAAGCCCCTGGTCTATATCAATTCTTATTTTTTAATAATGTTAAGACCCCTGGAAACTGTCTGTATAGGAAAATTCATCAGACTAGGATAGGAACTTGTTTTAGTGAGTTATAGGCCATGCTTGTTTTCACCTCTTCATCCTTACCCAGCTTTAGCATCTTACTTTCTGCCCCACTTTTAAAATTAAACTACTTTCTAAACTGTTTGGAGCATGGGGGATGGGGGGAGAGGGTGGGCAGGAAGCTAGGTGGCAGAGTAGATAGGACTTGGAATCAGGAAGACTCATCTTGTTGAATTCAAATCTGGCCTCAGACACTTACTAGTTATGTGGCCCTGGACAAGCCACTTAGCCCTGTTTGCCTGAGCTATTTATCTGTAAAATGAGCTAGAGAAGGACATGGCAAACCAGTTCAATATCTTTGCCAAGAAAACCCCAAAATGGGGTCACAAAGAGTAGGACATGACTGTACAACAATACCCCGTGTTTCAGCTCTTGTTCAGAAAACAATTTTCAAATCAACATTACCATTGCAACTGGAAAGGTCATGGCAATTTATTGTTCCATGGCATTATTCATAATCTTTGTGACTATCTCTAAACCAAATTCCTTTTCCTTGCAACCATTGCCCAGTGTGCTGTATCCCCCACGTAGGATGCATGGTCCTTGACAAAAACCTAATTTTTATTTTTGTATCCCTTATAGCACAGTACCTGGCACATAGTAGGTGTTTAAGAAATGTTTGTTGGTCACATTTATCCTATATGACTTAAAGTCATGGTGATATTATCTCCAAACATTTAAGGAGCTATACAATGAAAGATGATTAAACATTCTTGACTCCAGAAAGTAGAAGAAAGACCAATGGATTGAAAATACTTTGGGGGCAATATTCATTTTAATATGAGGAACAGTTTCCTTACTACTAACACTGTTCAAAAATGAATTCAGACACCAACAGGTGTCTTCAAGTATAGTTTCACTCATCAATTAACCAGGGTGTTCTAGTTTTGCACGGAAATTGCAATAGGTCTGAAGTGACCTATGTTGACCTCTTATAACTAAAATGAATTTCTCTAGAAGAAATTATGAAAGAAACATTTACTTTACATATAAAACATCAACCTCATAGCCCCACATTTAGGTGCAGATAACTTTTCATCAACATACACAAGAAGCTAAGGACAAACCTCAAAAAATTAAAAGAGGGCACGGAAAAGAATGATCATTTCGTAATGTCTTCTCTCATCCTTTGGTGCTAACTTGAACTAGCTCAACAACATCTGCAACCACAAATTTAAACACACACACACACACACACTCTTCCTTCCTTCCTTCCTTCCTTTCCCCTTCAACAGCTTGGAACAACTGGAATCATTTATGCAGTGGAAATTTTTAAAGTGGCTTGTCTTAGCTCAGACCTGCACTTGTAGAGAGAATTGAACAGGAGAAATCGTAGATTTGAAGATGGAAGGGATGTTAGAGTTTATCTAGTCCAAGAATTCCAAACATTTTGTGGTATCTATGGTTTGGATTTAAATGAATCATCCTGAACACCAGGATGAACACAACAACAAAAATTTTTTTTGGAACAAAATCAACAAAATATTGAATATATTTTTAAAAAGAGTACATCCTAGAGTTCAACTTACATTTCTACATAGGAAATAAGATTTATTAATATCAATAGGATAACGTAGAGATTCATCCCTGCTAAATATTGCCCATTCCTTTTTGACAAGCTATTTTTGCTCCAAGATTATTGGTACCCCAGGTTGAGAATCTCTGATTAAACCCATAATAAAACCCCGTAATTTTACAGATGAAGAATCTGAAGATCAGAGAAATTAAGCGATGTGTCCAAGGTCCCAGAGGCTATAAATGGCAGAATTGGAATTCGAACTCAGGTCATCCTAGTTCTTCAAATTCAGCACTCTTTTTATGCTGCCTCTACAGTTAAACTGGGTATAACAAATCTGAAAAACAAATTGGCTCTCCTTTGGGAAAATAAACTTGCTCCGCTGTGATTTCTGAGCCACTCTTTATATTGAACTAGAAAACCTCTATCCAGAATCACTTGGCACAATCATCACCAAGACCTACGCCCTTGTGCTCTTCACCATCCCCTTCTACCCGCTGATTCCTTCCTCTGAACTAAATCAGCTCAAGAAGCCTTGCGAAGACCAATAGGGGTTGTAAGAGGGTTGTCCCATCCTCCCCTAATGCAAGCTGCCAAGTCAGCAGAGGTACCCACCGCGATCAGTTTGCCAATCAGTCATCAAAGGTTTGACGCTTTTACTAGGTGCTAGGCACTGTCAGCCTATTTATCCTACTCTTTGGAGTTCGGCAGTGGTGAGGGAAGAAATGGGGAGTCCAGTAACCCTATTTGCCCTCTCCTCTCTACCTCCACACACAAACACACTTAGAGTTCAAGGCATTCAGGGAGAGAGACCCTGAGAACCTTGTTATGCTTGGCTATTCGATTCTGGACGCTTAAGGAAAGACTAGCGTGGGTGGGCAGCCCAAAGACACCAGCTGGGAAAGAAGAGAATAAAACCCGCCTCCACAGCACCGCACAGCTAACTCCTAGGATGTGGGTGAATTACGTTTGGTGGCTAATTTGCTTCGTCGACAGATGTGCAGCCCGAGGTTGTTATGTGAGCAGTTCTCCCGGCCTAGCAGCTCTTCCCGAAAGTAAAGGAGGTTCTTTGCTCTTAACTCTCCACTCCCTGCTTCCAACCCCAGGGATCACTCTTAGCAGTTCCAGTCCGTCTTAGCCAGCAACATTCCCCTCCCCATCCCGCTCCTATCAGTTGAGAGAGGAGACAGGGTCTCGCTCAGAGTCTCCTTTCGCTGGCTTTGTGTGGGGTAGGAGAGACAATGGAGTGGAGGGGATAGGAAAGGGGTTGGGGAAGGGGGGGGGGAGGGATGTAGAAATCAGGGCAGCGATCCTGGGCTGCGCCACCCAATTGCTAGTTAGTTCTCGGTGCCAGCTTTTGTGCTGGGAAAGCAAATGAAAGCCCAATTGAGGCATAGTGGTACAAGCTGGGGGAGGGGCTGAAGTTTAAGTACCAATTGGGAGGCGGGGCCGGAACGCAGAAGTCTATCAGATGTTCCGCATTTCTAATTCCACCGTACTACCAATTTTTCATTCTCCCCAACCGCGAATAATCACCCCCATTCTCTTTCCGACTCACTTCCTCCTTGCCCCGAGGCACTATACCAAATGGGAACAGAACTCCGAGTTTGGGCTAATGGTTGTAGAGGGTTTTAGCACCTTGTTGAGTTTGTGTACTCAAGTGCCCAGCATGGGCTTCCCTAAACTCCCCCTGAGAAGAGGGGTATGTACCAAGCTTTGTGGAGCTGTTTCCATCGCTTAGCACCTTTTTATTCAGGAGAACCTGGCTAATTTCTACCTACTCTAAAGACTGACATCGTCTGGCCCTCTTGTTCCTTTGGGGGCTCATTTCCCTTTCCCGTGATCTCTGTCACCCTCCCTTCACATCTGTCCTTCTTTGTTTCCCAGCTTGCTCCGAATTGTGATGTAACAAGAATAGGCAAGAATACTTCCCTCTCTCCAACACTAAGTCCTTCCTCCCTCTGTCACAGACATGCTCACATTTATCCACACACACATAAAAGCATTTGACTCCCAGTCTGGAAGTGAACACTCGCATGTTCTGATCTGACCTGAAATCCAAAAGAAGGGCATTAGAAACCTCCCGGGAAAGCTGGAGAGAAACAAGTACCTCCCTTTTCAGTATCATGCAGAGTCCGGGGGAAAAAGACAGTCCTGCCTCTTAGAAACGTGGAAATTAGCTGAGGGACAGTTGCTGTGGATTTTTTCTGATGAGAGTGGGACTGGTTTCCATCCATTTGCTCCTGGGCAAGTCTTTTGGGAGACTGGAAAAGAAGCTCTGGGTGTTGTCAAATAGTCCAGTGGGTGTGTGACAATGTATTCGAGGCTACATGTGTGATAGAGAAAGAGATCTGGAGTGTCTGCAAAAGGAAACTTTGCTTGGATTTTATCCACCCTGGCGTCAGCTCTGACAGAAGGAATTTAAGTATTGTTCTCTCTTCACAGATGCTTCATGACCTGGATGGGATAAAAAAATGAGACCAGATGACATCAACCCGAGAACTGGACTCGTGGTAGCTTTGGTTAGTGTCTTCCTTGTTTTTGGCTTCATGTTCACTGTTTCTGGAATGAAAGGGGAGACCCTGGGGAACATACCCCTCCTTGCCATAGGACCCGCAATTTGTTTGCCAGGGATAGCTGCCATTGCTCTGGCTCGGAAAACAGAGGGTTGCACAAAATGGCCTGAGAATGAACTCCTCTGGTGCCGAAAACTTCCCTGCTTCAAAAAAGCAAAGGACAAGGAAGTTATTGAATTGTTGAGGACCCCATCTGACCTGGAGTCAGGAAAGGGGAGCTCTGATGAGTTGGTCAAAAAGACTTACCTGAGAAGCAAAACTTCCCCAAAGGGAGAGATGCCTGTGTTCAGTTCTGTCACTACTACCATTGCTACAGGAGAAGAGGAATGCAAGAGCCTGATGCAAAAAGAGAATGGGGAAGAGGCTTCCAAATACCCAGAAGGGTGCTGTTTTTCAGCTACCTTCCCAGCATCAGGGAGTATCCTCAGCTACAGTGCCTTGCAACCAAAGTGCTCCACTTGGGACAGATCTGATTGCCCAGAAGCTGAGGACAGCATTTTCTTTGTACCACAAGACAGTATCATCGTGTGTTCCTACAAGAACAGTCCCTATGACAGATACTGTTGTTATATAAATTCAAGCCAAATCGGTTGGGACCATGAGACAATAGTTTAAATTATGCACAAAAGCATATCTATTCTTATACAAACATGGCAAATTTCAGCTAAAGGAAAAAGTAACTGCACTGCATGAAGTCTTTGAACTCTTAGAAATTGTCCTGGTATGTCATGGATGTTCAGACTCCCTGTGCCTGAAGCCCTGTGAATGCGCATGTTTAAGGGTTGGGGGCTTATTTTAGTGAGAAATGATGGGGTCAAGAAGGGACATATCTAGTGGAGGTGAGACAAGAAGGTGACCAAGGAAATAGGAATTCAGATTCCTACCTATTTAAATGATGTTAAGTGTCTTACAAAGAAGATCAAAAGTAGTATGTGTAGGTAAGAACAAGACAAATCAGGAGCCAACTGTGTATAAAAAGTAACAAATGATATACTAGAATGTATGTGTTCAGTAAGAGAATTTCTTGATTTCTGAAGGATATTGAAAGACCAATTTTAAGCTTGAATATATTAGATAATTGGGTGGGGGATAAATGGTTAAGAAATGTTTTACACTTATTTAATTCCCTAATCAAGAAAATAGTTACATTCCTTCTTAGATGTTCCTTGAAAGTCCAAGGATAACTTTAAAAAGTTGAATTATATCCTAGTTCTATGATCTCCTGGCAATCACCATTCAGGGAAATTGCATGTGTTAAGTTAAAATAAAATGTTCACAGTTATGGGAAAAACTCACATTTTTAGAATGTTATGTCAATTCATAATCGAATCATTTGATGGCCTTATCTGAAGTGTTTTCCATATACAATTATCTTACATATATAATTTCCTCATCAAATAAAACATGACATGGATGAAAATTATGGGGATTCAAATTAGTCTTCACCAAATCAAAATGAAGTTTTACAACTATGTGAAAATACCATTGAAATTGTGGGTAGAAGTTTCTTGGCAATTGCTGTTCTCATATGCCTTTTCCCTTCCACAGACTATATGCATACACACAAACACATAAGTACATAATAATTTCTGTGGCTATTAAAAATGTGCTGAATTTGCATGAAGCACATTGATTAACTATGTTGAAGCCTAGTGCTTGCATGCATGTTCACACAGACCTTGACATTCCAAAGTTACAGGGTTAATGGAATAGAAAACTCTCTGATAAGCACAGATTTAATGATTTATTAGTACTGAATAAAAAAAGATCTATTTTATTTGACCCAGATTTTGTTCTTTCTAAGAAAACAAAAACACAAAAGGATATGCCATTGTGAAAACTTTACGAATAGTTCCCATTTCACCTTTTCAGGGCCAATTGCATCAGATAATAAGGGCAACCAGCCAAAGTGAAAATACATGTTTGCTTAATTGAAATCTGAGATCAATATGGAAAAATAGTAATGGTGATGGCTTTCCTTCTGGGGGCAAAGAGGATCTTTCAAACTTCAGAGAATGATCATTAAAAATTTTCTCACATGTGTTTCCAGACATTTACTCAAAAATACATGGGGGAAAGAAGGAATTAATAATATTAATTCGGGGGTTATTTCTTTGTGAAACATTAGACCCAAAGTCATAGCCCTTGTAAGAGATAGAAAAGTTGTTATCATTTAAACTAAAGGATGACAGCTGTCAAATACATTTCAGATACATTTAATCTTTTTTTCTTTCTGTGCAAAATGACTTATCCTCACTCTGTGACCTTGGACAAGTCACTTGACCTCTGAACCTTAGTTTTCCATCTGCAAAATGAGAGGGTTAGACTAGATCTAAGGTCCCTTCAATTTCTAAAGGGTCTATGATGCTGTCAAAAGATACTTTGTATAGTTTAAAGAAATGCTTTATAATAAAATGCATGATAAAGATAGAAATTTGCATAAATTTCTGTGAGATTCAGCTTCTTATTGTTAAAAATGATTTTGTACACATATACAAAAGCAAATTTTTTATATTGCTGACTATAATTTTATAGCTAAAACAGTGCCAGGGTGGAAACTAGTTTGGGGAATAAGGTTTGGGAAGAAGAATTTTTTAAATAGGTATGTAGCCCAAAGTAATATAGTATGTAAGACATAAGCTAAGTTTGAAATTAAATTTGCAGACAGAAAAAATGGAAATCTTTTATTGACATTGTTATACCTATTTTTTCCTAGTCCTATATTATATGAGGACTGTGGGGGCAGTGGCTGCTGGTGGTGATGATGATGATGATGATGGCAGAGATAGCTACCGTATCACCATGCTGCTACCTTCCTGAAGATGAAAACTCATGGTTTAGCCCCTGGGAAAGGTCTAATGTGATCAAACCTGTGGTAGATGTTGAAAGCTTTTAGAAGTGAGTGGGCAAACCCAAAAAGTGGTTCTACATTTCTGCTCTTTCAATGTAATTTGTTCATTGGGTCTGTAGCAGCAAGCACCCCAGCATCCTCAGGGTGGCTGCCAACACAGGTTCTTAGATCTGCTTTTCTAAAGGAAAGCAACTCAAAATGGGTTAACAATCTTTCTTTAATCATTCAAACATATCATTTACCTAGTTCAGGGGAAAAGGTCAGCACCCCGAACTTCAGAGTACACAGACAGAAGTTACAAAGCAGAAATTATAAGAAGATAGAGAAACAGATCAAGCAGCCAAGCTTCCAACTGTCTGCCCACTACATTCATACCTAGCCAGTTACCAGAGAGGGAAGCACCAACATCTAGGTTTTCAAAGCTGGGGGGCTCTCAATGGCTGCCTAGAGTCTCATCTGGTCAAATCATACAACTCTTCTCAAAGTGAGCCCCAAAGCAAAGCCTCACACCAGGGTTTATATAGCCTTCTCCTGGCTCAGAGAATGTAACAACCCTCTTCACCCACTGCCCAATCAAAAAGCATTTCCTAAAATCAAGCCTCCTCCCCATAGGCTCAGGTGCACTTAAGCCTATCAAAGGGCCTAGGGGCAGGGAAGATCTTACATTCACATTCCCATAACAGGGTCTGACAAGAAAGCTCACTTAATGCTACTCATAACAGGACCACAATAACCAGCTTGTAACCACACCACCTCCTCTTCTTCCACAAAAAGTTCAGTTTACAAACTTGGCCTTGAATTGAATTACTATTTTCGTAGTTACAAGTCAGATCACATTAGGTTTCAGAACCTCTAACTTCCTTGTGACCCTTCCTCCTTAACACTGTGATGTGAAGGCTTTGAGCTAAAACAGGAATTTGATTCTAAATTATAAAATGGCATACAGTTTCCTCAGAATAATATAAAATTGAACATATGGGATATTTTTTTGAGGTTCTAGACTAAATCTCCCTCCTTACACTCTGAAACAATGCAGCTCAGGGCACAAAATTAGCAGTTTCAAAACTAAGGTATGATATGACTTGTGTACTTTCTTCAGGGTGTGTTTCCCTAATGCTCAAAACTGCAATCAAAAAAAAGGTAGAAAAAAGCATGAAGTCCTTACATAAAAATTATGCCCTAATTCTAACCAATAATTTTAATAGCATAAAGGATATTGAAACATTAGCATTTTACAGCTGGCATTGAAGACATAGCCTTGGAGGACAAGTAAAAGTATAATAGTTATTTTCTAATTTTTTTCAGTAATATTATTTTAATTTGATCTTTAAATAGATTTTTAAATTGTATTGTTATTTTTTTCCTGTTATCTTCCTACTTTCTATTACATATTTGTAGAAATTCTTCAAATAAAACTTTTCTTTGTTTCAAAGCTGCCTGGCAGGCAAGTCTTCAAAGCTATTGCATATTTGGGCAGTTGTTTCAGTCCATTTTGTATTAAGTCTTCATTTTGAGGGCTTTAAAAAATATCTTTGTTTTGTGGTCACCACCTATGATTTCATTGATGTAAGAAAGTCTCTGGTGAAGAAATTTTCTCTATTAATATAGATGGACCAGTAGTTTTTCTTCAATGCCTGTCTTTAGACAATTGCTGAGAAGTTAAATGATTTGCCAATGATGAACACAATATATGTTGGAGGCAGGATTTGAACCCAGGTCAACCTCAGTCCAAGGTTGGCTCTCTGTCCTCTATGGCAGTGGTGTCAAAATCAAATAGAAACTGGGGCCACTTAAAACGTATGTAAGGATACTTGCAGGACACTTATTGACATAGAAAACTAAGTACTATCATTAGCTATATTCTATTGTGTTCTTATCTATTTTATTAAATATTTCCCGATTACATTTTAATCTGGTTTAGGCTGCTGAAGGTAGCATGTTTGACACCTTTGCTTTACTATCGAGGGCTGCCTCTCATGTTATAAACTTCCTATTGCCTCAAGAAGCAAAATGAAAACCTAGCGCCCTCCTACCTTTCCAGTCTTCTTAC